>NC_091977.1:127766152-128067977 GCF_044704955.1 Pristiophorus japonicus
GCGATGGGTTGCATGGTGAGACAGAGGACAAATCTCGACTGATGAGGCCCGAAAGGAACCGGAAGCGTAGAATGACAGTGCCGCAGTGACCTTGACCTCGACTGACACTGATTTCTTGGTGGCAGGCTGCATATGTGGCCTGATGAGCTCACATATTTAATTGATCACCACCTTGTGGAAGCACAGTCTCCGAAGGCAGGTGTGCTCAGACACGTCAAGGTAAGGCCTCTTTTCCCTGTACGTGCAGGGTGTGTATGGTCTGGCCCTCCTCCTCATTCTTGCACGTCTTAAATTGGGGACATAATGATGTGCATCACACATTGAGCCATCTGCACTCTGCAGCATCTGCGTATTAGTCGATGCAGGCTGAGAAATGGCTGGCCCCATTGCAATGAAAGTAGAATAGCGATTGATCAGAAGCAATAATTTCCTCACTAAAATACACCTAGAGTAAACCCCTAATAGTCCAGAGTTTGAAAATATGTCTGTTGAGATGGTCACTTCACCTGAGAAGTACTCCAGAGTCAATGCAAACTCCCCCGAAGCTGAAGCAGCCTTTTGAATGAAGCGACCTGCAATTTAAAAAATGGCACCGACACTGCTGGCTTTAGTTCAGAACAGTTCCACTTTTTCTGGGTGTTTTTTTGAGCGAGCGATATTGTGGACGATATGTGTGCGAGGTGGTGAAAGTGACAGGTGGGCGATCTCCTGGGCGTTAGTTTCGCCAAATGTGTTCTTTACGACAAATAAAATGGGTGGGCGGTATTATTGAATCTCGGCGTTAATTCCGTAACGCTGGGCAATATTATGGGTGTTGATTCCGCCCATTCTGATGATTCCGCCCAAAAAAAGTGGGCAGGCAGTATTATTTTTTCCCGGTGGTACGCACATGGGGAAAGTAACACTCGCCGATAAGTTTCCGAAAAATGCCTGTCAGTTTCCATTTCGTAGCTAAATGGGCGATATATGGGCGTTATATGTAATTTCAGCGGTAAAATGGACGTTAAGTGAGCGTTAAGCATGCAAAAAACGAGGAAAATCTAGCCCTGAGTCCCCTAGTTTTAGTTTCCCCTATGAGTGGAAATATCCTTTCTGCATTCACCTTGTCGAGCCCCCTCATTATTTTATAAGTTTCAATAAGATCACATCTCTTTCTTCGGAACTCTAATGTGTATAGGCCCAACCTAATCAACCTATCCTCATAATTCAACCCCCTCATCTCCGGAATCAACCAAGTGAACCTTCTCTGAACAGCCTCCAAAGCAAGTATATCCTTCCTTAAATATGGAGACCAAAACTGTATGCAGTACTCCAGGTGTGGCCTCACCAATACCCTGTACAGTTGTAGCAGGACTTCTCTGCTTTTATATTCTATCTACATTAGCATGGATAGAGGATTGGCTAACTAACAGAAAACAGGGAGTTGGGATAATTGTGTAATTTTCCAGTTGGCAAACAGTGACTAGTGGGGTGCCGCAGGGATCAGAGCTGGGTCCTCAACTATTTACAATCTATATTAATGACTTGGATGAAGGGACTGAGTGTAATGTAGCCAAGTTTACTGATGATACAAAGATGGGTGGGAAAGCAAATTGTGAGGAGGATGCAAAAAATCTGCAAAGGGATATAGACAGGCTCAGTGAGTGGGCAAAAAATTTGGCAGATTGAGTATAATGTGGGAAACTATGAAGTTATCCACTTTGGCAGAAATAATAGAAAAGCAAATTATAATTTAAATGGAGAAAAATTGCAAAGTGCTGCAGTACAGAGATACCTGGGGGTCCTTGTGCATGAAACACAAAAAGTTAGCATGCAGGTACCGCAAGTAATCAGGAAGTGAAATGGAATGTTGGCCTTTATTGCAAAGGGGATAGAGTATTGCTGAGGCCGTAGTGGGACTGAAACCATCGAAAATGATGGCATCCTCATCCCAATCCTTCTTCACACATCCAACTTCCCCCTCTTCTCGCAATCTCTTCTGATTTACAAGCTGCGGACGGTGTAAGCATGCACCTCTTATTTCCCACCTCTCCCCACCCCCTGATCCTTACCACAACCTTACCCTTGTGCCTTTTTCCTTTCAGATACCCAAGAGGTGCAACCTGGCCAGGCAGTGGAGGAACACCAACAAGAGAGTGATGATGAAGACTCAGCACCATCACTTGATTTCACACTCGCAGCCAACAATTTAGATGACATTCTGTGTATCTTAGTGGAGGACGAGGTCGCACACGGGTTCCACTACAGAGTGCTCAGACGAGGACCGGGGCAGGCTTCAGAAGAAGGCTGTTGGGTAAATACAATGCAATGCTTGGTGCATTGGGAGTCCTGCCAGAAAGCCTGTGTGCAATGTCAAGAAACATGGAGGTCTGGCACCAACTTGACACAGGACTTTGTACAGAGCTTGGAGCCCATTCTTTCCAGCCTGGGATAGATGGCCAACTCTATTAACACACTTTAAAAAAAATTGTTCCTGAGATATGGACATCGCTGGCATTTATTGCCCATGCCTAATTGCCATTGAGAAAGTGATGGTGAGCCGCCTTCTTCAACCGCTGTAGTTCTTGTGGTGAAGGTACTCCGATAGTGCTGTTAGGCTGGGAGTTCCAGGATTTTGACCCAGCGATGATGAAGGAACAGCGATATATTTCCAAGTCAGGATGGAGTGTAACTTGGAGGGGAACTTGCAGGTTATGGTGTTCCCATGCGCCTGCTGCCCTTGTCCTTCTAGGTGGTAGAGGTCACAGGTTTGGGAGGTGCTGCTGAAGAAGCCTTGGCGAGTTGCTGCAGTGCATCTTATAGATGGTGCATCTGCAGCCATGGTACGCTGGTGGTGGAGGAAGTGAATGTTGAAGGTGGTGGATGGGATGCCAATCAAGTGGGCTGCTTTGTCCTGGATGGTGTCGAGCTTCTTGAGTGTTGTTGGAGCTGCACTCATCCAGGCAAGTGGAGAGTATTCCATTGCACTTCTGACGTGCCTTGTAGATGCTGGAAAGGCTTTGAGGAGGCAGGAAGTGAGACACCCCACAGAATACCCAGCTTCTGACCCACTTTTGTTGCCACGGTATTTATGTGACTGCTCCAGTTAAGTGTCTGGTTAACGGTGACCCCCTGGATGTTGATGGCGGAGGATTTGCCGATAATAATGCAGTTAAATATCAAGAGGAGGTGGTTAGACTCTCATTGCTGAAGATAGTCATTGCCTGCTACTTGTGTGACACGACTGTTACTTGCCACTTATCAGGCCAAGCCCTGAACGTTGTCCAAGTCTTGCTGCATGCGACCATGGACTGCTTCATTTTCTGAGATTCTTGAATGGAACTGAACACTGCAATCATCAGCGAACATCCCCACTTTTGATCTTATGATGGAGGGAAGGTCATTGATGAAGCAGCTGAAGGTGGTTGGGTCTAGGACACTGCCCTGAGAAACTCCTGCAGGGATGTCCTAGGGCTGAGACGATTGATCTACTAAATCATAGAAACATAGAAAATAGGTGCAGGAGTAGGCCATTCGGCCCTTCGAGCCTGCACCACCATTCAATAAGATCATGGCTGATCATTCACCCCAGTACCCCTTTCTTGCTTTCTGTCCATACCCCTTGATCCCTTTAGCCGTAAGGGCCATATCTAACTCCCTCTTGAATATATCTAATGAACTAGCATCAACAACTCTCTGCGGCAGGGAATTCCACAGGTTAACAACTCTCTGAGTGAAAAAGTTTCTCCTTATCTCAATCCTAAATGGCTTACCCCTTATCCTTAGACTGTGTCCCCTGGTTCTGGACTTCCCCGACATCGGGAACATTCTTCCTGCATCTAACCTGTCCAGTCCCGTCAGAATTTTATATGTTTCTATGAGATCCCCTCTCATCCTTCTAAACTCCCGTGAATACAGGCCCAGTCGATCCAGTCGCTCCTTATATGTCAGTCCTGCTATCCCGGGAATCAGTCTGATGAACCTTCGCTGCACTCCCTCAATAGCAAGAACGTAATTTCTCAGATTAGGAGACCAAAACTGAACACAATATTCCAGGTGAGGCCTCACTAAGGCCCTGTACAACTGCAGTAAGACCACCCTGCTCCTATACTCAAATCCACTAGCTATGAAGGCCAACATACCATTTGCCTTCTTCACCACCTGCTGTACCTGCATGCCAACTTTCAATGACTGATGTCCCATGACACCCAAGTCTCGTTGCACCTCCCCTTTTCCTAATCTGCTGCCAGTCAGATAATATTCTGCCTTCATGTTTCTGCCCCCAAAGTGGATAACCTCACATTTATCCACATTATACTGCATCTGCCATGCATTTGCCCACTCACCTAACCTGTCCAAGTCACCCTGCAACCTCTTAATGCCCTCTTCACAGCTCACACCGCCGCCCAGCTTAGTGTCATCTGCAAACTTGGAGATATTACACTCAATTCCTTCATCCAAATCATAAATGTATATTGTAAATAGCTGGGATCCCAGCACTGAGCCCTGTGGCACCCCACTAGTCACTGCCTGCCATTCTGAAAAGGACCCGTTTATCCCCATTCTATGCTTCCTATCTACCAACCAGTTCTCTATCCACATCAGTACATTACCCCCAATAACATGTGCTTTAATTTTGCACACCAATCTCTTGTGTGGGACCTTGTCAAAAGCCTTTTGAAAGTCCAAATACACCACATCCACCTTGTTCACTCTACTAGTTACATCCTCAAAAAATTCCAGAAGATTTGTCAAGCATGATTTCCCTTTCATAAATACATGCTCACTTGGATCGATCCTGTCACTGCTTTCCAAATGCGCTGTTATTTCATCTTTAATAATTGATTCCAACATTTTCCTCACTACTGATGTCAGGCTAACCAGTCTATAATTACCCGTTTTCTCTCTCCCCCCTTTTTTAAAAGGTGGTGTTACATTAGTTACCCTCCAATCCATAGGAACTGATCCAGAGTCGATAGACTGTTGGAAAATCATCACCAATGCATCCATTATTTCTCGGGCCACTTCCTTACGTACTCTGGGATGCAGACTATCAGGCCCCGGGGATTTATCGGTCTTCAATGCCATCAATTTCCCGAACACAATTTCCCGCTTAATAAGGATATCTTTAAGCTCCTCCTTCTCTCTAGCCCCTCGGTCCCCTAGTACTTCCAGAAGGTTATTCCTTCCTGAAGACAGAACCAAAATATTTGTTCAATTGGTCTGCCATTTCTTTGTTCCCCATTATAAATTCACCTGAATCTGACTGCAAGGGACCTACGTTTGTCTTCACTAATCTTTTTCTCTTCGCATATCTATAGAAGCTTTTGCAGTCAGTTTTTATGTTCCCGGCAAGCTTCTTCTCATACTCTATTTTCCCCTTCCTAATTAAACCCTTTGTCCTCCTGTGCTGAATTCTAAATTTCTCCCAGTCCTCAGGTTTGCTGTTTTTTCTGTCCAATTTATATGCCTCTTCCTTGGATTTAACACTATCCTTAATTTCTCTTGTTAGCCATGGTTGAGCCACCTTCCCCATTTTATTTTTACTCCAGACAGGGATGTGCAATTGTTGAAGTTCATCCATGTGATCTTTAAATGTTTGCCATTGCCTATCCACCGTCAACCATTTAAGCTTCATTAAGCACCATCAGACCAAGAATGGCAACCTGTCAATATACAGATGCGCATGGCTATGTTTCTGTGCATGTGTGTGTGCATCTGTGTGTGAAATGAGCACTCCGCCACGGGACGGAAGGTCGGAACACCACGAAGAGCTGAGCTTTGCTTTTCACTCCAATTCAGACCGCAACTCAAACTGGGATTCGAATACTGCATCGGCGGTACAGAACTGAGAGCCACTTCGTAAGAGAAGAAGCTGCAAGCAACTCTGTGGGCAATCAGGGTTCGGTGAATATTTGGTGCAGAGGTGCGGCGGGAGATCGTGTCGGAAGTGCAGCAAGTGTTTTTGTGACGGAGGAGCAGCGAGTGTTTATGGCAGAGGAGCGGCGAGAGATTGTGGCAGAAGTACGGCGACTGAGGGTACGGGGCCCAGAAGAACCGAGTGCCCAGGGGCAGCCCGGACCTGCGCACACTGCGATATGTGTGCGCACTAGGTCCATGCATCAGAGCAGGTCTCCAATCGCCCTGGTTAACCCTTGCCACTGGATAAAGGCCTAGCTCTGTCGAGCCCGTGTGGTGGCTGATGTGCAACGGTCACCACATGTTAAAAAATCCACGCACAGGCATCTTCCACCCCCTCAATTGGAGTTCAGGACTGGAACATCGGGTCCTTCATTGAAACATCTGTGAACCCATGTGGAAGCAAGTCATCCTCGCTTCGCGGGACCGCCTATGATGATGATGACATGTGCGTCTGTGTGTGCATGCATGTGTACAAATGTGTGTATGTGTATGTGCATGTGTGTGTGTATGTGTATGTACATGTGCCTGTGGATGTGAGTGTGTGTGTGCATGTGTGTGGCAATATGCATGTCTGTGTGTACATAGAAACGTAGAAACATAGAAAATAGGTGCAGGAGTAGGCCATTCGGCCGTTCGATAATGCACCACCATTCAATAAGATCATGGCTGATCATTCACCTCAGTACACCTTTCCTGCTTTCTCTCCATACCCATTGATCCCTTTAGCCGTAAGGGTCATATCTAACTCCCACTTGAATATATCCAATGAACTGACATCAACAACTCTCTGCGGCAGGGAATTCCACAGGTTAACAACTAGCTGAATGAAGAAATTTCTCCTCATCTCAGTCCTAAATGGCTTACCCCTTATCCTAAGACTATGTCCCCTGGTTCTGGACTTCCCCAACATTGGGAACATTCTTCCTGCATCTAATCTGTCCAGTCCCGTCAGAATTTTATATGTTTCTATGATATCCTCCCTCATCCTTCTAAACTCCAGTGAATAAAGGCCCAGTCGATCCAGTCTCTCCTCATATGTCAGTGCTGCCATCCCTGGAATCAGTCTGGTGAACCTTCGCTGCACTCCCTCAATAGCAAGAACGTCCTTCCTCAGATTAGGAGACCAAAATTGAACACAATATTCCAGGTGAGGCCTCACCAAGGGTCTGTACAACTGCAGTAAGACCTCCCTGCTCCTATACTCAAATCCTCTAGCTATGAAGGCCAACATACCATTTGCCTTCTTCACCGCCTGCTGTACCTGCATGCCCACTTTCAATGACTGATGTACCATGACGCCCAGGTCTCATTGCACCTCTCCTTTCCTAATCTGCCACCATTCAGATAATATTCTAGCTTCATGTTTTTGCCACCAAATTGGATAACCTCACATTTATCCACATTATACTGCATCTGCCATGCGTTTGCCCACTCACCTAACCTGTCCAAGTCACCCTGCAGCCTCTTAGTGTCCTCCTCACAACTCAGACCACCACCCAGCTTAGTGTCATCTGCAAACTTGGAGATATTACACTCAATTCCTTCATCTAAATCATTAATGTATGTCGTAAATAGCTGAGGTCCCAGCACCGAGCCCTGCGCACCCCACGAGTCACTGCCTGCCATTCTGAAAAGGACCTGTTTATCCCCACTCTCTGCTTCCTGTCTGCCAACCAGTTCTCTATCCACGTCAGTACATTACCCCCAATACCATGTGCTTTAATGTTGCACACCAATCTCTTGTGTGGGACCTTGTCAAAAGCATTTTGAAAGTCCAAATACACCACATCCACTGGTTCTCCCTTGTCCACTCTACCAGTTACATCCACAAAAAATTCTAGAAGATTTGTCAAGCATGATTGTCCTTTCATAAATCCATGCTGACATGGACCAATCCTGTCACTGCTTTCCAAATGCGCTGCTATTTCATCTTTAATAATTCATTCCAACATTTTCCCCACTACTGATGTCAGGCTAACCGGTCTATAATTATCCATTTTCTCTCTCCCTCCTTTCTTAAAAAGTGGTGTTACATTAGCTACCCTCCAGTCCATAGGAACTGATCCAAAGTCAATAGACTGTTGGAAAATGATCACCAATGTATCCACTATTTCTAGGGCTACTTCCTTAAGTACTCTGGGATGCAGACTATCAGGCCCCGGGGATTTATCGGCCTTCAATCCCATCAATTTCCCAAACACAATTTCCCATCTAATAAGGATTTCCTTCAGTTCCTCCTTCTCAGTAGACCCTCAGTCCCCTAGTATTTCCGGAATGTTATTTGTGTTTTCTAACAGTCTATCAACTCTGGATCAGTTCCTATGGACTGGAGGGTAGCTAATGTAACACCACTTTTTAAAAAAGGATGGAGAGAGAAAATGGGTAATTATAGATCAGTTAGCCTGACATCAATCGTGGGGAAAATGTTGGAATCAATCATTAAGGATGAAATAGCAGCGCATTTGGAAAGCAGTGACAGGATCGGTCCATGTCAGCATGGATTTATGAAAGGGAAATCATGCTTGATGAATCTTCTGGAATTTTTTGAGGATGTAACTAGCAGAGTGGACAAGGGAGAACCAGTGGATGCGGTGTATTTAGACTTTCAAAAGGCTTTTGACAAGGTCCCGCACAAGAGATTGGTGTTCAAAATCAAAGCACATGGTATTAGGGGTAATGTTCTGATGTGGATAGAGAACTGGTTGGCAGACAGGAAGCAGAGAGTCGGGATAAACGGATCCTTTTCAGAATGGCAGGCAGTGACTAGTGGAGTGCCGCAGGGCTCAGTGCTGGGAGCCCAGCTCTTTACAATATACATTAACGATTTAGATGAAGGAATTGAGTGTAATATCTCCAAGTTTGCAGATGGCACTAAACTGGGTTCCGGTGTGAGCTGTGAGGAGGACGCTGAGAGGCTGCAGGGTGACTTGGACAGGTTAGGTGAGTGGGCAAATGCATGGCAGATGCACTATAATGTGGATAAATGTGAGGTTATCCATTTTGGGGGCAAAAACATGAAGGCAGAATATTATCTGGATGGCGGCAGATTAGGCAAAGGAGAGTTGCAACGAGATCTGGGTGTCATGGTTCAACAGTCACTGAAGATGGGCATGCAGGTACAGCAGGCAGTGAAGAAGGCAAATGTTATGTTGGCCTTCATAGCTAGGGGATTTGAATATAGGAGCAGGGAGGTCTTACTGCAGTTGTACAGGGCCTTAGTGAGGCCTCACCTGGAATATTGTGTTCAGTTTTGGTCTCCTAATCTGAGAAATTACGTTCTTGCTATTGAGGGAGTGCATTCGAAGGTTCACCATATTTGATTCCAGGGATAGCTGGCCTGTCATATGAGGAGAGACTGGATCAACTGGGCCTTTATTCACTTGAGTTTAGAAGGATGAGAGGGGATCTCATAGAAACGTATAAGATTCGGACAGGTTAGATGCGGGAAGAATGGTCCCGATGTTGGGGAAGTCCAGAACCAGGGGACATAGTCTTAAGATAAGGGCTAGGCCATTTAGGACTGAGATGAGGAGAAACTTCTTCACTCAGAGAGTTGTTAACCTATGGAATTCCCTGCCGCAGAGAGTTGTTGATGTCAGTTCATTGGATATATTCAGGAGGGAGTTAGATATAGCCCTTATTGCTAAGGGGATCAAGGGGTATGGAGAGAAAGCAGGGAAGGGGTGCTAAGGGAATGATGAGCCATGTTCTTGTTGAATGGTGCTGCAGGCTCGAAGGGCCGAATGGCCTACTCCTGCACATATATTCGATGTTTCTATGTTTCAATGTGTCTTCTTCGTGAAGATAGAACCAAAGTATTTGTTTAACTTGTTCGCCATTTCTTTGTTCCCCATTATAAATTCACCTGAATCTGACTGCAAGGGACCTACATTTGTCTTCACTAATCTTCTTCTCTTCACATATCTATAGTAGCTTTTGCAGTCAATTTTTATGTTCCCAGCAAGCTTCCTCTCATACTCTATTTTTCCCCTCGTAATTAAATCCTTTGTCCACATCAGCTGAATTTTAAAACTCTCCCAGTCCTCAGGTTTGCTGCTTTTTCTGGCCTATTTATATGCTTCTTCCTTGGATTTAACACTATCCCTAATTTCCCTTGTTAGCCACAGTTGAGCCACCTTCCCCATTTTAATTTTACTCCAGACAGGGATGTGTAATTGTTGAAGTTCATCCATGTGATCTTTAAATGTTTGCCATTGCCTATCGACCGTCAACCCTTTAAGTATCATTCGCCAGTCTATTCTAGCCAATTCATGTCTCTTACCATCAAAATTACCTTTCCGTAAGTTCAGGACCCTAGTCTCTGAATTAACTGTGTCACTCTCCATTTTAATAAAGAATTCTACCATATTATGGTCACTCTTCCCCAAGGGGCCTCGCACAACAAGATTGCTCATTCGTCCTTTCTCATTACACATCACCCAGTCTAGGATGACCAGCTGTCTAGTTAGTTGCTCGACATATTGGTCCAGAAAACCATCCCTAATACACTCCAGGAAATCCTCCTCCACCGCATTGCTACCAATTTGTTTAGCCCAATGAATATGTAGATTAAAGTCGCCCATGATAACTGATGTAACTTTATTGCACATATCCCTAATTTCTTGTTTGATGCTGTCCCCAACCTCACTACTACTGTTTGGTGGACTGTACACAACTCCCACTAGCATTTTCTGCCCTTTGGTATTCTGTAGCTCCACCCATACCGATTCCACATCACTCAAGCTAATGTCCTTCCTTGCTGTTGCGTTAATTTCCTCTTTAACCAGCAACGCCACCCCACCTCCTTTTCCTTTCTGTCTATCCTTCCTGAATGTTGAATACCCCTGGATGTTGAGTTCCCAGCCTTGGTCACCCTGGAGCCATGTCTCTGTGATGCCAATTACATCATATCCGTTAACTGCTATCTGCA
This sequence comes from Pristiophorus japonicus, assembly GCF_044704955.1. Classification (NCBI taxonomy): domain Eukaryota; kingdom Metazoa; phylum Chordata; class Chondrichthyes; family Pristiophoridae; genus Pristiophorus; species Pristiophorus japonicus. The sequence continues at coordinate 127,776,984 of NC_091977.1, forward strand.
CAGTTAATTTGTCCACCTTATTACGAATACTCCTCGCATTGTGGCACAGAGCCTTCAGGCTTGTCTTTTTAACACACATTGCCTCTTTAGAATTTTGCTGTAATGTGGCCCTTTTTGCTTTTTGCCTGGGGTTTCTCTGTCCTCCATTTTTACTTTTCTTTTTTCTATCTTTTGCTTCTGCCCCCATTCTACTTCCCTCTGTCTCTCTGCATAGGTTCCCGTCCCCCTGCCATATTAGTTTAACCCCTCCCCAACAGCACTCACAAACACTCCCCCTAGGACATTGGTTCCGGTTCTGCCCAGGTGCAGACCGTCCGGTTTGTACTGGTCCCACCTCCCCCAGAACCGGTTCCAATGTCCCAGGAATTTGAATCCCTCCCTTCTGCACCACTCCTCAAGCCACGTATTTATCTGAGCTATCCTGCGATTCCTACTCTGACTCGCACATGACATTGGTAGCAATCCTGAGATTACTACTTTTGAGGTCCTACTTTTTAATTTAGCTTCAAGCTCCCTAACTTGTCTTGTTGGACCTCCTCCCGTCCACATGTGTGTGTATTTGTGAATTTAATCTCTTGAAAATTCAATAAAAATCTTTAAATAAAACAAATGAAAAAAACCAACGTGCTGTTACTGCTCAAAACTGCCTTGAGCCTATACAGCTACAAAATAATAAATAACGTTTACTCTTAAAAAAGAAAGATTGTAAACAGTTGGAAACTGAAATAGAAACAGAAATGGTGGATGTATAAAATGGTTGGATCAGCATGAGAAAAATTAAAGTTAGGTTAACATTTCAGTAGAGTTTAAGCCTTTAAATTTCCTCAGAGGTTCTGTCGGACTCCTGTCAGAACTCTTGAAAATGGCAGGGAGCCAGTTGTCATGGGTGTCGAGTCCTGCCAATTCCAGGAATTCCCAATCGGCCTTGTACAGGGTAGAACCTTCTACCTAACCCCATACAAGGCCAATGACATCAGGGGGCAGCCTCAAGGTTGGAGCTCGGGCAGGTCGTCTCTATGCTGGGAATTCTCCCTTTCACAGCTTAATCAGGACCTAGAATATTTCTGGAGGTCAGTATGAGTAAGATGAGATTATCAGCCTCCAGATTTGTATCAGCCTCCAGCCTCAAGTGGGCCTTAACAGCAGGGTCCAAGTGAAAGGGAGCAACCTGGAATCCTGAAGAAAAGGTTCGTTTTTTTTTAAATTTTACTGGATTGGTCCCCTTTCACAGAGGGCTGAAGGGGGAAGGATGGGGTCTTGAGGGGATGATCCTTGGGCACCTCCTCCGTTGGCAGGTAGGTTCCAGAGGTTCTGACTGCTGGGAGCAAGTGGATCACAGAGATATGCCTGGAGTGGTGCAAGTGCCCACCAGCCCCATGTAAATGAGGTGCCCTCCCGCTGACTCCAGCAAACTCTTTTGGGTCAGCGCTGGATGGCACTGGCAGGTCCCAGTAATCCCAACATATCCCCAGGATCACTGTCCATAAATTTTCAGGGCCAAAGGGTCACCACATGTAACAAAAATCTGTCTTTTCTCTGATAGGGCAACATTTTTTTATTGCAGTACAGTATATTTGAAGTGAGGTGTCATATTGCTCTTTTTTGTGGCTATTGCCACTTGCAATTTAGGAATAATAGAGCCCCAGCTTAAGCAGAATTAATGTCAAGTTTGCCTGTAAATCATAGCTCGAAAGGGAAGATAGATGTGCAATTAATGTAGGTCCAGGCAGTCAGTTAAATAACTCAGTATGCACTGGAATACCACAGGTGATTAGCATTATAACAAGCCAATCAAAATGCAAGTTAAGACAATCTATTGTGGCACCTTGGCTCGCTTCTTGCCTAAACCCAAGTGCTTTTACACCATGGGTCAGCATGGAAAGCCGATTAATAGATTTATTTGACATGCTAGATTAAACTGGTTAGCTCGAAACAATTAGGAGTTGAAATTTGACATGGTCAATAAAAAAAAAGAAAAATGTGCATTTATATAGCGCCTTTCACGACCACCGGACATCTCAAAGCACTCTACAGCCAATTAAGTACTTTTGGAGTGTAGTCACTGTTGTAATGTAGAAAACGCAGCAGCATAACATGGGCAATAGCGAATCGGCCACTCGTGTTACACTCCATCCGATTTCCTTTCCATGAAGAGAATCATGAAGAGAGTGTAAAATAAAATTAGATTTGGTGCATTAAATTCTTCTTCTTTCTGACTCCTAACACACATACAAACCCTGTCACAAAACAATCATATTGTAGGGTGATACCTTTAATTCAGACACCCACCATTGTAACACTGAGCAAAAGAAGCCCCAGACAACTGACACCTGCTCAACCCAGAAATAATAACTGTTGTACATTAAGGAGAAACAGCCAGCGGCATATGGCAATAGCAATACAAATGTACACTTAGGATCCCAGAGGAGAGAAAGAGAGATAAATGGAAAGGAACGTTACTACCGAAAATCGGTCCATCTCCCAGCAATCACAAAGCTAATAGTCTTTGATTAATAACAGCTAAAAGAATCACTCTGGACAATATTGCTGAGTACATACCTTTTTTTTCTCTTATGCCAACATTTTTATTGCTACTCTAGTAACCTATAAAACAGTATGACAATGACATTGTATATAAAAGGTCGCACAAGCTGCTGCTGTTAGTTTTGTATGAGGATGTGCAAGCTTCCTGATGCTCAGATTACAGGAGGGTTTGCTGACCCTGAGTAAGGTCTTTGCAAGGTTCAATGCAACCAGCTTGCTATAAAAAATCCATCTTGTTCAACACAGTTTTTGTTGCATGAGCTGCTTTTATTTTGGCAGTATGTCTAGTTACTTATCGCCTGATGTAATTGGGTGCACCGTTAGCTGTTAATATTGCTAAATCAGCTGTTGCTATGTTTGATTTAACTGCACTAAATTCTAAAAAGCAGTCATCTAATTAACCCCTTCCCAGGTGCAAAATGTACATTAAGTTTTGAACAAGATCCACTCTGATCACATTGACCTTGATTCGGGTTTGAATGGAGTTAATAGCACATATCAGCACAAAGTACTGCTGGACCGGTCGGTAGCAGTAGCAGAAATTTGTCAATGAAGTGACAGAATCATTAGTGTGACCCATAAATTGTAGGCATATTGTAATTGCACTACTAATAGTAATTATATTAATCTTAAAGCCAAGTTATTTTATTCAATATTCTATTGTGTCAGTGTTGGGTTATCATATACATGAAGAAAGTATTCAGCTCATATGCTGCTGCACTCAAAGCAATGGTTGCTTTGTGCTAATAAAAAAAACAATGTTGCATTATCTAGCTACAGTGTAGGAACAGGTACCAGCAGAGCTGTCTTTAGAATTGAACAATGATCTTACGTTCTTGGCATTATTATGGCTTAATAAATTCTGCTGCAATGATCCACCATTTTGCAGAGCCAGACGACATGGGTTCATTCTTTGTTGATACATATCTTTATCACAATCAAAATGGTATGTTTTACAAAGTCAACCAGCAGCGAACAGTGCCATGCAGCTGGCTCAGTAATTCTCTGTAAGATTCCTGTTTCTAATTAGCACTCAACTATTATGCTATAGTTGCACTTTCTAAGCAGCTGCAGAGCACACTGTACTACAAAATTTATACAGATCATCATTAAATTGAGCAGAGCAAGAGAAAATAGTTTCAGTGATGTTTTATTTAAAGAGTGTAGTTATTCTTCAGAGATCTCTTGCTCTTTTGTTGCTGACAAAATCCTTTTTTTGTCAGATCATGCATGGTTTTATTTTGCTCTTGTCTCTGTTCTGAGAAAATTAGACCAAGGTCAAGAATGATCTCACGCATTGAAATAATACTGACTTTATGTGAATGTTTATTTTTTGTCTTGTGAAGTAATTTTTTCTTATTATAAATATTCAAAACATTCAAAATAACAAGCACGTACTGAAGGTAATGGCATAGCCTAGAATGTTCCAGTGTTGAGCACTCCGTTACTGTTTTGTCAAGGCATCAAAGATTATAGAAAATATATAAAAAGAGGTTTATGGCTGTAACTATTTGCAACATCAGATTTCTGATTGGTCCCTTGGAGGTCAATTCACACCCAACTGTTTGTCTGGAATGTGTAATTTGATCCTGCCTGCTGGAGTAATCAAGATCTTTGCAATGTGTAATTTGATCTATTCATTGTGACAGCTAGGCTGAGGCAGCCACTACTGCTTTTGAAGAACAAACAGGGCTCACCGCCCCGGGTTAGGACCTCCCCCACCCCCCTAAACAAGTAGTAGGGAAAATGCTGGAGCCTATTATAAAGGATGTGATAACGGCACACTTAATAATATCAATGGGATTAAACAAAGTCAACATGGATTTATGAAAGGAAAATCATGTTTGACAAACCTACTGAAGTTTTTTGAGGATGTAATTGATAGAATAGATAAGGGAGAACCAGTGGATGAAGTGTATTTGCATTTTCAGAAGGCCTTTGATAAAGTCCCACATAAGAGGTTAGTCTGCAAAATTAAAGCACATAGGATTGGCATGGATTGAAAATTGGTTAACTGACAGGAAACAGAGACTAGGAATAAACGGGTCTTTTTTGAGGTGGCGGGCAGTGACTAGTGGGGTACCACAGGGATCAGTGCTTGGGACCCATCTATTCACAATATATATAAATGATTTGGATGAGGGAACCAAATGTAATATTTCCAAAGTTTGCTGATGACATAAAACTAGGTGGGATTGTGAGTTGTGAGGAGGATGCAAAAACGTTGCAAGGCGAATTAGATAGGTTGAGTGAGTGGGAAAACACATGGCAGATGCAGTATAATGTGGATAAATGTGAAGTTATCCACTTTGGTAGGAAAAACATAAGGACAAAGTATTATTTAAATGGTGATGGCTTGGGAAGTGTCAATGTACAGAGGGACCTGGGTGTCCTTGTACACCAGTCATTGAAAGCAAACATGCAGGTTCAGCAAGCAGTTAGGAAGGCAAGTGCTATGTTGGCCTTCATTGCAAGAGGATTTGAGTACAGGAGGAAGGATGTCTCACTACAGTTATACAGGGCCTTGGTGAGACCGCACCTGGAATATTGTGTGCAGTTTTGGTCTCCTTACCTAAGAAAGGATATACGCCATAGAGGGAGTGCAGCAAAGGTTCACCAGACTGATTCCTGAGATGGCAAGACTGCCATATGAGGAGAGATTGGGTCGTCTAGGCCTGTATTCACTAGAGTTTCGAAGAATGAGAGGGAATCTCATTAAACGTATAAAATTCTGACTGGGTTGGATAGACTGGATGCGGGGAGGATATTTCCCCTGGCTGGAAAGTCTAGAAAAAGGGGTCATAATCTCAGGATACGGGGAAGGAAATTTAGGACCGAGATGAGGAGATATTTTTTCACTCAGAGGGTGGGGAATCTGTGGAATTCTCTACCACAGAAGGTTGTGGAGGCCAAGTCACTAATATATTTAAGAGGGAGATAAATAAATTTATAGAAACAAAAGACATCAAGAGGTATGGAGAAAAAGCGGGAATATGGTGTTGAGATAGAGGATCAGTCATGATCGTATTGAATGGCAGTGCAGACTCGAAGGGCCGAATGGCCTACTACTGCTCCTATTTTCTATGGGCTAGACTTTCCACTTTGTTCGCTAGGGCCCAAAAAATGGGCGATGTTCCGGCCTTAGCAATGTTGCAGCCTTCATGATCGCTGGACCATCGCCCATTTTTTTGGATCGCAACTTATGGCTCGGCGAAAGCCCAGCGATGTGAAATGGACAAAGCGAGAGCCCAGTGATGTGACATCGCCCTGCGATAGCCCAGCAATGGTGAAGGCAAAAGCTTCCCTAGCAACAGCCTTCTGCGCATGCGCAAATTTTTTTTTTTGGTGGCCATACTTTCCTGCATTTCGGGAGGTCAGGGGTCATCGTGCAGAAGGGGGAGAGAGAGCAAGAGAGGAGAGAGAGAGAGAGATAGGAGGAAGGCAGAGACAGAGCGGTGAGAGAGAGAGAAAGAAAGACTGAGAAATATATCTGACAGTGAAGAAAGTGGGAGATATGTGGAGAGGAGAAGGAAGAGGGCCAAACCCTTCTCCAAGGAGGCCAATGAGGCCCTCGTGGCAGAGGTGCACTTCCGCTGGGCCCAGTTGACCAGAGTGGGGAGCGTGGTGGGAAATCAGCACCACCGGCGTACCGCAGGTAATGGGGCGAGATAGCCGATGTCGTCTCGTCTGCGTCCCATGAGCCCAGGGGCACCGACCAGTGCCTCAAACACTGGAACAGCCTCGTTGCATCAGCAAGAGTAAATACGACTTTATATTTTAATGCTGCATATTCTAAGTTTAATAATCATTATAATGGTAATTCTCTTGGATTGAATGTAAGCTTGTTAATCTAACTTATATAACATATATCATCCCAGCTAAGAACTGGACAGGGCCATGAACCGGTACCCATTTTAAGTCTCTCTGGCTGCTGTCACACAGGGACCCAGCATGGACTGGGGGAGAGCTGCCTTTGCTCACTGTCTGGCATGGGACACTTTTGGGCATTAGATACTGCCATTGCCAACTTCAATGTAGATTGTATTCGAGAAAGATGTGTGTGGCAAGCGTTAGGCTCTAAACACACCGATCTCTGTTATAACCATGCATCAATTGTGGGCACAACTATTAGCATGTAATGTTTGAAACTGTTGTGTATAAATGATATAACCTAGTCAAGTAACTTATGCCATGCTCTATTCACATTTGCAGAGGAAGATATCTAATAATCGGGCATAGCAGAGGTGCACCAGGGGAGGCCCTGCTGTAATACAGACCCTCACTGACCTGGAGGAACGTGCTGCAGCACTAGTGGGGGCCCACAGTCGAGTGGTCACCACCCATGGTGTTGAGGGACCATCGCATGCGCCAACGTGAGTAATGTGTCAAGCAGTGTCAGAGCTATGTGACATCATTTCATTCTCATATCATAGACGAATGATGCCATGTTATGCATGCAGCCTCTGTGCGACTCTCTGCCATGCTCAGGTCGACAACATAAGAACATAAGAGCAGGCCATCTGGCCATCTGTCCCCTTCTCTGTCCGCAGCCCATAAACCCTCACTCCCTTATCATTCGGTCTATCTACGACTGATCCAGCCTCCACAGCTCTCTGACGCAGTGATTTCCACATAGATGTACTGCCATAGATACCACCATATGATGCATTAATATGTAACGTTTCTCTGTCACATTCATGGGATTAGTGCTGTTCCTCCTACGTATGCCAGCGTGGCGCAACAATGCTTTCTGCTCTAATAATCTCAATTGTGTCTTGCAGCTTTAGCAGCTCTAGAGGCGCAATGGGAGGACAGGTGCTCACATGGACCTGACCCACTGCGTGTGTCATTCACCATGGATCCCTCTGTCTGGGGAATCCGCGGCCACGATGGGGATCCCAACTGAGGAGGTACCAGAACCAAGCGGCATGCAGTTGGCGACGACAAGGCACACATTGGTGCCGTTGCAGACCCCACGGAGGCTGGGTCAGTGGCTTGAGCAAAGGCCTACTCTGGACGACCGCGTGGAGAGGCTGGCACAACTGTGCGAGGAGTCTGTCGCGATCCAGCGCGAGCAGCTCCAGGTGTTTGTGGGGGTCATGCAGGAATTCTCCCAGGTGTCTGCTCACCAAGCGGAGGCGACGCAGCAGGTGTTCCTGGAGTTGTGTGAAATCTCCGCCTCCATGGCACTGCACCCCGAGCTCCCATGACCACAAGCACCGGCACACAGCTGGGTCAGGAGGATAGAAACATAGAAACATAGAAAATAGTTGCAGGAGTAGGCCATTCAGTCCTTCGAGCCTGCACCACCATTCAATAAGATCATGGCTGATCCTTCACCTCAGTACCCTTTTCCTGCTTTCTCCCTTGATCCCTTTAGCCGTAAGAGACATATCTAACTTCCCATTGAATATATCCAATGAACTGGCATCAACAACTCTCTGCAGCAGGGAATTCCACAGGTTAACAACTCTCTGAGTGAAGAAGTTTCTCCTCATCTCAGTCCTAAATGGCCTAGCCCTTATCCTAAGACTGTGTTCCCTGGTTCTGGACTTCCCCAACATCGGGAACATTCTTCCTGCATCTAACCTGTCCAGTCCCGTCAAAATTTTCTATGTTTCTATGAGATCCCCTCTCATCCTTCTAAACCCAAGTGAATACAGGCCCAGTCGATCTAGTCTGTCCTCATATGTCAGTCCTGCCATCCCAGGAATCAGTCTGGTGAACCTTCGCTGCACTCCCTCAATAGCAAGAAAGTCCTTCCTCAGATTAGGAGACCAAAACTGAACACAATATTCCAGGTGAGGCCTCACTAAAACCCTGTACAACTGCAGTAAGACCTCCCTGCTCCTATAATCAAATCCCCTAGCTATAAAGGCCAACATACCATTTGCCTTCTTCACGGCCTGCTGAACCTGCATGCCAACTTTCAGTGACTGATGTACCATGACACCCAGGTCTCGCTACACCTCCCCTTTTCCTGATCTGCCGCCATTCAGATAATATTCTGCCTTCGTGTTTTTGTCACCAAAGTGGATAACCTCACATTTATCCACATTATACTGCATCTGCCATGCGTTTGCCCACTCACCTAACCTGTCCAGGACACCCTGCAGCCTTTTAGCATTCTCCTCACAGCTCACACTGCTGCCCAGCTTAGTGTCATCTGCAAAATTGGAGATATTACACTCAATTCCCCCATCCAAATCATGAAGGTATATTGTAAATAGCTGGTGTCCCAGCACTGAGCCCTGCGGTACCCCACTAGTCACTGTCTGCCATTATGAAAAGGACCCGTTTATCCTGATTCTCTGCTTTCTGTCTGCCAAACAGTTCTCTATCCACATCAGTACATTACCCCCAATACCATGTGCTTTAATTTTGCACAACAATATCTTGTGTGGAACTTTGTCAAAAGCCTTTTGAAAGTCCAAATACACCACATCCACTGGTTCTCCCTTGTCCACTCTACCAGTTACATCCTTAAAAAATTCTACAAGATTTGTCAAGCAGGATTTCCCTTTCATAAATCCATGCTGTCTTGAGCCGATCCCGTCACTGCTTTCCAAATGTGCTGCTATTTCATCTTTAATAACTGATTCTAACATTTTCCCCACTACTGATGTCAGGCTAAATGGTCTGTAATTACCCATTTTCTCTCTCCCTCCTTTTTTTAAAAGTGGTGTTACATTAGCTACCCTCCAGTCCATAGGAACTGATCCAGAGTCGATAGACTGTTGGAAAATTATCACCAATGCATCCACTATTTCTAGGGCTACTTCCTTAAGTACTCTGGGATGCAGACTATCAGGCCCCAGGGATTTATCGGCCTTCAATCCCATCAATTTCCCTAACACAATTACCTGCCTAATAAGGATTTCCTTCAGTTCCTCCTTCTCACTAGACCCTCGGTCCCTAGTATTTCTGGAAGGTTATTTGTGTCTTCCTTCGTGGAGACAGAACCAAAGTATTTGTTTGACTGGTCCGCCATTTCTTTGTTCCCCATTAAAAATTCACCTGAATCTGACTGCAAGGGACCTACATTTGTTTTCACTAATCTTTTTCTTTTCACGTATCTATAGAAGCTTTACAGTCAGTTTTTATGTTCCCAGCAAGCTGCCTCTCATACTCTATTTCCCCCCTCCTAATTAAACCCTTTGTCCTCCTCTGTATAACAAAATTCTCCCAGTCCTCAGGTTTGCAGCTTTTTCTGGTCAATTTATATGCCTCTTGGTTCCGGTCCTGCCCAGGTGCAGACTGTCCAGTTTGTACTGGTCCCACCTCCCCCAGAACCGGTTCCAATATCCCAGGAATTTGAATCCCTCCCTTCTACACCACTCCTCAAGCCACGTATTCATCTAAGCTATCCTGTGATTCCTACTCTGACTAGCACATAGCACTGGTAGCAATCCTGCGATTACTACTTTTGAGGTCCTACTTTTTAATTTAGCTCCTAGCTCCCAAAATTCATCTTGTCAGACCTCATCCCGTTTTTTACCTATGTCGTTGGTACCTATATGCACATGACAACTGGCTGTTCACCCTCCCTCTTCAAAATGTCCTGCACCCACTCCAAGACATCCTTGACCGTTGCACCAGGGAGGCAACATACCATCCTGGAGTCTCGGTTGCGGCTGCAGAAACGTCTCTCTATTCCCCTTACAATAGAATCCCCTATCATTATAGCTCTCCCACTCTTTTTCCTGCCCTCCTGTGCAGCAGAGCCACCCACAGTGCCATGAACTTGGCTGTTGCTGCTCTCCCCTGATGAGTCATCCCCTTCAACAGTACCCAAAGCGGTGTATCTGTTTTACAGGAGGATGACCGTAGAGGACTCCTGGCACTACCTTTGTTCCACTGCTCTTCCTATTGGTCACCCATCCCCTATCTGGCTGTGTACCCTTTACCTGCAGTGTGGCCAACTCACTAAACGTGCTATTCACGTCATTCTCAGCATCATGGATGCTCCAGAGTGAATCCACCTGCAGCTCCAGTGCCACAACGCGGTCTGTCAGGTGCTGCGGCGGATGCACTTCCCGCGCATGTAGTCGTCAGGGGCACTGGAAGCGTCCCTGAGTTCCCACATAGCACACGAGGAGCATAATACGTGTCCGAGCTCTCCTGCCATGACTTAACCCTTAGATTAACTTAATTTGGCAACAACAATGCTAAAGGTTACTTACTGATAAAGAAAAGAAAAAGAAAAAACTACTCACCAATCACCAGCCAATCACTTACCTATTGGCTGTGATGTCACCCTTCGATTTCTTTCTACTTTTTTGCCTCCCTGCTGCAGCTGCACCGGCTGGCCTCCTCGACTCCCTGCTGCCCTCTCCGATCTGCTGATGCTCTTTTGGGCCTGTTGTAGGCCTCACGAACTGCTGCTCCACCTCCTCGACTCCCTGTTGCCCTCTCCGATCTGCTGACATTCTTTTGGGCCTGTTGTAGGCCTCACGAACTGCTGCTCCACCTCCTCAACTCCCTGCTGGCCTCTCCTATCTGCTGACGCTCCTGTTGGGCCTCTTGTAGGCCTCACGAACTGCTGCTCCACCTCCTGACTCCCTGCTGACCTCTCCTATCTGCTGACGCTCCTGTTGGGCCTCTTGTAGACCTCAAGAACTGCTGCTCCACCTCCTGACTCCCTGCTGGCCTCTCCGATCTGCCGACCTCCTGACTTGGAAGGCGATCCCCCTCTTTTGTCTTCCCCTCCAACAGCCCCCAACAGGCGATCGTCCCAGCATGTCCCCCATCACGGCAGGAAGTCTTGCCATTGCCCACTGCACGCCAGCTTCAGAACAGTACCCGGGGACCAAAATGGGTGGGTGAGGCAACGATACGGTGGGGTGCAGGATCTGGAGGGAAACATTGCCGCAGGTAGGGAGGGGGGTGCACTCTTTTTAATATTGTTCCTAATGTTCACATTTATTGTTGGTGTTATTGTTTCACTGTTGGGGTGTGGGTGGGAGAATGAGGGGCTGGTTGGGGCGGGGGGGGGTGGTTGGGGGGGGTGCGGGGGAGGTGGGAGGGTGGTTTGTGATTGAAAAATGTTCAAAAGTTGTCATTTTATTAAAACCATTTTATTTCACTTTACAATTGTTGTGCAGTGTCTTCTAATAACGTAAGTTAAAATATAACATTAGTGCAACTGTTCTTAAACAATGTCCAGGCCAAACCAAGTAAGTATGAAACGTCACTTATTTATATAAATATAACAAAATGTCTAATTGTGAGTGTATCTATCTTTAAAAGGCTCTTAAATAATTCACAAACTATCTAAGCCCCTGTTTAAGAGGCCTCCCGTCTTTCTCCGACGTTCAAAATGGCGTCCGTAGGGCCCAGTTCTGTGAGGAAGGCCAGGCAATAGCAACTATTCTCCAGTGATGTTTTTGGCGAGCAATCAGCCCGGCGATGTGCCAGCGATGTGCCTAAAGTTGGGCTGGGTGACGTGTGGGTGGTCACCTCAGCAATCACCTTGGCGATGTGAGCCGAAAGTTGGGCTGGGCGATGTGTCGGCGATAAGCTCGGCGATGTGTCCAACTTTCCATCTTTGGGCAATATCAGCCCTTTTTGGGCGATATATGGGCACTAGTCCAGCGATGTGAAGTGGAAAGTCTTTTATGTTTGTATGTTTCTCCTCCCCCCACAACCTACTGACCTTCTCCACCCTGTTTCGCCCCCTCCCCCCACACACCATAGATGGGGCATTGTGTGCGGGTCACGGATTATTAACAGGATCTTCTCCCCACCACTCCCCCCCCCACCCCCCCAACTCCCAAGTTCCTGACTTTCTCTCCCCCCGAGTTCCTGCCCTTCTCCTCCCTACAATCGCTCTCCTCCCTCCCTCCGATCCCCTCTCATCCCTCCCTCTGATCCACTCTCCTCTCCCCCTTCCGATCTTCTGTCCTCTCCCCTGCGATCCACTCTCCTCCCCGCTCTGATACCCTAACCTCTCCCTGCTCCGATCTCCTGACCCTCTCCACAAACATGTGCAGCACATACAGGCCATAACTTTGGCCCAGCATCTCCACCCGGGATCGGGGTCATTGATGTGCGGCCCTCAACAGCTCACCAAAACTTGTTAAGTGGCCCTCCAGCCCAAATAATTGATTCTGTAATGATTCCCCAGAATGTTCAACACTGTATATTCATTAAACTATCCCACCATCAAGGTAGTCCCAGGTATCATTTCACTTGAGCAAAATACCTGTCACAGCTCATGTATATACTGCACTCTTAATTTATGGATCCTTCTCACCCGTGAAAGCACAGTCCTGGTGAGATCTCTTCTATTTCTGATACGTCCATGCTGAGCTGCAACAAATTCAATTAGAGAGCAACGGTCATAGTAATCATTAAGTTCTCATTTACCTCTATAGTTTATTTTAGATGCATACCAAAAATAGCATTATTTATAGATCCATTAGTGCAAATGACAAGAACCAAAGTGGGAACTTGAAAAGCATGCCAACAAGGATTTATTTTATTTTAGCACTTTAAAATAAACACTTTTATTCATCACAAGCAATATATTAATAATGCATTGTCCAAATGTCATTCTAAATGAATCAGTAACTTAATGATCTTGTGGAGAAAATGTTCTTGGTAAAACAGTTAGAATGTTGCAAGTGCGTTTGGTAAGGGCAGTGATTTGGAACTGGGTGACAGAGAATGTTTCCAAGCTGGTGTTTTGCTTCAATTTAACTGAAGCCTGGTGATGTTATCCAGGGTCAGTTTATCAAACTCTGAGCCAGACAAATCTCAGCTACTGGAAATCTAAAATCAAAACAAAAAGTGCTGGAAATGCATAACAGGTCTGTCAGACCTTTGAAAGATATAGTAATATTTCAGTTAGGATCCATGCGGATGACTTAGTGCAGCTGGATACTCACAGCATGGAACTCTTACTTATGAAACAAAAACTCTTGCAAAATAAAAAATACATATCATATCTCTCAGAAATACCTCAAAATGTTTCACAGACAAAATGCAGTGACTGTTGTTATGTTTGTAAATATGGCATCCATTTTGTGTACAGGAGGATCCTACAAATAGCCATAACTGAACGGGATTGGTTGAAGGACAAATGGTCTCCTTGCCAGCCACTCCACTTCTAACTTCCATAAACTACACGTCCTCTAGAAAGCCATGTCCCATTATCACATTTTGGGGATGAAATTGCCCTGCGGTAATCTGCTGGGGCCGGGACTTCCTGTGCCCGGTGCAGAAGTCCTGCTCCAGCCGCTGAGTTAAGCTTACCGCCCCTCAAACGAAGTGTAGCGCAAACTTGCGCACTCCACTTCCTTTCGAGGTGGGTCCTAGGGCGAAGCTGGGGCGAGTAGTACAGAACCAAGCGGATGCTCCGCAAATTGCTGACGCTCTTCAACGCCCCTCCCCTTTGCTTATAGGGGATTGCCGTCGAGCACTCTGCAAGGCATCTGATGGCCTCCACTGGACCACCAGGGCAGCGTGGTACTGGGCCTGCAGCCCAGCACCCAAATTGGAGTGCCAGGCTGCACGATGGCGGCCCGGACCACGGAAAAAAACAAGTTAGTGAACCGACCCGAGAGTCGGTAAAATATCGAAGATGGCGCTGGAGACGTCCCATTTAACTACCGCCCTGCGAGCGGATGTCGATCAGCTTTGTGATCTGCAAAGCTGGCGTTGACACTCACTTGCACCAGCCTCACGGGCTGCCGGGCAACTTGCCCTGCAGGGCGGTAAGGGGTCAGCATGTGGGGCTGAGGGGTCGCTGCGCACGGTGATGATATCATCACCGGTTGCACAGCAGCCCGCAGCGCTACCCGCGGTGCTGCTGTGACAATACCTCCGCATACCCAAGGAACTCGTAGTGCCCACCCAGTTCCCCCCCCCCCAGCGGAAAGTGTCTTGCATCCCGTTAGCGACCCCTGGAGTAGCTAGCAGTCCTCTGAAAAAGGGGCAATTTCACCCCCAATTACTTTTAAATGTTGCATTGTAAAGCTTAGTGTATTCATGCAATTTGCAAAAAAACCTGAGGCAGTAGCTCTATGTTCTTTAGGATGCTTGCGGAAGTTCTTGGCGCTGTCCGTAACTCTAGGAGGCTTGGCATTGTAGTGAAGTCCTCTCTGAAAGTGCCACAGAGGATGGCATTAAACTCTGTCACCAACCCTGCTATCTGCCCCACTGATGGAACGTCTTTGCCAGACCTTCTTATCATTCAGATGCACTGCATCCATTTGTCATTTCATGGCAGTATCCCTGAGATTATTGTCTGAATACTCAGCAGCCATTAAAGCTCAGGTATATCATGTTGCACTTGAATATCTCATCCTTCAACTTCCTTGTAGGGTTGTGAATCATAGAAACATAGGGCCCAAGTTTCCACAAGAAAAAAAACGGGCGCCCCTCCGAGCTGGGCGCCCGTTTCTCGTGCCTAAAACAGCGCCTAAAAAAATCCTCGGTATTCTCCACCTACTTACTGGTCCTCTGGCCCTCGGCGCAGCCAGCACGAGCTGTGGGGGGGGCGGAGCCAGGTCCCGGCGCTGAAAACAGTGCCGGGACCTCTGCACATGCGCGCTACAGTCGGCACGCAAGTGCAGTAGTTCCAGGCGCCGAACTGTGTGGGAGGGGCCCGAAGCACGCAGCCCCTAGCCCTGGCCCAATGGCCTCACTGGGGCTGCGTGAATGAGGCTCCTCCCACGGCCAGCTCCTGCTCCCCCCCCGACCAGACCCGACACTCGCTGCCACCCCCCCTCCCGCTGACCAGACCCAACCCGACACCCGCTCCCCCCCCACCCCGACCCGAGACCCGACACCCGCTCCCCCCCCCCCCCGACTGACCCGACCCGACCCGCGCTCCTGTTCCCCGACCCGACCCCACCCCCGCTCTCTCTCTCTCTCTCCCTCCCTCCCCTCTCTCTCTCTCCCTCCCTCTCCTTTCTCTCTCCCTCCTCCCCCTCTCTCTCTCTCCCTCCCTCCCTCGCTCTCTCTCCCTCCCTCCCTCCCTCTCTCTCCCTCCCTCCCTCCCTCTCTCTCTCTCTCTCTCCCTCCCTCTCTCTCTCTCTCTCTCCCTCCCTCCCTCCCTCTCTCCCTCTCTCTCTCTCCCTCCCTCCCTCTCCCTCCCTCCCTCCCTCTCTCTCTCTCTCTCTCTCTCCCTCCCCTCTCTCTCTCTCCCTCCCTCCCCCTCTCTCTCTCTCCCTCCCTCCCTCGCTCTCTCTCCCTCCCTCCCCCCCTCTCTCTCCCTCCCTCCCCCCCCTCTCTCTCTCTCCCTCCCTCTCTCTCTCTCGCTCTCCCCCTCCCGCTCAGCGGCACGAACGGCTTCAGAATTCTCCCTGGCTGAAGCACTTTCACACAGGTAGGAAGATGGTTTATTTAATCTTTTCTTGGCTTATAAATGTTTATTCAGGTTGGATTTATTTGTATAATATTTGTAGAAGTATAAATAAGGATTTATTGTCAAATTTAATGAGTTCCCTCCCCGCCCCCCACACCTCGTTCTGGACGCCTAATTTGTAACCTGCGCCTGATTTTTTAATGTGTAGAACAGGTTTTTTCAGTTCTACAAAAATCTTCACTGGCTCCATTCTACTTTAGTTTGGAGTACATTTTCACTGTGGAAACTTTCAAATCAGGCGTCAGTGGCCGGACACGCCCCCTTTTGAAGAAAATATTCTGTTCTAAACTAGAACTGTTCTACCTGACTAGAACTGCAGAAAAAAAAATGTGGAGAATTGCGATTTCTAAAATAGTCCGTTCTCCACCGTTGCTCCTAAAAATCAGGCGCGAATCATGTGGAAACTTGGGCCCATAGAAACATAGAAAATAGGTGCAGGAGTAGGCCATTCGGCCCTTCAATCCTGCACCACCATTCAACGAGTTCATGGTTGAACATGCAACTTCAGTACCCCATTCCTGCTTTCTCGCCATACCCCTTGATCCCCCTAGTAGTAAGGACTACATCAAACTCCTTTTTGAATATATTTAGTGAATTGGCCTCAACAATTTCCTGTGGTAGAGAATTTCACAGGTTCACCACTCTCTGGGTGAAGAAGTTTCTCCTCATCTCGGTCCTAAATGGCTTACCCTTATTCTTAGACTGTGACCCCTGGTTTTGGACTTCTCCAACATTGGGAACATTCTTCCTGCATCTAACCTGTCTAAACCCATCAGAATTTTAAACGTTTCTATGAGGTCCCCTCTCATTCTTCTGAACTCCAGTGAATACAAGCACAGTTGATCCAGTCTTTCTTGATATGTCAGTCCCGCCATCCCAGGAATCAGTCTGGTGAACCTTCGCTGCACTCCCTCAATAGCAAGAATGTCCTTCCTCAAGTTAGGAGACCAAAACTGTACACAACACTCCAGGTGTGGCCTCACCAAGGCCCTGTAGGACTGTAGCAACACCTCCCTGCCCCTGTACTCAAATCCCCTCGCTATGAAGGCCAACATGCCATTTGCTTTCTTAACCGCCTGCTGCACCTGCATGCCAACCTTCAATGACTGATGTACCATGACACCCAGGTCTCTTTGCACCTCCCCTTTTCCTAATCTGTCACCATTCAGATAATAGTCTGTCTCTCTGTTTTTACCACCAAAGTGGATAACCTCACATTTATCCACATTATACTTCATCTGCCATGCATTTGCCCACTCACCTAACCTATCCAAGTCACTTTGTAGCCTCATAGCATCCTCCTCGCAGCTCACAATGCCACCCAACTTAGTGTCATCCGCAAATTTGGAGATACTACATTTAATCCCCTCATCTAAATCATTAATGTACAATGTAAACAGCTGAGGCCCCAGCACAGAACCTTGCGGTACCCTACTAGTCACTGCCTGCCATTCTGAAAAGTACCCATTTACTCCTACTCTTTGCTTCCTGTCTGCCAACCAGTTCTCAATCCATGTCAGCACACTACCCCTAATCCCATGTGCTTTAACTTTGCACATTAATCTCTTGTGTGGGACCTTGTCGAAGGCCTTCTGAAAGTCCAAATATACCACATCAACTGGTTCTCCCTTGTCCACTCTACTGGAAACATCCTCAAAAAATTCCAGAAGATTTGTCAAGCATGATTTCCCTTTCACAAATCCATGCTGACTTGGACCTATCATGTCACCTCTTTCCAAATGCGCTGCTATGACATCCTTAATAATTGATTCCATCATTTTACCCACTACCGATGTCAGGCTGACCAGTCTATAATTCTCTGTTTTCCCTTTCCCTCCTTTTTTAAAAAGTGGGGTTACATTGGCTACCCTCCACTCGATAGGAACTGATCCAGAGTCAATGGAATGTTGGAAAATGACTGTCAATGCATCCGCTATTTCCAAGGCCACCTCCTTAAGTACTCTGGGATGCAGTCCATCAGGCCCTGGGGATTTATCGGCCTTCAATCCCATCAATTGCCCCAACACAATTTCCTGACTAATAAGGAATTCCCTCAGTTCCTCCTTCTTACTAGACCCTCTGACCCCTTTTATATCTGGAAGGTTGTTTGTGTCCTCCTTAGTGAATACCGAACCAAAGTACTTGTTCAATTGGACTGCAATTTCTTTGTTCCCAGTTATGACTTCCCCTGATTCTGACTGCAGTGGACCTACGTTTGTCTTTACTAACCTTTTTCTCTTTACATATCTATAGAAGCTTTTGCAGCCCGTTTTAATGTTCCCTGCAAGCTTCCTCTTATACTCTATTTTCCCTGCCCTAATCAAACCCTTTGTCCTCCTCTGCTGAGTTCTAAATTTCTCCCAGTCCCTGGGTTCGCTGCTATTTCTGGCCAATTTGTATGCCACTTCCTTGACTTTAATACTATCCCTGATTTCCCTTGATAGCCACGGTTGAGCCACCTTCCCTTTTTTATTTTTACGCCAGACAGGGATGTACAATTGTTGTAGTTCATCCATGCAGTCTCTAAATGTCTGCCATTGCCCATCTACTGTCAACTCCTTAAGTATCATTCGCCAATCTATCCTAGCCAATTCACGCCTCATACCTTTAAAGTTACCCTTCTTTAAGTTCTGGACCATGGTCTCTGAATTAACTGTTTCCTTCTCCATCCTAATGTAGAATTCCACCATATTATCGTCACTCTTCCCCAAGGGGCCTTGCACAACGAGATTGCTAATCACCCTATATCAATTCGTCATCTGGACTATCTATTTCCTCTGTTAACTATCTGGGTTGATGAGTGCAAGTGATAGGGGCCCTGACAGAGTGGACCAATTTCTGCTGTCAATGCCAAATGCTGAAGATTTTGGCATTGGTTTCCCACTCTGCAGCATGTTTCTTGCTTCTGGCTACTGTTGAGATAAGACGAATAAGAAAGGTAAAGGCCTTAAGATTCAAAGTCTTACTGCTGGCTGGGAAGGCCCATTTTGGCAAAACAAATGCCAGCTGCCGCACTTTGACCCATTGCCGGCAGGTCCCGCGGTGGCTGCCACTTTCGGAAGGTTGGCAGTGCTGCCGTTGCCTGCGCTCTCCAAAAGTATTATAATTAGTCGGAGCTTTACGCCAATCGGCATGCAGTGCCAGGTTGACACCTGCTCATCCGGATATTTCCACTTCTCTTGCCGTCCTCTTCAAAGCACGCCCATGCGTGAAACCGCTAAAAGCGCTTCAGCAGCATTAACAGCCATGAGGATGCTTCAACTGATAAATGTAAGACAGCCAGGACTCTCCACGTGGCAGTGCTTATATTATTCACATGCCTAGGTCTTGAGAGATGACCCTTGAGATTTGTAGCTACAGTTTAATATTTTATTTCGGTGGTTTACTTATTTGGAACTGTCCTGGCTGAGATTGTAATACTGAATGTAACAAATGGGAGGGTGCAGAATATTGCAGGTGATTATTTCTGAGTGACTAGAAGGGTGAGCTTGAGGTTTGGATTCGGATTCACCTATGGATGTTTAGTGTTTCAATCTCTGAAATATGAAGTGTGAATTTAACTTCTTTAAGTTATCAGCTATGTCCTCAGCATGGAATAGCAAAAATCCCTCAATTGTCAGACCCTCCCAAGCCAGTGACTAAAGTGACCTCAGCATAAGAATGAAATTCTGACTAGAGTAGAATTGTTTCAAAAATTACAAAGTGCTGGATTTGATCTTTCCTTTCCTAAAATTAAGAGGGTGGCTTAGTCTCCATTCCTTTAGAATGAGATGTGTGGGTAAAGTGTTAGAGGAGAGTCCTTGAAAGTATTACATAGGCCATCTTGGCTCAATAGCAAAAAAAATGACCTGTGATCCCTTTCAACAACACTGAATGCTGCACGTCTCCTTCAGTGCAATGAGAAATATAGACTTCCATTAATTAATTTGCCCTGTTGTACACCCACACCCTCCTCCAATCCCATAAAACCCAAAGTCCAGTCAGAACACAGATTTCCCCGGAGCAGTCGACAGACTCCCCACAAACACATAGGGGGAGAAATTCGGTCGCACCTCTGTTGCGGTGTTAATCCAGGCAGAGCGGTACTTTTAGAGCCTTGAAAAAGTTTGCAACTCCCGCCCAGAAATTGGTCAGAATTGTTCGAAGAGCTGACAGGGGCGCTAAATCAGCCGTTGCCCACTAGAGCTGGGGAGGCGATAACGAAAGTTTGGTCGGTACATTTTGCAAACCCGTTGTGCATTCGCCGATCTAGGCGAGAGAGTGGGGTGAGGCAGAGGGGTGGGAAATCCCAGCCGGAGACGCACCGAATAAATGTGTCCCCATGGGACCTATGTATATATGTTGCAGTTTCAGCATCTGATGTGTTTTTTGAAAGGGTGGGTACTCCTTTTTTCTTTATTGGAGGGTGTGGAGTTTTTGGGGTTGTTTGAGGCATGTTTGTCAAAGAAAATGTAAGTTGAAGCATTTCCTTCAGCCTCTGGTGTATGACTGTGGATTTGTGATGGAGATGTGGCATTATCGTGGCACAATGCGCGGTCATTATTAGCTGCATCCCTCAGCTACCTCCATTTAAGCGAAGCGCCCCTTATGATCTGCCGCTGAATAGCCATGGCGCCGCCAACATTGGCAGGCTATCTCCTCCATGCCTGCTGCTGGTCCTCATCATGTTGTTGCAGATTCAGGGCGTCGCCAGGTTACTATTCCTCTTCCTCCTCCTCCTCTCCCTTCTCCTCCTCCTGAAGTGGGCCTGCGATACCCACTGGCAAGGCCTGGGCCCTCATGCTGGCCAAGTTGTGTAGAATGCAGCACACCACAATGGATAGTGAGACCTGTTGAAGGGAGTATTTTAGGCTGCCTCCAGAGTGGCCCAGACATTGGAATCGCTGCTTTAGCAGCTCTATTGTCTGCCCTATAATGTTGCGGGTGGCTGCATGGCTCTCATTGTAGCATTCCTCTGGCTCTTTGGTGGGGTGGCTGAAACAGTCGAGGCACAGTTCTCTCTCACGGGATAAAGACATCATGTGCGCTTCCAAGGTAGCGAGCATTGACTGGGAGGATGTCTGGACCACTCTGGAGGCAGCCTAAAATACTCCCCTCAACAAGTCTCACTATTCATTGTGATGTGTTGCATGCTACACAACTTGGCCAGCATGAGGGCCCAGGCCTTGCCAGTGGGGATCGCAGGCCCACCAGCTCCACATTTAGGGAGTGGTATCCCTTTCTGTTTCTGAAAACCTCTGCATTCTGGAATGGTGCTCGCAAGGCCACGTGCATGCAGTCAATTGCTCCTTGCACCCTAGGGAAGCCCGCTATCCTGGCAAACCCACACGCGTGCTCACCCTCTTTCTCCCTGGTCCTCTGGAAAATAATGAAGACCATTCTGCATGTGAAGAGAGCCTATGTGACATCCCGAATACAGCGATGTGCTGCAAATTGTGAGATGCTGCATACGGCCCCTGATTCAACCTGGGAGGAGCTGGAGGTATAGAAGGTTAGTGCCACTGTGATCTTCACTGCGACGGGGAGCGCAGTCCTGGTGCCGATGTGAGGCTGCAGGTCTGGACTGGTTTGATGAAAATGAACAGGAGATCAGGAGATCCAAGAGCTAATAGATCACAAGTGCAGAGCATTTCTGAGCCTCAAGCAACAACCCAACTCGGGAGCAGCAAAGCAACGTTACAGACGGCTCAGTGCTGAGGTCCAACAAAAAACCCGGGACCTAAAGAACAGGTGGTGGATGGAGAAAGCACAGGAGATACAACAACTGGCCGACAGCCACGATATGCGAGGATTTTTCATTGCAGTCAAGGCTACCTATGGTCCAAACTCCCAAGGCCCCACCCCACTTCTGGCCAAGAACGAGGAAACACACATCAAGGACACCGAGGTTGTCAGGGCCCGCTGGAAGGAGCACGTCGAAGATCTCCTCAATCAAGAATCTGCCTTTGACTCGCGTGTTCTCGACTTCATCCGCAGCATGCGACCCGCCACCACCCCAACAAAGGCCTTTGACACTGTCAACCGCGAGGGTCTATGTATCGTCCTCCTCCATTTCGGATGCCCCCAAAAGTTTGTCAACATCCTTCGCCGACTCCACGATGACATGCAGGCTGTGATCCTTACCAACGGATCCATTACAGACCCAATCCACATCCGGACTGGGGTCAAACAGGGCTGCATCATCGCTCCAATCCTTTTCTCAATCTTCCTTGCTGCCATGTTCCACCTCACAATCAACAAGCTCCCTGCTGGAGTGGAACTAAACTACAGAACCAGTGGGAAGCTGTTTAACCTACGCCGCCTCCAGACCAGGCTCAAGATCACCCGAACCTCTGTCTGTGAGCTACAGTATGCGGACGACACCTGCATCTGCGCACATACTGAGGCTGAACTCCAGGATATTGTCGATGTATTTATTGAGGCATATGAAAGCATGGGTCTTACGCTAATCATCTGTAAGACAAAAATCCTCCATCAGCCTCTCCTCGCCGCACAGCACTGCCCCCCCCCCAGTCATCAAGATCCACGGCGCGGCCCTCAACATTGTAGACCATTTCCCATACCTTGGGAGCCTCTTGTCAACAAAAGCAGACATTGATGCGGAGATTCAACATCGCCTCCACTGCGCCAGTGCAGCCTTTGGCCGCCTGAGGAAAAGAGTGTTCGAAGACCAGGCCCTCAAATCTACCACCAAGCTCATGGTCTACAGGGCTGCAGTAATACCCGCCCTCCTGTATGGCTCAGAGACATGGACGATGTACAGAAGACACCTCAAGTCACTGGAGATATACATAAGAAATAGGAACAGGAGTAGGCCATACGGCCCCTCGAGCATGCTCCACCATTTAATAAGATCATGACTGATCTGATCATGAACTCAGCTCCACTTCCCCGCCCACTCCCCATAACTCCTTATCCCCTTATCATTTAAGAAACTGTCTATTTCTGTCTTAAATTTATTCAATGTCCCAGCTTCCACAGCTCTCCGAGGCAGTGAGTTCCACAGATTTACAACCCTCTGAGAGAAGAAATTGCTCCTCATCTCTGTTTTAAATGGGTGGCCCCTTATTCTAAGATCATGCCCTCTGGTTCTAGTCTCCCCCATCAGTGGAAACATCCTCTCTGCATCCACCCCGTCAAGCCCCCTCATAATCTTATACGTTTCGATAAGATCACCTCTCATTCTTCTGAATTCCAATGAGTAGAGGCCCAATCTACTCAACCTTTTCTCATAAGTCAACCCCCTCATCCCCGGAATCAACCTAGTGAACCTTCTCTGAACTGCCTCCAAAGTAAGTATATCCTTTCGTAAATATGGAAACCAAAACTGCACGCAGTATTCCAGGTGTGGCCTCACCAATACCTTGTATAGCTGTAGCAAGACTTCCCTGCTTTTATATTCCATCCCCTTTGCAATAAAGGCCAAGATACCATTGGCCTTCCTGATCACTTGCTGTACCTGCATACTATCCTTTTGTGTTTCATGCACAATCACCAACAATGTCTCCGCAAGATCCTGCAAATCCCCTAGGAGGACTAGCGCACCAACATCAGTGTCCTCATCCAGGCTAACATCCCCAGCATTGAAGTGCTGACCACACTCGATCAGCTTCGCTGGGCAGACCACATAGTTCGCATGCCAGAGAAGAGACTCCCAAAGCAAGTGCTCTATACAGAGTTCCTTCACAGCAAATGAGCCAAAGTTGGACAGCAGAAACGTTACAAGGACACCCTCAAAGCCTCCCTGACAAAGTGCGGCATCACTACTGACACCTGGGAGTCCCTGGCCAAAGACCGCCCTAAGTGGAGAAAGTGCATCCGGGAGGGCGCTGAGCACCTCGAGTCTCAACGCCGAGAGCATGCAGAAATCAAGCGCAGGCAGCGGAAAGAGCATGCGGCAAACCAGTCCCACCCACCCCTTCCCTCAATGATTGTCTGTCCCACTTGTGACAGAGTCTGTGGCTCTCGTATTGAACTGTTCAGCCACCAAAGAACTCACTTCAGGAGTGGAAGCAAATCTTCCTCGATTCCGAGGGACTGCCAATGATGATGATGATATAGCTAGTCGTTCTCAGGAATTGTGCACAATCTTTTCTTGCCTGACAAATTAATATTTGTTATTGTCAGTCATAGATGGTTTCTCATCCTTGTTTTCAAATCCCTCCATGGCCTCGCCCCACTCTATCTCTGAAATCTCCTCCAGCCTCACAACCCGCCGAGATGTCTACGCTCTTTTAATTCTGCTCCCTTGTGCATCCCTGATTATAATCGCTCAACCATTGTTGGCCGTGCCTTCTGTTGCCTCGGCCCTAAGCTCTGGAATTCCCTGCCTAAACCTCTCCGCCTCTCTACCTCTTTCTTCCTTCAAGACGCTCCTTAAAACCTACCTCTTTGACCAAGCTTTTGGTCACCTGCCCTAATTTCTCCTTATGCGGCTCGGTGTCAATTTAAAAAAAATCTTATAATACTCCTGTGTAGCGCCTTTCGACGTTTCACTAAGTTAAAGACACTATATAAATACAAGTTTATGTTGTTGCTGTTTATTTGATAATTGTTTGAGAATTCTTATCACTTTCCTAATAGAATTCCAACAGTAATAGTGAGGCTTCAATAAGCAAGAATGCATTGCAGGATGTTGTATCTGTTTAATTGATATCTTCCATGTCACTGCAGATCATTTGATGCAAAGGGTGGTACCCTTAGATTTGTGAATGCACTTTTAGGGTAAATATAAGTCAACTGTTTGAAATGCACAAAATTTGCTGGTCTTGTTTGGTCACTAAACCTTGTCTTGTATTGGAGAGGGGTCCTGGGGGTTAGCGACTTGTCACTCACTACCTGTGCCACTTCCTTCCAAATGGTCCTGGCTGCTGTATTGGCAGGTCTCTTGCCATCTAATCTCACTATTGCATCGTCCCCCCATGCCTAATTTTAGAAGAAATTTACATAATTCTCTGAAAAATTTCAGGCCCTTCTCTTTCTGGTTGATTTTTGATCTATGCCTTCAGCTTACTGCTGGCTGTCACTGTTTTAAGAGCAGTGCAGATTTAAATACAGCATTCTACAGTATAAATGCTTCCCCTGCCCCCAGACCCCCACACATTGTATTTCCTAGCCAGTTGGTGGGTGGGATGTGCACCTGTGGCTTGCCCAGCAATATTGAAATGAGCTGACCCCAGGATTTCCGATGCGGTCAATGTCGGGATAATTGAAGGGGAAGAAACCCCGTTTTGTCACACATACATGGCGGGTCCTCAGACTCTGTATTACTTGCAAATTGGGTAAAAGGCAATGGCTGTGTTGGGTGATAGTGAGATATGATTCAGCAGGCATAATAAGAGTGTTTGCCAGGTGTACTGGCACCTATCCGAATTGGTGCCAGTGCATAATGAATCAGATGGAGACAGTTTACACTTGAATCAGTTTGGCATTTTCAGACAGATTATGTTGAGCATCAAAGGCCAGGTTTCTGTCTGTTTTGGAGCAATTCGAATTTCATATGCCAGTTTAACCATTGAATATGACAACCAGAATTCATGTACCTGTATTTTAGCTCAGATTTCTAAACTACAAGCCAAAAGAAAATGTCGATATTGTCCTAATGTTTCAAACTGTAATGATGCCCTTTTTATAGTTCATTGATTATGTTCTTTCCAGTTGGCTTCTTTTACTTTAATTTTGCTTTTTCATCTCTCTTCAACATTTTTTCCCATCAAGGTCTCATTAGCATAGTTGAGTTAAAAGAAATTAGCAAAACTCTCACACCTCACCGGTATGATCTTCTGTTAAAACTGATTGCTAACTGCATTCCCCCCCCCCCCGCCCCACCGCCTCCACTCCCACACCGACATTCCCCCTCGCCCCTCCCGCCCCACCGCCTCCACTCCCACACCGACATTCCCCCTCGCCCCTCCCGCCCCTGCTCCCCCCCTCCCCCCCCCACAGACATGGGCTCTCAATCTCGGCAGCAGAGGCGCTTGCTGCCCAAGCGACCATGGAGGGTCGAAGACCTAAAAATAAAAATCATTAACAAAAAACAAAAATACCATTGGAAGACCTTCAAGGAGTCCCACCAAGGTAAGTCACTGTGGAAAAAACAAATAAAAAATGTTCACTAACCATTTTTCCACGATCTTCCTACTTACTGTTAACTTAACTTAAATTAACTTAATGCCCACTGCCGCCGACTCCTGCCCACTGCCGCCAACATTCCTCCTCCCTGTGCCACTTTTGACATGGCCTGGAGCGGGCGAGAGGGGAGAGCCACCGGGAAGCGCCTGCCGACGTCAGCGGATGGCCAAGTAGCATAAGTGGACTCCTGCCCGCCGAGATGTGATATTCATGCAGGCGGGAGTTGGCGGCAGAATGGGGGTGGACCACTGGTTGGAGGCTGGTCTGTCCCAGACAGTAAGTAGGAAGATCATGGAAAAATGGTTAGTGAACATTTTTTTATTTGTTTTTTCCACAGCGACTTACCTTGGTGGGACTCCTTGAAGGTCTTCCAATGGTTTTTTTGTTTTTTGTTAATGATTTTTATTTTTAGGTCTTCGCCCCTCCATGGTCGCTTGGGCAGCAAGCGCCTCTGCCGCCGAGAATGAGAGCACCCGCCGGCTGCCTCCCAGATTGGCGGCATCAGTCCCTCATTTGATGCCTGCCGGCCTTCAAGGGACCTTGGTGATGAAAATCCTGTCCAAAGAACCGTCAGGTACCTCGGTGGCCATCGGCAATCCTTTGGGCGGCACTTGGGCAGATGGAAGCCTTCATCAATTTCAGGCCCTTAGTTCTTTTGGCTTTATTCATCGGAGACACCTCTATCTCACTTTGAATTGAACAAAAAATCAATTAAAGCTGCAGACATCATAGCCTGGGGCAGAAATGCAACAGAGAAGTCCCTTGGCTTAGATGTCCTTACATCTGAATTGTATGCACAATTTTGGAATAATTGTAGTTACTTTCTTAGAGCTCAATATTCCCCAATGCTGTTTTTAGGCATATTTGAAGAGTTCCGCCTGTTTTTTTTGGGCCCGACTATGCCAAAAAAACTTTAAAGTTTCCCGTTGTAATTTTTGAAATTGGCGCTGCGCAGCCTGTCCTTTATCTTTGGGAGGTGGAGCCTAAGGTCTGCACCAAAAAAAATGACTGGTATGGGCGCGTATGACCAGTACACCTCCCGGTCTGCATTCAGCCATTTTTAAAGAGCCAGTTGTGTGTGAGAACTTTTCTTCTGAGTGGAAAAAATCGAAGCTGCAATGTGCAATGCAGCTCAAGGACCAAGAATTTCTCACAGGACGAAGTGAAGGCCCTGGTTACTGTGACTGAGGTCAGATGGCACGAGCTGGACACCAACAGAGATCAAATAAAAGTTTCACCAAAAGAAATGAAGAAACGCTGGAACCAACTTTCACAAGATTACTGTGCAATGGTGACCACCCCGAGGTCCGGAGACCAGTGCAAAAAGAAGTGGCAGGACCTTGGACAAGCAGTTGGTGTAAGTAATATTTTCATTTATTCACTGGAATAGCAATTGTAAATGTGACCATCTGCATGTGCCACCCAGCAGAAAGACACCCTCTCTAAAAAGTTATATTTTCATCTTTGCAGAGGAAGGTGGCCCACAAAAGAGAGAGAACTCTAACAGGAGGAGGCCCGGCAAATCTGCACCCACTGACACCCTTGGAAGAGAGGGTTGCTACTTTGATGGGTCATGCCTGGGGAAAAGCAACCATCGCAGCACAAGCTGGGCCCACACTCGCACGAGAGGGTTAGTCCTGCAAATTCCACAGTCTGGCTTTGCTAAATGTTAAGTACTGCGCGGGCTATCCATGCTTCGGTTCGTGGGTTGTCTCCATCAGCTACGCTTCAGTTGATGCAGTGTGCTATCATTCATCGTGGTCCTTCAAATGAGCCTGCTGCCTGCGCTGTGTGAGCCTGCTCATGCCACCCTGCCCCCAACCATCTCCCACCCCCCCCACCCCGCCGCTCCCCCCCTCTGCTGCTAACCATTTGTCTGTTCTGTTATATTTTGCAGAACTTGAGGCCAACCCTGACGAGCCTGAAGCCGATGCAGAGGAAGATTCAGATGCGGACAAGCCTGAAGAGGAGAACATCTTCCAATCTGACCTTCCAGATCAAGAGCATTGGGGGGAGGGGGAGGGGGAGGGGGGGGGAAAGGGGTAAGGGAAGGGGGAGATGGGGAGAAGGGGCTAGGGGAGGGGGAGGGGGAGGATGACTCCCCCACTGTTGTATTCACTCTGGAGGAGGTGCTGGTACCGCCCATTGAGGTGCCAACCCCTTTCCTGAGTGGTGCAAGTGTTGGGACATTTCCTGGTTTCACACTGTCCGAGGCTGCGGGTTCCAGTGGGGTGCAGCGAGGCACATCCAGGGCCCCACCGTCTCAGGCTGCGGGTCGAAATGGGGTGCAGCGAGCCACAGCCGGGGTGAGGAGGGGAAGGAGAGCTCGACAAGCGCTCTCCTGCGATGCAGGATGTAACAGATGTGGTTCAGCTGATGGTAATGAGTGGGGAGAGCATTTACCTTACACAATCACTCCTGGACACCATCGGTGGGGTGGGTGATGAGGTATCGGGATTGTCGGGAGATGTAACAACACTCTCGTGAGAAATGGGAACATTAGGGAGGGAATGTTGCAGCTAACTGATACACTGTTGGTGAACATTAGGGAGGGAATGTCGTCGGTAGCTGATACACTGTCGGTGCATGAGGTCGGGAATGTCGCAGGTATTTGAGACTCTGTCGGGGCACATGAGGGAGGGAATGTCGTAGGTAGCTGCTGCAATAAGGGAACACGCCCAGACCCCGCGGCCATTGACGGAATCAACTGCCACTCCCACTCCAATCCTCAGACTAACCTCTGAAGAGGCCCAAGCCGGGCCTTCCACATTAGCGCCTGCCCACACCCCACAACAAGAAGTGCACATTACCCGAGATGCTCGATAGAATAAACTTGGTACCAACCCGAGAAACGCTGTGCCACCGTCTGCGGGCAGGGGTGGAGTTACAAAGACCAAATGCAGCGGGCGGTCTTAGAATAAGGTGGAGGAGAGATGGATGCAGCCTTTGTTTGCTGCTGCTGCTGTTGTTATTGTGATTACTTTTTGTTGTTGTTACTGTTGTAACTGTTCTCAAATTAAAAGTTTTTTGTAAGTGATGTAAATTTACAAGTTTAAAAGATGGAAGTGATCTTAAAGTTTGTAAGTGATCTTTACTGAATAGTTTAAAGTTTGATACAAGAATATTTTTATTAAAGTTAAGTTAAGTACAAACAAAAGTTAACATTTTGAATGAAATATATATTTTAAATTATAACTGAATCAGTTCCATTATTTGTTCCATTATTAATACAACTTTTTGAACTAAAGAAGAATCATTTTCATTATTTGTCCCATTATTAACACAACACAACATTACGGAACAGGTTCAAGCAGTAAATATGGTCCATTTTGAAAAGTTGCTGCTGAAGCTTCAGACCCGCCCTCCTCCGCCGTCGTGCTCTGGGTTCAGATAGTTGCATGACTTCCTCGTCCTCCTCCTCCTTGTCATCTGCATCTTCCTCCTCATCATCAGCCACTCTCACCTCATGTGGGTCGTCTACTACCAGCTGCTGTTGCCTCATGATGGCTAAGTTGTGTAGCATGCAGCAAACAACAGTGAACTGACCGACAATCTCAGGGGAATATTGCAAGTAACCTCCGGAATGGCCCAGGCATCGGAAATGCTGCTTCAAGATGCTAATGGTCCTCTCTATTATGCTGTGCATTGCAATGTGCGACATGCTGTATTCCCACTCAGCTTCCATCTGGGTTATGCGTAGGGGCGTCATGAGCCAGGTGGCGAAGTGGTACCCTTTGTCTCCCAACAGCCAGCCCTGCCCATCTGGCTGCTGCTGAAACATGGCAGATATAGCACTCTCGCGTAGGATGAAAGCATTATGGGTGCTCCCGGGGTATCTCACATCAACTGCCATTATGTGATGCATGTCGTCACAGATGAGCTGCACGTTCATCGAGCGGATGCCTTTTCTGTTAATGTACATCTCGGAATCCTCCAAAGGTGCTCGCAAGGTGATGT
This sequence comes from Pristiophorus japonicus, assembly GCF_044704955.1. NCBI lineage: Eukaryota > Metazoa > Chordata > Chondrichthyes > Pristiophoridae > Pristiophorus > Pristiophorus japonicus. The sequence goes on from NC_091977.1 coordinate 127,806,988, forward strand.
GGGTACAATCAATGCAGCCCTGTACCTTGGGGAAGCCAGCAATCTTGGAGAAGTCCACAGCCCTGTCACGCATTGCCTGAGCGATCATGGGCAATTTTATGTAATCATTCCTCTGGGCATATAGTACAGCAGTCACCTGCCAAATGCAGATATGTGTTGCATGTTGAGAAATGGCGCACACATCCCCAGTTGTGGCCTGGAATGATCCAAATGCATAAAATGAAAGTGAAGCCATAGCTTGTACTTCAACTGACAAAGCAGTCCTCCTGATACTTCTCGGGTGTAGGTCTGCATTTATTAACTCACAGATCATGGTTACAACTTCTTTGTGGAAACGCAGCCTTCTCACATAGTCTGCCTCACTCAGGTGTAGATATGAATGCCTGTCTCGATATAACCAATGTGGGTAAGGCCTCCTGCCCATCATGGTGATGCTGTCTAATCAAACTTCTTCTCTGCAACACCAACATGCAGAAGGTTTGTATGAAGTATGGTATTGTCAATATTGCCCCCATAATTAAATTGTAGCTTCGCAACAACCTCAAAACAGTAGGACAAAGCACTCACGCCTCTTCTTCCCTCTCTCTCTCCTTGGTGGAAACCCTAGTATGGAACACACCCTAGTCTGCGCATGCACAATAAGCTTGCTTACAATCGGAAGCGAGACATTCAATGAAGACCTTTGGGGCAAAAAAGTTTAATACAATTCTTGAATTTTTGATCTTTTTCAAAGTACCACCAAATCTCTCCTCACCGGGCTCGAGTATCAGTGTCAGCCGGCAGAATCATTCCCTCGCCCGGTCATATGGGCTCGTGGCTCAACTTCCACCCCCACCCCCTGGGGTTTCTTTTGAAGCCGAGCTCCGAGCCCCTATGTCTGGGCGACTGAGCGATTCTGCTGGCCAATGCTTCAACCCTCGAGCCCAGTGAGGAGAGGTTCGGTGGTGGGGTAGGACTTTGAAAAAAATCACAAATTCAAGAATTGCATTACACTTCCAATTTCTTCCTTTTTACTTTCAAAAAATTAAGATTTTTGATGCATATTCTCTGCCTTGTTCACTCCCTCCAAAACCTCGGCTAAAAACAATGGTATCTTTCTGCGCCGATTTTGTAATGTGCACTGATTGTTATTAAGTGCCCAGAAGGTTTTTTGTGAGTGTTCACATATGCCATTGTAGAAAAAATGTAAGTTGGCCAAACTTGCTTAAATGTCAAAAACAGGCGCAGACATCAGGTTATGCCCCCTATGATGCAAAAAAAATCGTAGCCCCAAAAAATTGTAGCGAAGTGAATTATGCTGGTGCAGAAATTGTGGGGAAACTTGGAGATTTTAATTTACTCCAAAAAAAACAGTGCACGCCAAAAAAATGGCACAGATATTGGGGAAGACTGAGCCCTTAATTATATATTTTTTTGGCTGGTTTTTAAGATCTCCTGGTTTTCATAACATGTATTAATTTTCTATCACCAGTCATCTAATTTTGACGTATTTTGAGATCAGATAGAAAGAGTATTACTAAAACTTATCTAGCAGGCTATAATACTTTACTTTTTAATTAAAAATAGTGTTATTCAGTAGTACAGATTGATAGTACTTTTAATATTTAGTGTAAAGAAAAATAAGCCGTACACTTTACAGTTTGAGAGCAGTAATTCTAAATCAAGGGAAATTAAGGATAGTGTTAAATCCAAGGAAGAGGCACATAAATTGGCCAGAAAAAGCAGCAAATCTGACCAGGGGACTCAGTCTAAGGATAAGGGGTAAGCCATTTCGGACCGAGATGAGGAGAAACTTCTTCACTCAAAGAGTTGTTAACCTGCAGAAAGTTGTTGAGACCAGTTCGTTGGATATATTCAAGGGGGAGTTAGCTATGGCCCTTACGGCTAAAGGGATCAAGGGGTATGGAGAGAAAGCTGGAAAGGGTACTGAGGTGGTGATCAGCCATGATCTTATTGAATGTTGGTGCAGGCTCGGATGGCCGAATGGCTTACTCTTGCACCTATTTCTATGTTTCTATGTCTATGTTTCTATCTTCCGAATTAATTTCTTTTCACATTGGAGGATAATGCGTATTGTGAATTGATGCTGAGTGCTTTTCTTCTTATGTGATGAGGAATGAGATGTTTGAGTATATTTTTTATCTTTACTGGCTGAGTGGTAATCTGGCAGAGTGGACCGTCTGCCTTCTCTTAATGTACCACAACCCTCTAATCAATGGAATTAAAATGAGGCGGGTTCTATAAACATGGGGTTCTATAAAGGACGAGTTCTATAAAGGGGGTTCTTTAAAGGACGGGATTTATAAAGAGCGGGTTCTAAATAGGACAGGTTCTATGAAGGGCGGATTCTATAAAGGGCAGGTTCTATAAAGAGTAAGTTCTATAAAGGATGGGTTCTATAAAGGGCGAGTTCTATAAAGGGCGAGTTCTATAAAGGATGGGTTCTATAAAGGACGGGTTCTATAAATGACGGATTCGACAAAGAGTGGGTTCTATAAAAGACGGGTTCTATAAAGGACTGATTCTATAAATGACAGGTTCTATAAATGACAGATTCGATAAAGGGTGGGTTCTATAAAGAGCAGGTTCTATAAAGGACAGGTTCTATAAAGAGTGAGTTCTATAAAGGATGGTTCTATAAAGAGTGAGTTTTATAAAGGATGGGTTCGATAAAGAGCAGGTTCTATAAAGGATGGGTTCTATAAAGAGTGAGTTCTACAAAGGATGGGTTCTATAAAGAGTGAGTTCTATAAAGGATGGGTTCTATAAAGAGCGGGTTCTATAAATGAGGGATTCGATAAAGGGCGGGTTCTATAAAGAGCGGGTTCTATAAAAGAAGGGTTATATAAATGACGGGTTCTATATAAAGAGTGGGTTCTATAAAGAGTGAGTACTATAAAGGATGGGTTCTATAAAGAGTGGGTTCTATAAAGCACGGGTTCTATAAAGAGTGCGTTCTATAAAGAGCGGGTTCTATAAAGGATAGGTTCTATAAAGAGTGAGTTCTATAAAGGATGGGCTCTATAAAGAGTGGGATCTATAAATGACGGGTTCTATAAAGAGTGGGTTCTATAAAGAGTGAGTTCTATAAAGGACAGGTTCTATAAAGGATTGGTTCTATAAATGACGGGTTCTATAAAGAGTGGGTTCTATAAAGCACGGGTTCGATAAAGAGTGCATTCTATAAAGGGCGGGTTGTATAAAGGGCGAGTTCTATAAAGGACGGGTTCTATAAAGAGTGAGTTCTATAAAGGATGGGTTCGATAAAGAGTGGGTTCTATAAATGACGGGTTCTGTAAAGGACGGGTTCTATAAATGACGATTCGATAAAGGACGGGTTCTATAAAGAATGGGTTCTATAAAGAGTGAGTTCTATAAAGGACGGGTTCTATAAAGAACGGCTTCTATAAAGGACGGGTTCAATAAAGGACGAGTTCTATAAATGATGGATTCGAGAAACGACGGGTTCTATAAAGAGTGGGTTTTATAAAGGGCGGGTTCTATAAAGAGCGGGTTCTATAAAGGGTGGGTTCTATAAAGAGTGGGTTTGAAAAAGGACGGGTTCTATAAAGGGCGAGTTCTCTAAAGAGTGGGTTCGAAAAAGGAAGGGTTCTATAAAGAGTGTGTTCTATAAAGGAAGGGTTCTATAAAGAGTGCGTTACATTAAGGACGGGTTGTATAAAGAGTGTGTTCTATAAAGGACGGGTTCTATAAAGGACAGGTTCTGTAAAGGACAAGTTCTATAAAGAGTGGGTTCTACAAAGGGCGAGTTCTATAAATGACGGATTCGATAAAGGAAGGGTTCGATAAAGAGTGGGTTCTATAAAGGACGGGTTCTAGAAATGATGGGTTCTATAAAGAGTGGGTTCTATAAAGGGTGAATTCTATAAAGGACGGGTTCTCTAAAGAATGGTTTCTATAAAGGACGGGTACGATAAAGAGTGGGTTCTATAAAGGACGGGTTCTATAAAGGACGGGTTCTATAAAGGACAGGTTCGATAAAGGACGGGTTCTATAAATGACGGGTTCTATAAAGGACGGGTTCTATAAAGGACGGGCTCTATAAAGTGCGGGTTCTATAAAGAGTGTGTTCTATAAAGGGCGAGTTCTATAAAGGGCGAGTTCTATAAAGGGCGAGTTCTACAATGGACGGGTTCTATAAAGAATGGGTTCTATAAAGGACGGGTTCTATAAAAGACGGGTTCTATAAAGAGTGGGTTCTATAAAGGACGGGTTCTATAAAAGACGGGTTCTATAAAGAGTGAGTTCTGTAAAGGACGGGTTCAATAAAGGACGGGTTCTATAAAGGACGGGTTCTAGAAATTAGATGTTTTATAAAGAGTGAGTTCTATAACAGGCGGGTTCTATAAAGGGTGGGTTCTGTAAAGAGTGGGTTTGAAAAAGGACGAGTTCTATAAAGGGTGAGTTCTCGAAAGAGTGGGTTCGAAAAAGGAAGGGATCTATAACGAGTGAGTTCTAAACAGGACGGGTTCTATAAAGAGTGGGTTCTTTAAAGGATGAGTTGTATAAAGGGCGGATTCAATAAAGGATGGGTTCTATAAAGAGCGGGTTCTATAAAGAGTGATTTCTATAAAGGACGGGTTCTATAAAGAGTGGGTTCTACAAAGGACGGGTACGATAAAGAGTGGGTTCTATAAAGGACGGGTTCTATAAAGGACGGGTTCTATAAAGGACAGATTCTATAAAGGACGGGTTCTATAACGGACTGGATCTATAAAGGACAGGTTCTATAAAGGGCGAGTTCTATAAAGGGCGAGTTCTATAAAGGGCGAATTCTACAAAGAACGGGTTCGATAAATTGTGTGTTTTATAAAGGGCGGATTCTATAAAGGACGGGTTCTATAAACGGCGAGTTCTATAAATGACAGGTGGTATAAAGAATGGGTTCTAGAAATAACGGTTTCTATAAAGGACGGGTTCTATAAAGGACAGGTTCTATAAAGAGTGGTTCGATAAAGGATGGGTTCTATAAAGGATGGGTTCTATAAAGAGTGAGCTCTATAAAGGACGGGTTCGATAAAGAGCGGGTTCTATAAAGAATGGGTTCTATAAAGAGTGGATTCTATAAAGGACGGGTTCTATAAAGAGTGAGTTCTATAAAGGATGGGTTCTGTAAAGAGTGAGTTCTATAAAACATGGGTTCTATAAAGAGTGGGTTCTATAAAGGACGGGTTCTATAAAGAGTGAGTTCTATAAAGGATGGGTTCTATAAAGAGTGGGTTCTATAAAGGACGGGTTCTATAAAGAGTGAGTTCTATAAAGGACGAGTTCTATAAAGAGTGGATTCTATAAAGGACGAGTTGTATAAAGGACGGTTTCTATAAAGGATTGGTTCTACAAAGGATGGGTTCTATAAAGAGCGGGTTCTATAAAGGACGGGTTGTATAAAGGGCGGGTTATATAAAGGACAGGTTCTACAAAGGACGGGTTCTAATAAGGACGGGTTCTTTCAAGGACAGGTTCTATAACGAGTGGGTTCTATAAAGGGCGGGTTCTATAAAGGGCGGGTACTATAAATGACGGGTTCTATAAAGGATGGGTTCAAGAAAGCACGGGTTCTATAAAGGGCGGGTTCTATAAAGGACGGGTTCTATAAAGGATGGTTTCTATAAAGGGCGGGTTCTATAAAGGGCGGATTCTATAAAGTGCGGGTTCTATAAAGGACGGGTTCGATAAAGGATGGGTTCTATATAAAGAGTGGGTTCTATAAAGAGTGAGTACTATAAAGGATGGGTTCTATAAAGAGTGGGTTCTATAAAGCACGGGTTCTATAAAGAGTGCGTTCTATAAAGAGCGGGTTCTATAAAGGATAGGTTCTATAAAGAGTGAGTTCTATAAAGGATGGGCTCTATAAAGAGTGGGATCTATAAATGACGGGTTCTATAAAGAGTGGGTTCTATAAAGAGTGAGTTCTATAAAGGACAGGTTCTATAAAGGATTGGTTCTATAAATGACGGGTTCTATAAAGAGTGGATTCTATAAAGCACGGGTTCGATAAAGAGTGCATTCTATAAAGGGCGGGTTGTATAAAGGGCGAGTTCTATAAAGGACGGGTTCTATAAAGAGTGAGTTCTATAAAGGATGGGTTCGATAAAGAGTGGGTTCTATAAATGACGGGTTCTGTAAAGGACGGGTTCTATAAATGACGATTCGATAAAGGACGGGTTCTATAAAGAATGGGTTCTATAAAGAGTGAGTTCTATAAAGGACGGGTTCTATAAAGAACGGCTTCTATAAAGGACGGGTTCAATAAAGGACGAGTTCTATAAATGATGGATTCGAGAAACGACGGGTTCTATAAAGAGTGGGTTTTATAAAGGGCGGGTTCTATAAAGAGCGGGTTCTATAAAGGGTGGGTTCTATAAAGAGTGGGTTTGAAAAAGGACGGGTTCTATAAAGGGCGAGTTCTCTAAAGAGTGGGTTCGAAAAAGGAAGGGTTCTATAAAGAGTGTGTTCTATAAAGGAAGGGTTCTATAAAGAGTGCGTTACATTAAGGACGGGTTGTATAAAGAGTGTGTTCTATAAAGGACGGGTTCTATAAAGGACAGGTTCTGTAAAGGACAAGTTCTATAAAGAGTGGGTTCTACAAAGGGCGAGTTCTATAAATGACGGATTCGATAAAGGAAGGGTTCGATAAAGAGTGGGTTCTATAAAGGACGGGTTCTAGAAATGATGGGTTCTATAAAGAGTGGGTTCTATAAAGGGTGAATTCTATAAAGGACGGGTTCTCTAAAGAATGGTTTCTATAAAGGACGGGTACGATAAAGAGTGGGTTCTATAAAGGACGGGTTCTATAAAGGACGGGTTCTATAAAGGACGGGTTCTATAAAGGACGGGTTCTATAAAGGACAGGTTCGATAAAGGACGGGTTCTATAAATGACGGGTTCTATAAAGGACGGGTTCTATAAAGGACGGGCTCTATAAAGTGCGGGTTCTATAAAGAGTGTGTTCTATAAAGGGCGAGTTCTATAAAGGGCGAGTTCTATAAAGGGCGAGTTCTACAATGGACGGGTTCTATAAAGAATGGGTTCTATAAAGGACGGGTTCTATAAAAGACGGGTTCTATAAAGAGTGGGTTCTATAAAGGACGGGTTCTATAAAAGACGGGTTCTATAAAGAGTGAGTTCTGTAAAGGACGGGTTCAATAAAGGACGGGTTCTATAAAGGACGGGTTCTAGAAATTAGATGTTTTATAAAGAGTGAGTTCTATAACAGGCGGGTTCTATAAAGGGTGGGTTCTGTAAAGAGTGGGTTTGAAAAAGGACGAGTTCTATAAAGGGTGAGTTCTCGAAAGAGTGGGTTCGAAAAAGGAAGGGATCTATAACGAGTGAGTTCTAAACAGGACGGGTTCTATAAAGAGTGGGTTCTTTAAAGGATGAGTTGTATAAAGGGCGGATTCAATAAAGGATGGGTTCTATAAAGAGCGGGTTCTATAAAGAGTGATTTCTATAAAGGACGGGTTCTATAAAGAGTGGGTTCTACAAAGGACGGGTTCTATAAAGGACGGGTTCTATAAAGGACAGATTCTATAAAGGACGGGTTCTATAACGGACTGGATCTATAAAGGACAGGTTCTATAAAGGGCGAGTTCTATAAAGGGCGAGTTCTATAAAGGGCGAATTCTACAAAGAACGGGTTCGATAAATTGTGTGTTTTATAAAGGGCGGATTCTATAAAGGACGGGTTCTATAAACGGCGAGTTCTATAAATGACAGGTGGTATAAAGAATGGGTTCTAGAAATAACGGTTTCTATAAAGGACGGGTTCTATAAAGGACAGGTTCTATAAAGAGTGGTTCGATAAAGGATGGGTTCTATAAAGGATGGGTTCTATAAAGAGTGAGCTCTATAAAGGACGGGTTCGATAAAGAGCGGGTTCTATAAAGAATGGGTTCTATAAAGAGTGGATTCTATAAAGGACGGGTTCTATAAAGAGTGAGTTCTATAAAGGATGGGTTCTGTAAAGAGTGAGTTCTATAAAACATGGGTTCTATAAAGAGTGGGTTCTATAAAGGACGGGTTCTATAAAGAGTGAGTTCTATAAAGGATGGGTTCTATAAAGAGTGGGTTCTATAAAGGACGGGTTCTATAAAGAGTGAGTTCTATAAAGGACGAGTTCTATAAAGAGTGGATTCTATAAAGGACGAGTTGTATAAAGGACGGTTTCTATAAAGGATTGGTTCTACAAAGGATGGGTTCTATAAAGAGCGGGTTCTATAAAGGACGGGTTGTATAAAGGGCGGGTTATATAAAGGACAGGTTCTACAAAGGACGGGTTCTAATAAGGACGGGTTCTTTCAAGGACAGGTTCTATAACGAGTGGGTTCTATAAAGGGCGGGTTCGATAAAGGGCGGGTACTATAAAGGATGGGTTCAAGAAAGCACGGGTTCTATAAAGGGCGGGTTCTATAAAGGGCGTGTTCTATAAATGACGGATTCTATAAAGAGTGGGTTCTATAAAGGAAGGGTTATATACAGATTGGGTTCTATAAAGGGCGAGTTCTATAAAGGACGGGTTCTATAAAGAGTGGCTTCTACAAAGGACGGGTTCAATAAAGGACGGGGTCTATAAAGGACGGGTTCTTTGAAGGATGGGTTCTACAAAGGATGGGTTCTACAAAGGATGGGTTCTATAAAGAGCGGGTTCTATAAAGGACGGGTTCTATAAAGGGTGAGTTCTATAAAGGGCGGATTCTATAAAGTGCGGGTTCTATAAAGGACGGGTTCGATAAAGGATGGGTTCTATAAAGGGTGGGTTCTGTAAAGGGCGGGTTCTATAAAGGGCGGGTACTATAAAGGACGGGTTCTATAAATGACGGGTTCTATAAAGGATGGGTTGAAGAAAGGGCGGATTCTATAAAGGGCGGGTTCTATAAAGGACGGGTTCTATAAAGGATGGTTTCTATAAAGGGCGGGTTCTATAAAGGCCGGGTTCTATAAATGACGGGTTCGATAAAGAGTGGGTTCTATAAAAGACGGGTTCTGTAAAGGACGTGTTCTAGAAATGACGGGTTCTATAAAGAGTGGGTTCTATAAAGGGTGAGTTCTATAAAGGACGGGTTCTATAAAGAATGTGTTCGAAAAAGGACGGGTTCTGTAAAGGATGGTTTCTATAAAGGGCAGGTTCTATAAAGGGCGAGTTCTATAAAGGACGCCTTCTATAAAGAGTGGGTTCTATTATGGACGAGTTCTATAAAGAGTGAGTTCTATAAATGAAAGGTTCTATGAAGAGTGGCTTCTATAAGGGACGGGTTCTGTAAAGGATGTGTACTAGAAATGACAGGTTCTATAAAGAGTGGGTTCTATAAAGGGTGAGTTCTATAAAGGACGGGTTCTATAAAGAATGTGAGCGAAAAAGGACGGGTTCTATAAAGGACGGTTTCTATAAAGGGCAGGTTCTATAAAGGGTGAGTTCTATAAAGGACTGGTTCTATAAAGAGTGTGTTCTATAAAGGACGGGTTCTATAAAGGACGGGTTTGATAAAGAGTGGGATCTATAAAGGACAGGTTCTATAAAGGACGGGTTCTATAACGAATGAGTTCTATAAAGGACGGGTTCTATAAAGGACGGGTTCAAAAAGAGTGAGTTCTATAACGGGCTAGTTCTATAAAGGAAGGGTTCTATAAAGGGCGGGTTCTATAAAGGGTGAGTTCTATAAAGGACGGGTTCTATAAAGGGTGAGTTCTATAAAGGACGGGTTCTATAAAGAGTGGGTTCTATAAAGGGTAGGTTCTATAAAGGGCGAGTTCTATAAAGGACGGTTTCTATAAAGAGTGGGTTCTATTATGGACGAGTTCTATAAATGAAAGGTTCTATAAAGAGTGGCTTCTATAAGGGACGGGTTCTGTAAAGGATGTGTTCTAGAAATGACGGGATCTATAAAGAGTGGGTTCTATAAAGGGTGAGTTCTATAAAGGACGGGTTCTATAAAGAATGTGATCGAAAAAGGACGGGTTCTATAAAGGACGGTTTCTATAAAGGGCAGGTTCTATAAAGGGCGAGTTCTATAAAGGACGGGTTCTATAAAGAGTGGGTTCTATAAAGGATGGGTTCTATAAAGGACGGGTTTGATAAAGAGTGGGTTCTATAAAAGACGGGTTCTTTAAAGGCCGGGTTCTATAAAGAGTGGGTTCTATAAAGGGCGTGTTCTATAAAGGATGGGTTCTATAAAGGGCGAGTTCTATAAAGGACGGGTTCTATAAAAAGTGGGTTCTATTATGGACGAGTTCTATAAAGGGCGAGTTCTATAAATGAAAGGTTCTATAATGAGTGGCTTCTATAAGGGACGGGTTCTGTAAAGGACGTGTTCTAGAAATGACGGGTTCGATAAAGAGTGGGTTCTATAAAGGATGGGTTCTATAAAGGATCGGTTCTATAAAGAGTGAGTTCTATAAAGGACGGGTTCTATAAATGACAGGTTCGATAAAGGACGGGTTCTATAAAGGGTGAGTTCTATAAAGGGCGAGTTCTATAAAGGAGGGGTTCTATAAAGGGCGGGTTCTATAAAGGGCGAGTTCGAGAAAGGACGGGTTCTATAAAGGGTGAGTTCTATAAAGGACGGGTTCTATAAAGAGTGGGTTCTATAAAGGAAGGGTTCTATAAAGGACGGGTTCTATAAAGAGTGGGTTCTATAAAGGACGGGTTGTATAAAGAGCGGGTTCTATAAAGAGTGGGTTCTATAAGGGACGGCTTCTATAAAGAGTGAGTTCTTTGAAGGACTGGTTCTATAAAGACTGGGTTCTAGAAAGGATGGGTACGATAAAGAGTGGGTTCTATAAAGGACGGATTCTGTAAAGAATCAGTTCTATAAAGGGTGAGTTCTATAAATGACAGATTCGATAAAGGACGGGTTCTATAAAGAGTCGGTTCTATAAAGGACGGCTTCAAGAAAGAGTGGTTTCTATATAGGACGGGTTCTATAAAGAATGAGTTCTATAAAGGACGGGTTCTATAAAGAGTGGGTTCTATAAAGGACGGGTTGTATAAAGAGCGGGTTCTATAAAGAGTGGGTTCTATAAGGGACGGCTTCTATAAAGAGTGAGTTCTTTGAAGGACTGGTTCTATAAAGACTGGGTTCTAAAAAGGACGGGTTCTATAAAGAGTGAGTTCTCTAAAGGATGGGTTCGATAAAGAGTGGGTTCTATAAAGGACGGTTCTATAAAGGACGGGTTCTATAAATGACGGGTTCTATAAAGGACAGGTTCTATCAAGAGTGGGTTCTATAAAGGACGGATTCTGTAAAGAATCAGTTCTAAAAAGGGTGAGTTCTATAAATGACGGATTCGATAAAGGACGGGTTCTATAAAGAGTCGGTTCTATAAAGGACGGGTTCTATAAAGAGGGTTCTTTAAAGGACTGGATTTATAAAGAGCGGGTTCTCAATAGGACAGGTTCTATGAAGGGCGGATTGTATAAAGAACAGGTTCTATAAAGAGTAAGTTCTATAAAGGACGGGTTCTATAAAGGGCGAGTTCTATAAAGGATGGGTTCTATAAAGGACGGGTTCTATAAATGACGGATTCGACAAAGAGTGGGTTCAATAAAAGGCGGGTTCTATAAAGGACGGGTTTTATAAAGGACAGGTTTTATAAAGAGTGAGTTATATAAAGGACGGGTTCTATAAAGAGCGGCTGCTATAAAGGACGGGTTCAATAAAGTACGAGTTCTATAAATGACGGATTCGAGAAACGACGGGTTCTATAAAGAGTGGGTTTTATAAAGGGCGGGTTCGATAAAGAGCAGGTTCTATAAAGGACGGGTTCTATAAAGAGTAGGTTCCATAAAGGATGGGTTCTATAAAGGACTGGTTCTATAAATGACGGGTTCTATAAAGAGTGGGTTCTATAAAGCACGGGTTCTATAAAGAGTGCGTTCTATAAAGAGCGGGTTCTATAAAGGATGGGTTCTATAAAGAGTGAGTTCTATAAAGGATGGGTTCTATAAAGAGTGGGATCGATAAATGACGGGTTCTATAAAGAGTGGGTTCTATAAAGGACGGGTTCAATAAATAACGGATTCGATAAAGGACGGCTTCTATAAAGAGTGGGTTCTATAAAGAGTGAGTTCGATAAAGCACGGGTTCTATAAAGGATTGGTGCTATAAATGACGGGTTCTATAAAGAGTGGGTTCTATAAAGCACGGGTTCTATAAAGAGTGCGTTCTATAAAGAGCGGGTTCTATAAAGGATGGGTTCTATAAAGAGTGAGTTCTATAAAGGATGGGTTCTATAAAGAGTGGGATCGATAAATGACGGGTTCTATAAAGAGTGGGTTCTATAAAGGACGGGTTCAATAAATAACGGATTCGATAAAGGACGGCTTCTATAAAGAGTGGGTTCTATAAAGAGTGAGTTCGATAAAGCACGGGTTCTATAAAGGATTGGTGCTATAAATGACGGGTTCTATAAAGAGTGGGTTCTATAAAGCACGGGTTCTATAAAGAGTGCGTTCTATAAAGGGCGGGTTGTATAAAGGGCGGGTTCTATAAAGGACGGGTTCTATAAAGAGTGAGTTCTATAAAGGATGGGTTCGATAAAGAGTGGGTTCTATAAATGACGGGTTCTGTAAAGGACGGGTTCTATAAATGACGATTCGATAAAGAGTGGGTTCTATAAAGGACGGGTTCTATAAAGCACAGGTTCTATAAAGGACAGGTTCTACAAATAGTGGGTTCTACAAAGGGCGAGTTCTATAAATGACGGATTCGATAAAGGAAGGGTTCTATAAAGAGTGGGTTCTATAAAGGTCAAGTTCTATAAAGAGTGGGTTCAATCAAGGACGGGTTCGATAAAGAGTGGGTTCTAAAAAGGACGGGTTCTAGAAATGACGGGTTCTATAAAGAGTGGGTTCTATAAAGGGTGAATTCTATAAAGGACGGGTTCTATCAAGAATGGGTTCTATAAAGGACGGGTACGATAAAGAGTGGGTTCTATAAAGGACAGGTTCCATAAAGGACAGGTTCGATAAAGGATGGGTTCTATAAATGACGAGTTCTATAAAGGACGGGTTCTATAAAGGACGGGTTCTATAAAGTGTGGGTTCTATAAAGGGCGGTTCAATAAAGAGCGGGTTCTATAAAGAGCGGGTTCTATAAAGGACAAGTTTAATAAAGGATGGGTTCTATAAAGGACGGGTTCTATAAAGGGCAGGTTCTATAAAGGACGGGTTCCATAAAGAGTGGGTTCTATAAAGAGTAGGTTCTATAAAGGATGTGTTCGAAAAGGGCGGGTTCTATAAAGGACGGGTTCTATAAAGGGCGAGTTCTATAAAGAGCGAGTTCTATAAAGGACGGCTTCTATAAAGAGTGTGTTCTTTTAAGGGCGGGTTCTATAAAGGACGGGTTCTATAAAGGGCAAGTTCAATAAATGACGGGTTCTATAAAGAGTGGGTTCTATAAAGGGCGAGTTCTATAAAGGGAGAGTTCTACAAAGGACGGGTTCTATAAAGAGTGGGTTCTTTTAAGGACGGGTTCTATAAAAGACGGTTTCTATAAAGAGTGAGTTCTGTAAAGGACGGGTTCAATAAAGGACGGGTTCTATAAACGACGGGTTCTAGAAATTACATGTTTTATAAAGAGTGAGTTCTATAACCGGCGGGTCCTATAAAGGGTGGGTTCTATAAAGAGTGGGTTTGAAAAAGGACGGGTTCTATAAAGGGCGAGTTCTCTAAAGAGTGGGTTCGAAAAAGGAAGGGTTCTATAAAGAGTGAGTTCTATACAGGACGGGTTCTATAAGGAGTGGGTTCTATAAAGGACGAGTTGTATAAAGGGCGGGTTCTATAAAGAGTGATTTCTCTAAAGGACGGGTTCTATAAAGAGTGGGTTCTATAAAGAACGGGTACGATAAAGAGTGGGTTCTATAAAGGACGGGTTCTATAAAGAGTGGCTTCTATAAAGGACAGGTTCTATAAAGAGTGAGTTCTAGAAAGGACATGTTCTATAAAGGACTGGTTCTATAAATGACGGGTTCTATAAAGAGTGGGTTCTATGAAGGACGGGTTCTATAAAGAGTGGGTTCTATAAAGGACGGGTTCTATAAAGAGTGGGTTCGAAAAAGGACGGGTTCTATAAAGGACTGGTTCTATAAATGACGGGTTCTATAAAGAGTGGGTTCTATAAAGTACGGGTTCTATAAAGAGTGCGTTCTATAAAGGACGGGTTCAATAAATAACGGATTTGATAAAGGACGGGTTCTATAAAGAATGGGTTCTTTAAAGAGAGAGTTCTATAAAGAACGGGTTCTATAAAGAGCGGCTTCTATAAAGGACGGGTTCAATAAAGGACGAGTTCTATAAATGACGGTTTCGAGAAACGATGGGTTCTATAAAAAGTGGGTTTAATAAAGGGCGGGTTCTATAAAGAGAGGGTTCTATAAAGGATAGGTTCTATAAAGAGTGAGTTCTATAAAGGATGGGTTCTATAAAGGACGGGTTCTATAAAGGGCGAGTTCTATAAATGACGGATTCTATAAAGAGTGAGTTCTATAAAGGATGGGTTCGATAAAGAGTGGGATCGATAAATGACGGGTTCTATAAAGAGTGGGTTCTATAAAGGACGGGTTCAATAAATAACGGATTCGATAAAGGATGGGTTCTATAAAGAGTGGGTTCTATAAAGAGTGAGTTCTATAAAGGACGGGTTCTATAAAGAGCGGCTTCTATAAAGGACAGGTTCTATAAAGAGTGAGTTCGATAAAGCACGGGTTCTATAAAGGATTGGTTCTATAAATGACGGGTTCTATAAAGAGTGGGTTCTATAAAGCACGGGTTCTATAAAGAGTGCGTTCTATAAAGGGCGGGTTCTATAAAGGACGGGTTCTATAAAGAGTGAGTTCTATAAAGGATGGGTTCGATAAAGAGTGGGTTCTATAAATGACGGGTTCTGTAAAGGACGGGTTCTATAAATGACGATTCGATAAAGAGTGGGTTCTATAAAGGACGGGTTCTATAAAGGACAGGTTCTACAAATAGTGGGTTCTACAAAGGGCGAGTTCTATAAATGACGGATTCGATAAAGGAAGGGTTCTATAAAGAGTGGGTTCTATAAAGGACGGGTTCGATAAAGAGTGGGTTCTAAAAAGGACGGGTTCTAGAAATGACGGGTTCTATAAAGAGTGGGTTCTATAAAGGGTGAATTCTATAAAGGACGGGTTCTATCAAGAATGGGTTCTATAAAGGACGGGTACGATAAAGAGTGGGTTCTATAAAGGACAGGTTCCATAAAGGACAGGTTCGATAAAGGATGGGTTCTATAAATGATGAGTTCTATAAAGGACGGGTTCTATAAAGGACGGGTTCTATAAAGTGTGGGTTCTATAAAGGGCGGTTCAATAAAGAGCGGGTTCTATAAAGAGCGGGTTCTATAAAGGACAAGTTTAATAAAGGATGGGTTCTATAAAGTACGGGTTCTATAAAGGGCAGGTTCTATAAAGGACGGGTTCTATAAAGAGTGGGTTCTATAAAGAGTAGGTTCTATAAAGGATGGGTTCTATAAAGGGCGGGTTCTATAAAGGACGGGTTCTATAAAGGGCGAGTTCTATAAAGAGTGAGTTCTATAAAGGACGGCTTCTATAAAGAGTGTGTTCTTTTAAGGGCGGGTTCTATAAAGGACGGGTTCTATAAAGGGCAAGTTCAATAAATGACGGGTTCTATAAAGAGTGGGTTCTATAAAGGGCGAGTTCTATAAAGGGAGAGTTCTACAAAAGACGGGTTCTATAAAGTTTGGGTTCTTTTAAGGACGGGTTCTATAAAAGACGGTTTCTATAAAGAGTGAGTTCTGTAAAGGACGGGTTCAATAAAGGACGGGTTCTATAAACGACGGGTTCGAGAAATTACATGTTTTATAAAGAGTGAGTTCTATAACCGGCGGGTTCTATAAAGGGTGGGTTCTATAAAGAGTGGGTTTGAAAAAGGACGGGTTCTATAAAGGGCGAGTTCTCTAAAGAGTGGGTTCGAAAAAGGAAGGGTTCTATAAAGAGTGAGTTCTATACAGGACGGGTTCTATAAGGAGTGGGTTCTATAAAGGACGAGTTGTATAAAGGGCGGGTTCTATAAAGAGTGATTTCTCTCAAGGACGGGTTCTATAAAGAGTGGGTTCTATAAAGAACGGGTACGATAAAGAGTGGGTTCTATAAAGGACGGGTTCTATAAAGAGTGGCTTCTATAAAGGACAGGTTCTATAAAGAGTGAGTTCTATAAAGGACAGGTTCTATAAAGGACTGGTTCTATAAATGACGGGTTCTAGAAATGACGGGTTCTATGAAGGACGGGTTCTATAAAGAGTGGGTTCCATAAAGGACGGGTTCTATAAAGGACTGGTTCTATAAGTGACGGGTTCTATAAAGAGTGGGTTCTATAAATGACGGGTTCTATAAAGAGTGGGTTCTATAAAGGGCGGGTTGTATAAAGGGCGGGTTCTATAAAGGACGGGTTCTATAAAGGGCGAGTTCTATAAATGACGGGTTCTATAAAGAGTGAGTTCAATAAAGGATGGGTTCGATAAAGAGTGGGATCGATAAATGACGGGTTCTATAAAGAGTGGGTTCTATAAAGGACGGGTTCAATAAATAACGGATTCGATAAAGCACGGGTTCTATAAAGAGTGCGTTCTATAAAGAGCGGGTTCTATAAAGGATAGGTTCTATAAAGAGTGAGTTCTATAAAGGATGGGTTATATAAAGAGTGGGATCGATAAATGATGGGTTCTATAAAGAGTGGGTTCTATAAAGGACGCGTTCAATAAATAACGGATTCGATAAAGGACGGGTTCTATAAAGAGTGGGTTCTATAAAGGGTGAGTTCTATAAAGGACGGGTTCTATAAAGAGCGGCTTCTATAAAGGACAGGTTCTATAAAGAGTGAGTTCGATAAAGCATGGGTTCTATAAAGGATTGGTTCTATAAATGACGGGTTCTATAAAGAGTGGGTTCTATAAAGCACGGGTTCTATAAAGAGTGCGTTCTATAAAGGGCGGGTTGTATAAAGGGCGGGTTCTATAAAGGACGGGTTCTATAAAGAGTGAGTTCTATAAAGGATGGGTTCGATAAAGAGTGGGTTCTATAAATGACGGGTTCTGTAAAGGACGGGTTCTATAAATGACGATTCGATAAAGAGTGGGTTCTATAAAGGACGGGTTCTATGAAGAGCGGCTTCTATAAAGGATGGGTTCAATAAAGGACGAGTTGTATAAATGACGGATTCGAGAAACGATGGGTTCTATAAAGAGTGGGTTTTATAAAGGGCGGGTTCTATAAAGAGCGGGTTCAAAAAAGGACAGATTCTGTAAAGAGTGAGTTCCATAAAGGACGGGTTCTATAAAGAGTGGGTTCTATAAAGGACGGGTTCTATAAAGAGTGGGTTCCATAAAGGACGGGTTCGATAAAGGACTGGTTCTATAAATGACGGGTTCTATAAAGAGTGGCTTCTATAAAGCACGGGTTCTATAAAGAGGGCGTTCTATAAAAGGGCGGGTTGTATAAAGAGTGGGTTCTATAAAGGACGGGTTCTATGAAGAGTGGGTGCTATAAAGGATGGGTTCTATAAAGGACGTTTTCTATAAAGAGTGGGTTCCATAAAGGATGGGTTCTATAAAGGAGGGGTTCTATAAAGGACAGGTTCTATAAAGAGTGGGTTCTATAAAGTGTGGGTTCTATAAAGGATTGGTTCTATAAATGGCGGGTTCTATAAAGAGTGTGTTCTATAAAGGATTGATTCTATAAATGACGGGTTCTGTAAAGGACAGGTTTTATAAAGAGTGAGATCTATAAACGACGGGTTCTATAAAGAGTGGGTTTTATAAAGGGCGGGTTCTATAAAGAGTGGGTTCTATAAAGTGTGGGTTCTATAAAGGATTGGTTCTATAAATGACGGGTTCTTTTAAGAGTGTGTTCTATAAAGGATTGATTCTACAAATGACGGGTTCTATAAAGGACAGGTTCTGCAAAGAGTGAGTTCTATAAAGGACGGGTTCTATAAAGAGTGGGTTCTATAAAGAACGGGTTCTATAAAGAGTGGGTTCTATAAAGCACAGGTTCTATAAAGGACAGGTTCTACAAATAGTGGGTTCTCCAAAGGGCGAGTTCTATAAATGACGGATTCGATAAAGGAAGGGTTCTATAAAGAGTGGGTTCTATAAAGGACAAGTTCTCTAAAGAGTGGGTTCTACAAAGGACGGGTTCGATAAAGAGTGGGTTCTAAAAAGGACGGGTTCTAGAAATGACGGGTTCTATAAAGAGTGGGTTCTATAAAGGGTGAATTCTATAAAGGACGGGTTCTATCAAGAATGGGTTCTATAAAGGACGGGTACGATAAAGAGTGGGTTCTATAAAGGACAGGTTCCATAAAGGACAGGTTCGATAAAGGATGGGTTCTATAAATGACGGGTTCTATAAAGGACGGGTTCTGTAAAGGACGGGTTCTATAAAGTGCGGGTTCTATAAAGGGCGGTTCAATAAAGAGCGGGTTCTATAAAGAGCGGGTTCTATAAAGGACGAGTTTAATAAAGGATGGGTTCTATAAAGGACGGGTTCTATAAAGGGCAGGTTCTATAAAGGACGGGTTCTATAAAGAGTGGGTTCTATAAAGAGTAGGTTCTATAAAGGATGGGTTCTATAAGGGGCGGGTTCTATAAAGGACGGGTTCTACAAAGGGCGAGTTCTATAAAGAGCGAGTTCTATAAAGGACGGCTTCTATAAAGAGTGTGTTCTTTTAAGGGCGGGTTCTATAAAGGACGGGTTCTATAAAGGGCAAGTTCAATAAATGACGGGTTCTATAAAGAGTGGGTTCTATAAAGGGCGAGTTCTATAAAGGGAGAGTTCTACAAAGGACGGGTTCTATAAAGAGTGCGTTCTATAAAGGACGGGTTCTATAAAGGACGGCTTCTATAAAGGGCGAGTTCTATAAAGGACGGGTTCTATAAAGAGTGGGTTCTTTTAAGGACGGGTTCTATTAAAGACGGGTTCTATAAAGAGTGAGTTCTATAAAGGACGGGTTCTATAAAGGACTGGTTCTATAAATGACCGGTTCTATAAAGAGTGGTTTCTATAAAGGACGGGTTCTATAAAGAGTGGGTTCTATAAAGGACGGGTTCTATAAAGGACTGGTTCTATAAAGGGCGGGTTGTATAAAGGGTGGGTTCTATAAAGGACGGGTTCTATAAAGGGCGAGTTCTGTAAATGACGGGTTCTATAAAGAGTGAGTTCTGTAAAGGACGGGTTCAATAAAGGACGGGTTCTATAAACGACGGGTTCTAGAAATTACATGTTCTATAAAGAGTGAGTTCTATAACCGGCGGGTTCTATAAAGGGTGGGTTCTATAAAGAGTGGGTTTGAAAAAGGACGGGTTCTATAAAGAGTGAGTTCTATACAGGACGGGTGCTATAAGGAGTGGGTTCTATAAAGGACGAGTTGTATAAAGGGCGGGTTCTATAAAGAGTGAGTTCTATAAAGGACAGGTTCTATAAAGGACTGGTTCTATAAATGACCGGTTCTATAAAGAGTGGTTTCTATAAAGGACGGGTTCTATAAAGAGTGGGTTCTATAAAGGACGGGTTCTATAAAGGACTGGTTCTATAAAGGGCGGGTTGTATAAAGGGTGGGTTCTATAAAGGACGGGTTCTATAAAGGGCGAGTTCTGTAAATGACGGGTTCTATAAAGAGTGAGTTCTATAAAGGATGGGTTCGATAAAGAGTGGGTTCTATAAATGATGGGTTCTGTAAAGGACGGGTTCTATAAATGACGGATTCGATAAAGAGTGGCTTCTATAAAGGACGGATTCTATTAATGACGGATTCGATAAAGGACGGGTTCTATAAAGAATGGGTTCTTTAAAGATTGAGTTCTATAAAGGACGGGTTCTATAAAGAGCGGCTTCTATAAAGGACGGGTTCAATAAAGGACGAGTTCTATCAATGATGGTTTCGAGAATCGACGGGTTCTATAAAGAGTGGGTTTAATAAAGGGCGGGTTCTATAAAGAGAGGGTTCTATAAAGGATAGGTTCTATAAAGAGTGGGTTCTATAAAGGACGGGTTCTGTAAAGGAGGGGTTCTATTACGGACAGGTTCTATATAGAGTGGGTTCTATAAAGTGTGGGTTCTATAAAGGATTGGTTCTATAAATGACGGGTTCTATAAAGAGTGGGTTCTACAAAGGATTGATTCTATAAATGACGGGTTCTATAAAGAGTGGGTTCTATAAAGGATTGATTCTATAAATGACGGGTTCTATAAAGGACAGGTTCGATAAAGCGTGGGATCGATAAATGACGGGTTCTATAAAGAGTGGGTTCTATAAAGGGCGAATTCTATAAGGAGTGTGTTCTATAAAGGATGAGTTCTATAAAGAGTGGCTTCTATAGAGAGTGGGTTCTTTTAATGACAGGTTCTATAAAGAGTGGGTTCTATAAAGGACGGGTTCTATAAAGAGTGTGTTCTATAAAGGAAGGGTTCTATAAAGAGTGCGTTCCATTAAGGATGGGTTGTATAAAGAGTGTGTTCTATAAAGGACGGGTTCTATAAAGGACAGGTTCTGTCAAGGACAGCTTCTATAAAGAGTCGATTTTATAAAGGACGGGTTCTGTAAAGAGTGGGTTCTATAAAGGACGGTTTCGATAAAGAGTGGGTTCTATAAAGGACGGGTTCTAGAAATGATGGGTTCTATAAAGAGTGGGTTCTATTAAGGGCATGTTCTATAAAGAGTGGGTTCTATAAAGGACGGGTTCTATAAAGGACGGGTTCTATAAAGAGTGAGTTCGATAAAGAATGGGTTCTATAAAGGGCGGGTTCTATGAAGGACGGGTTCTATAAAGAGTGGGTTCTATAAAGGACGGGTTCTATAAAGGGCGGGTACTATAAATGACGGGTTCCATAAAGGATGGGTTCAAGAAAGCACGGGTTCTAGAAAGTGCGGGTTCTATAAAGGACGGGTTCTATAAAGGATGGTTTCTATAAAGGGCGGGTTCTATAAAGGGCGGGTTCTATAAAGGGCGGGTTCTATAAAGGACGAGTTCAATAAAGGATAGATTCTACAAAAGGACGGGTTCTATAAAGGGCGGGTTCTATAAATGACGGGTTGTATAAAGGGCGTGTTCTATAAATGACGGATTCTATAAAGAGTGGGTTCTATAAAGGACGGGTTATATACAGAGTGGGTTCTATAAAGGACGGGGTCTATAAAGGACGGGTTCTTTAAAGGACGGGTTCTACAAAGGATGGGTTCTATAAAGAGCGAGTTCTATAAAGGACGGGTTCAATAAAGGGTGAGTTCTATAAATGACGGGTTCGATAAAGGATGGGTTGAAGAA
Organism: Pristiophorus japonicus; assembly: GCF_044704955.1. Classification (NCBI taxonomy): domain Eukaryota; kingdom Metazoa; phylum Chordata; class Chondrichthyes; family Pristiophoridae; genus Pristiophorus; species Pristiophorus japonicus. The sequence continues at coordinate 127,828,308 of NC_091977.1, forward strand.
AGGGCGGATTTTATAAAAGGCGGGTTCTATAAAGGACGGGTTCTATAAAGGATGGTTTCTATAAAGGGCGGGTTCGATAAAGGCCGGGTTCTATAAATGACGGGTTCGATAAAGAGTGGGTTCTATAAAGGACGGGTTCTATAAAGGGCGGGTTCTATAAAGAGTGGATTCTATAAAGGACGAGTTGTATAAAGGGCGGGTTATATAAAGGACGGGTTCTACAGAGGACGGGTTCTATAAAGGACGGGTTCTTTCAAGGACAGGTTCTATAAAGAGTGGGTTCTATAAGGGGCGGGTTCTATAAAGGGCGAGTACTATAAATGACGGGTTCTATAAAGGATGGATTGAAGAAAGGGCGGATTCTATTAAGGGCGGGTTCTATAAAGGACGGGTTCTATAAAGGATGGTTTCTATAAAGGGCGGGTTCTATAAAGGCCGGTTTCTATAAAGGACGGGTTCGATAAAGGATGGGTTCTATAAAGGATGGGTTCTATAAAGGACAGGTTCTATAAATGACTGGTTCTATAAAAGGCATGTTCTATAAATGACGGATTCTATAAAGAGTGGGTTCTATAAAGGAAGGGTTATATACAGAGTGGGTTCTCTCAAGGATGAGTTCTATAAGGGATGGGTTCTCTAAAGAGTGGCTTCTATAAAGGGTGCGTTCTATAAAGGGCGAGTTCGATAAAGGACGGGTTCTATAAAGGGTGAGTTCTATAAATGATGGATGTTATAAAGAGTGGATTCTATAAAGGACGGTTTCTTTAAAGGATGGGATCTATAAAGAGTGGGTTCTATAAAGCACGGGTTCTATAAAGAGTGCGTTCTATAAAGGGCGGGTTGTATAAAGGGCGGGTTCTATAAAGGACGGGTTCTATAAAGAGTGAGTTCTATAACGGATGGGTTCGATAAAGAGTGGGTTCTATAAATGACGGGTTCTGTAAAGGACGGGTTCTATAAATGACGATTCGATAAAGAGTGGGTTCTATAAAGGACGGGTTCTATAAATCACAGGTTCTATAAAGGACAGGTTCTACAAATAGTGGGTTCTCCAAAGGGCGAGTTCTATAAATGACGGATTCGATAAAGGAAGGGTTCTATAAAGAGTGGGTTCTATAAAGGACAAGTTCTATAAAGAGTGGGTTCTATAAAGGACGGGTTCGATAAAGAGTGGGTTCTAAAAAGGACGGGTTCTAGAAATGACGGGTTCTATAAAGAGTGGGTTCTATAAAGGGTGAATTCTATAAAGGACGGGTTCTATCAAGAATGGGTTCTATAAAGGACGGGTACGATAAAGAGTGGGTTCTATAAAGGACAGGTTCCATAAAGGACAGGTTCGATAAAGGATGGGTTCTATAAATGATGAGTTCTATAAAGGACGGGTTCTATAAAGGACGGGTTCTATAAAGTGTGGGTTCTATAAAGGGCGGTTCAATAAAGAGCGGGTTCTATAAAGAGCGGGTTCTATAAAGGACAAGTTTAATAAAGGATGGGTTCTATAAAGGACGGGTTCTATAAAGGGCAGGTTCTATAAAGGACGGGTTCTATAAAGAGTGGGTTCTATAAAGAATATGTTCTATAAAGGATGGGTTCTATAAAGAACGAGTTCTATAAAGGACGGCTTCTATAAAGAGTGTGTTCTTTTAAGGGCGGGTTCTATAAAGGACGGGTTCTATAAAGAGTGGGTTCTATAAAGGGCAAGTTCAATAAATGACGGGTTCTATAAAGAGTGGGTTCTATAAAGGGCGAGTTCTATAAAGGGAGAGTTCTACAAAAGACGGGTTCTATAAAGAGTGGGTTCTTTTAAGGACGGGTTCTGTAAAAGACGGTTTCTATAAAGAGTGAGTTCTGTAAAGGACGGGTTCAATAAAGGACGGGTTCTATAAACGACGGGTTCGAGAAATTACATGTTTTATAAAGAGTGAGTTCTATAACCGGCGGGTTCTATAAAGGGTGGGTTCTATAAAGAGTGGGTTTGAAAAAGGACGGGTTCTATAAAGGGCGAGTTCTCTAAAGAGTGGGTTCGAAAAAGGAAGGGTTCTATAAAGAGTGAGTTCTATACAGGACGGGTTCTATAAGGAGTGGGTTCTATAAAGGACGAGTTGTATAAAGGGCGGGTTCTATAAAGAGTGATTTCTCTCAAGGACGGGTTCTATAAAGAGTGGGTTCTATAAAGAACGGGTACGATAAAGAGTGGGTTCTATAAAGGACGGGTTCTATAAAGAGTGGCTTCTATAAAGGACAGGCTCTATAAAGAGTGAGTTCTATAAAGGACAGGTTCTATAAAGGACTGGTTCTATAAATGACGGGTTCTATAAAGAGTGGGTTCTATAAAGGACGGGTTCTATAAAGAGTGGGTTCTATAAAGGACGGGTTCTATAAAGAGTGGGTTCTATAAAGGACGGGTTCTATAAAGGACTGGTTCTATAAATGACGGGTTCTATAAAGAGTGGGTTCTATAAAGCACGGGCTCTATAAAGAGTGCGTTCTATAAAGCACGGGTTCTATAAAGAGTGCGTTCTATAAAGGGCGGGTTGTATAAAGGGCGGGTTCTATAAATGACGGGTTCTATAAAGAGTGAGTTCTATAAAGGATGGGTTCAATAAATAACGGATTCGATAAAGGACTGGTTCTATAAAGAATGGGTTCTTTAAAGAGTGAGTTCTATAAAGAGCGGCTTCTATAAAGGACGGGTTCAATAAAGGACGAGTTCTATAAATGACGGTTTCGAGAAACGACGGGTTCTATAAAGAGTGGGTTTAATAAAGGGCGGGTTCTATAAAGAGAGGGTTCTATAAAGGATAGGTTCTATAAAGAGTGAGTTCGATAAAGGATGGGTTCGATAAAGAGTGGGATCGATAAATGACGGGTTCTATAAAGAGTGGGTTCTATAAAGGGCGGGTTCAATAAATAACGGATTCGATAAAGGACGGGTTCTATAAAGAGTGGGTTTAATAAAGGGCGGGTTCAATAAAGAGAGGGTTCTATAAAGGATAGGTTATATAAAGAGTGAGTTCTATAAAGGATGGGTTCTATAAAGGTCGGGTTCGAAAAATGAGGGATTCGATAAAGGGCGGGTTCTATAAAGAGCGGGTTCTATAAAGGGTGAGTTCTATAAAGGACGGGTTCTATAAAGAGTGGGTTCTATAAAGAGTGAGTACTATAAAGGATGGGTTCTATAAAGAGCGGCTTCTATAAAGGACAGGTTTTATAAAGAGTGAGTTCTATAAAGGACGGGTTCTATAAAGGATGGGTTCTATAAAGAGTGGGTTCCATAAAGGATGGGTTCTATAAAGGACTGGTTCTATAAATGACGGATTCTATAAAGAGTGGGTTCTATAAAGCACGGGTTCTATAAAGAGTGCGTTCTATAAAGAGCGGGTTCTATAAAGGATGGGTTCTATAAAGAGTGAGTTCTATAAAGGATGGGTTCTATAAAGAGTGGGATCGATAAATGACGGTTTCTATAAAGAGTGGGTTCTATAAAGGACGGGTTCAATAAATAACGGATTCGATAAAGGATGGGTTCTATAAAGAGTGGGTTCTATAAAGAGTGAGTTCTATAAAGGACGGGTTCTATAAAGAGCGGCTTCTATAAAGGACAGGTTCTATAAAGAGTGAGTTCGATAAAGCACGGGTTCTATAAAGGATTGGTTCTATAAATGACGGGTTCTATAAAGAGTGGGTTCTATAAAGCACGGGTTCTATAAAGAGTGCGTTCTATAAAGGGCGGGTTGTATAAAGGGCGGGTTCTATAAAGGACGGGTTCTATAAAGAGTGAGTTCTATAAAGGATGGGTTCGATAAAGAGTGGGTTCTATAAATGACGGGTTCTGTAAAGGACGGGTTCTATAAATGACGATTCGATAAAGAGTGGGTTCTATAAAGGACGGGTTCTATAAAGCACAGGTTCTATAAAGGACAGGTTCTACAAAGAGTGGGTTCTACAAAGGGCGAGTTCTATAAATGACGGATTCGATAAAGGAAGGGTTCTATAAAGAGTGGGTTCTATAAAGGACAAGTTCTATAAAGAGTGGGTTCTATAAAGGACGGGTTCTAGAAATGACGGGTTCTATAAAGAGTGGGTTCTATAAAGGGTGAATTCTATAAAGGACGGGTTCTATCAAGAATGGGTTCTATAAAGGACGAGTACGATAAAGAGTGGGTTCTATAAAGGACAGGTTCCATAAAGGACAGGTTCGATAAAGGATGGGTTCTATAAATGATGAGTTCTATAAAGGACGGGTTCTATAAAGAGTGGGTTCTATAAAGGACGGGTTCTATAAAGAGTGGGTTCTATAAAGGATGGGTTCTATAAAGAGTGGGTTCTATAAAGGACGGGTTCTATAAAGGACTGGTTCTATAAATGACGGGTTCTATAAAGAGTGGGTTCTATAAAGCACGGGTTCTATAAAGAGTGCGTTCTATAAAGGGCGGGTTTTATAAAGGGCGGGTTCTATAAAGGTCGAGTTCTATAAAGGGCGAGTTCTATAAATGACGGGTTCTATAAAGAGTGAGTTCTACAAAAGGATGGGTTCGATAAAGAGTGGGATCGATAAATGACGGGTTCTATAAAGAGTGGGTTCTATAAAGGACGGGTTCTATAAATAACGGATTCGATAAAGGACGGGTTCTATAAAGAATGGGTTCTTTAAAGAGTGAGTTCTATAAAGGACGGGTTCTATAAAGAGCGGCTTCTATAAAGGACGGGTTCAATAAATAACGGATTCGATAAAGGACGAGTTCTATAAATGACGGTTTCGAGAAACGACGGGTTCTATAAAGAGTGGGTTTAATAAAGGGCGGGTTCTATAAAGAGAGGGTTCTATAAAGGATAGGTTCTATAAAGAGTGAGTTCTATAAAGGATGGGTTCTATAAAGGACGGGTTCTATAAAGAGTGAGTTCTATAAAGGATGGGTTCGATAAAGAGTGGGATCGATAAATGACGGGTTCTATAAAGAGTGGGTTCTATAAAGAGTGAGTTCTATAAAGAACGGGTTCTATAAAGAGCGGCTTCTATAAAGGACGGGTTCAATAAATAACGGATTCGATAAAGGACGGGTTCTATAAAGAATGGGTTCTTTAAAGAGTGAGTTCTATAAAGAACGGGTTCTATAAAGAGCGGCTTCTATAAAGGACGGGTTCAATAAAAGACGGTTTCGAGAAACGACGGGTTCTATAAAGAGTGGGTTTAATAAAGGGCGGGTTCTTTTAAGAGAGGGTTCTATAAAGGATAGGTTATATAAAGAGTGAGTTCTATAAAGGATGGGTTCTATAAAGGTCGGGTTCGAAAAATTAGGGATTCGATAAAGGGCGGGTTCTATAAAGAGCGGGTTCTATAAAAGAAGTGTTATATAAAGGACGGGTTCTATAAAGAGTGGGTTCTAAAAAGAGTGAGTACTATAAAGGACGGGTTCTAAAAGAGCGGCTTCTATAAAGGACAGGTTTTATAAAGAGTGAGTTCTATAAAGGACGGGTTCTATAAAGGATGGGTTCTATAAAGAGTGGGTTCCATAAAGGATGGGTTCTATAAAGAGTGGGTCTATAAATGACGGGTATCTATAAAGAGTGGGTTCTATAAAGCACGGGTTCTATAAAGAGTGCGTTCTATAAAGAGCGGGTTCTATAAAGGATGGGTTCTATAAAGAGTGAGTTCTATAAAGGATGGGTTCTATAAAGAGTGGGATCGATAAATGACGGGTTCTATAAAGAGTGGGTTCTATAAAGGACGGGTTCAATAAATAACGGATTCGATAAAGGACGGGTTCTATAAAGAGTGGGTTCTATAAAGGATTGGTTCTATAAATGATGGGTTCTATAAAGAGTGGGTTCTATAAAGCACGGGTTCTATAAAGAGTGCGTTCTATAAAGGGCGGGTTGTATAAAGGGCGGGTTCTATAAAGGACGGGTTCTATAAAGAGTGAGTTCTATAAAGGATGGGTTCGATAAAGAGTGGGTTCTATAAATGACGGGTTCTGTAAAGGACGGGTTCTATAAATGACGATTCGATAAAGAGTGGGTTCTATAAAGGACGGGTTCTATAAAGAGTGGGTTTCATAAAGGACGGGTTCGATAAAGGACTGGTTCTATAAAGAATGGTTTCTATAAAGAGTGAGTTCTATAAAGGACGGGTTCTATAAAGAGCGGCTTCTATAAAGGATGGGTTCAATAAAGGACGAGTTGTATAAATGACGGATTCGAGAAACGATGGGTTCTATAAAGAGTGGGTTTTATAAAGGGCGGGTTCTATAAAGAGCGGGTTCAAAAAAGGACAGATTCTGTAAAGAGTGAGTTCCATAAAGGACGGGTTCTATAAAGAGTGGGTTCTATAAAGGACGGGTTCTATAAAGAGTGGGTTCCATAAAGGACGGGTTCGATAAAGGACTGGTTCTATAAATGACATGTTCTATAAAGAGTGGCTTCTATAAAGCACGGGTTCTATAAAGAGGGCGTTCTATAAAAGGGCGGGTTGTATAAAGAGTGGGTTCTATAAAGGACGGGTTCTATGAAGAGTGGGTGCTATAAAGGATGGGTTCTATAAAGGACGTTTTCTATAAAGAGTGGGTTCCATAAAGGATGGGTTCTATAAAAGAGGGGTTCTATAAAGGACAGGTTCTATAAAGAGTGGGTTCTATAAAGTGTGGGTTCTATAAAGGATTGGTTCTATAAATGGCGGGTTCTATAAAGAGTGTGTTCTATAAAGGATTGATTCTATAAATGACGGGTTCTGTAAAGGACAGGTTTTATAAAGAGTGAGATCTATAAACGACGGGTTCTATAAAGAGTGGGTTTTATAAAGGGCGGGTTCTATAAAGAGTGGGTTCTATAAAGTGTGGGTTCTATAAAGGATTGGTTCTATAAATGACGGGTTCTTTTAAGAGTGTGTTCTATAAAGGATTGATTCTACAAATGACGGGTTCTATAAAGGACAGGTTCTGCAAAGAGTGAGTTCTATAAAGGACGGGTTCTATAAAGAGTGGGTTCTATAAAGAACGGGTTCTATAAAGAGTGGGTTCTATAAAGCACAGGTTCTATAAAGGACAGGTTCTACAAATAGTGGGTTCTCCAAAGGGCGAGTTCTATAAATGACGGATTCGATAAAGGAAGGGTTCTATAAAGAGTGGGTTCTATAAAGGACGGGTTCGATAAAGAGTGGGTTCTAAAAAGGACGGGTTCTAGAAATGACGGGTTCTATAAAGAGTGGGTTCTATAAAGGGTGAATTCTATAAAGGACGGGTTCTATCAAGAATGGGTTCTATAAAGGACGGGTACGATAAAGAGTGGGTTCTATAAAGGACAGGTTCCATAAAGGACAGGTTCGATAAAGGACGGGTTCTATAAATGATGAGTTCTATAAAGGACGGGTTCTGTAAAGGACGGGTTCTATAAAGTGCGGGTTCTATAAAGGGCGGTTCAATAAAGAGCGGGTTCTATAAAGAGCGGGTTCTATAAAGGACGAGTTTAATAAAGGATGGGTTCTATAAAGGACGGGTTCTATAAAGGGCAGGTTCTATAAAGGACGGGTTCTATAAAGAGTGGGTTCTATAAAGAGTAGGTTCTATAAAGGATGGGTTCTATAAAGGGCGGGTTCTATAAAGGACGGGTTCTATAAAGGGCGAGTTCTATAAAGAGCGAGTTCTATAAAGGACGGCTTCTATAAAGAGTGTGTTCTTTTAAGGGCGGGTTCTATAAAGGACGGGTTCTATAAAGGGCAAGTTCAATAAATGACGGGTTCTATAAAGAGTGGGTTCTATAAAGTGCGAGTTCTATAAAGGGAGAGTTCTACAAAGGACGGGTTCTATAAAGAGTGGGTTCTATAAAGGACGGGTTCTATAAAGGACGGCTTCTATAAAGGGCGAGTTCTATAAAGGACGGGTTCTATAAAGAGTGGGTTCTTTTAAGGACGGGTTCTATAAAAGACGGTTTCTACAAAGAGTGAGTTCTGTAAAGGACGGGTTCAATAAAGGACGGGTTCTATAAACGACGGGTTCTAGAAATTACATGTTCTATAAAGAGTGAGTTCTATAACCGGCGGGTTCTATAAAGGGTGGGTTCTATAAAGAGTGGGTTTGAAAAAGGACGGGTTCTATAAAGGGCGAGTTCTCTAAAGAGTGGGTTCGAAAAAGGAAGGGTTCTATAAAGAGTGAGTTCTATACAGGACGGGTGCTATAAGGAGTGGGTTCTATAAAGGACGAGTTGTATAAAGGGCGGGTTCTATAAAGAGTGGGTTCTATAAAGGACAGGTACGATAAAGAGTGGGTTCTATAAAGGACGGGTTCTATAAAGAGTGAGTTCTATAAAGGACAGGTTCTATAAAGGACGAGTTCAATAAAGGATAGATTCTACAAAAGGACGGGTTCTATAAAGGGCGGGTTCTATAAATGATGGGTTGTATAAAGGGCGTGTTCTATAAATGACGGATTCTATAAAGAGTGGGTTCTATAAAGGAAGGGTTATATACAGAGTGGGTTCTATAAAGGACGGGGTCTATAAAGGACGGGTTCTTTAAAGGACGGGTTCTACAAAGGATGGGTTCTATAAAGAGCGAGTTCTATAAAGGACGGGTTCAATAAAGGGTGAGTTCTATAAATGACGGGTTCGATAAAGGATGGGTTGAAGAAAGGGCGGATTTTATAAAAGGCGGGTTCTATAAAGGACGGGTTCTATAAAGGATGGTTTTTATAAAGGGCGGGTTCGATAAAGGCCGGGTTCTATAAATGACGGGTTCGATAAAGAGTGGGTTCTATAAAGGACGGGTTCTATAAAGGGCGGATTCTATAAAGAGTGGATTCTATAAAGGACGAGTTGTATAAAGGGCGGGTTATATAAAGGACGGGTTCTACAGAGGACGGGTTCTATAAAGGACGGGTTCTTTCAAGGACAGGTTCTATAAAGAGTGGGTTCTATAAGGGGCGGGTTCTATAAAGGGCGAGTACTATAAATGACGGGTTCTATAAAGGATGGATTGAAGAAAGGGCGGATTCTATTAAGGGCGGGTTCTATAAAGGACGGGTTCTATAAAGGATGGTTTCTATAAAGGGCGGGTTCTATAAAGGCCGGTTTCTATAAAGGACGGGTTCGATAAAGGATGGGTTCTATAAAGGATGGGTTCTATAAAGGACAGGTTCTATAAATGACTGGTTCTATAAAAGGCATGTTCTATAAATGACGGATTCTATAAAGAGTGGGTTCTATAAAGGAAGGGTTCTATAAAGAGTGGGTTCTATAAAGGACAGGTACGATAAAGAGTGGGTTCTATAAAGGACGGGTTCTATAAAGAGTGAGTTCTATAAAGGACAGGTTCTATAAAGGACTGGTTCTATAAATGACGGGTTCTATAAAGAGTGGGTTCTATAAAGCATGGGTTCTATAAAGAGTGCGTTCTATAAAGGGCGGGTTGTATAAAGGGTGGGTTCTATAAAGGACGGGTTCTATAAAGGGCGAGTTCTGTAAATGACGGGTTCTATAAAGAGTGAGTTCTATAAAGGATGGGTTCGATAAAGAGTGGGTTCTATAAATGATGGGTTCTGTAAAGGACGGGTTCTATAAAGGACGGATTCTATTAATGACGGATTTGATAAAGGACGGGTTCTATAAAGAATGGGTTCTTTAAAGATTGAGTTCTATAAAGGACGGGTTCTATAAAGAGCGGCTTCTATAAAGGACGGGTTCAATAAAGGACGAGTTCTATCAATGATGGTTTCGAGAATCGATGGGTTCTATAAAGAGTGGGTTTAATAAAGGGCGGGTTCTATAAAGAGAGGGTTCTATAAAGGATAGGTTCTATAAAGAGTGAGTTCTATAAAGGACGGGTTCTATAAAGAGTGGGTTCTATAAAGGACGGGTTCTGTAAAGGAGGGGTTCTATTACGGACAGGTTCTATATAGAGTGGGTTCTATAAAGTGTGGGTTCTATAAAGTATTGGTTCTATAAATGACGGGTTCTATAAAGAGTGGGTTCTATAAAGGATTGATTCTATAAATGACGGGTTCTATAAAGAGTGGGTTCTATAAAGGATTGATTCTATAAATGACGGGTTCTATAAAGGACAGGTTCGATAAAGCGTGGGATCGATAAATGACGGGTTCTATAAAGAGTGGGTTCTATAAAGGGCGAATTCTATAAGGAGTGTGTTCTATAAAGAATGAGTTCTATAAAGAGTGGCTTCTATAGAGAGTGGGTTCTTTTAATGACGGGTTCTATAAAGAGTGGGTTCTATAAAGGACGGGTTCTATAAAGAGTGTGTTCTATAAAGGAAGGGTTCTATAAAGAGTGCGTTCCATTAAGGATGGGTTGTATAAAGAGTGTGTTCTATAAAGGACGGGTTCTATAAAGGACAGGTTCTGTCAAGGACAGCTTCTATAAAGAGTCGATTTTATAAAGGACGGGTTCTGTAAAGAGTGGGTTCTATAAAGGACGGTTTCGATAAAGAGTGGGTTCTATAAAGGACGGGTTCTAGAAATGATGGGTTCTATAAAGAGTGGGTTCTATTAAGGGCATGTTCTATAAAGAGTGGGTTCTATAAAGGACGGGTTCTATAAAGGACAGGTTCTATAAAGAGTGAGTTCGATAAAGAATGGGTTCTATAAAGGGCGGGTTCTATGAAGGACGGGTTCTATAAAGAGTGGGTTCTATAAGGGACGGGTTCTATAAAGGGCGGGTACTATAAATGACGGGTTCCATAAAGGATGGGTTCAAGAAAGCACGGGTTCTGTAAAGGGCGGGTTCTATAAAGGACGGGTTCTATAAAGGATGGTTTCTATAAAGGGCGGGTTCTATAAAGCGCGGGTTCTATAAAGGGCGGGTTCTATAAAGGACGAGTTCAATAAAGGATAGATTCTACAAAAGGACGGGTTCTATAAAGGGCGGGTTCTATAAATGACGGGTTGTATAAAGGGCGTGTTCTATAAATGACGGATTCTATAAAGAGTGGGTTCTATAAAGGAAGGGTTATATACAGAGTGGGTTCTATAAAGGACGGGGTCTATAAAGGACGGGTTCTTTAAAGGACGGGTTCTACAAAGGATGGGTTCTATAAAGAGCGAGTTCTATAAAGGACGGGTTCAATAAAGGGTGAGTTCTATAAATGACGGGTTCGATAAAGGATGGGTTGAAGAAAGGGCGGATTTTATAAAGGGCGGGTTCTATAAAGGACGGGTTCTATAAAGGATGGTTTCTATAAAGGGCGGGTTCGATAAAGGCCGGGTTCTATAAAGGACGGGTTCGATAAAGAGTGGGTTCTATAAAGGACGGGTTCTATAAAGGGCGGGTTCTATAAAGAGTGGATTCTATAAAGGACGAGTTGTATAAAGGGAGGGTTATATAAAGGACGGGTTCTACATAGGACGGGTTCTATAAAGGACGGGTTCTTTCAAGGACAGGTTCTATAAAGAGTGGGTTCTATAAAGGGCGGGTTCTATAAAGGGCGGGTACTATAAATGACGGGTTTTATAAAGGATGGATTGAAGAAAGGGCGGATTCTATTAAGGGCGGGTTCTATAAAGGACGGGTTCTATAAAGAGTGGGTTCTATAAGGGGCGGGTTCTATAAAGGGCGAGTACTATAAATGACGGGTTCTATAAAGGATGGATTGAAGAAAGGGCGGATTCTATTAAGGGCGGGTTCTATAAAGGATGGGTTCTATAAAGGATGGTTTCTATAAAGGGCGGGTTCTATAAAGGCCGGTTTCTATAAAGGATGGGTTCTATAAAGGCCGGGTTCTATAAAGGACGGGTTCGATAAAGGATGGGTTCTATAAAGGATGGGTTCTATAAAGGACAGGTTCTATAAATGACTGGTTCTATAAAAGGCATGTTCTATAAATGACGGATTCTATAAAGAGTGGGTTCTATAAAGGAAGGGTTATATACAGAGTGGGTTCTATAAAGGATGAGTTCTATAAGGGATGGGTTCTCTAAAGAGTGGCTTCTATAAAGGGTGCGTTCTATAAAGGGTGAGTTCGATAAAGGACGGGTTCTATAAAGGGTGAGTTCTATAAATGATGGATGTTATAAAGAGTGGATTCTATAAAGGACGGTTTCTTTAAAGGATGGGATCTATAAAGAGTGAGTTCTTTAAAGGACGCCTTCTAAAAAGAGTGAGTTCTATAAAGGACAGGTTACATAAAGAGTGAGTTCTATAAAGGACGGGTTCTATAAAGTGTGGGTTCTATAAAGGACGGCTTGGATAAAGAGTGAGTTCTATAAAGGATGGGTTCTATAAAGAGTGGGTTCTATAAAGGACGGGTTCTGTACAGGACGGATTCTATAAATGACGTGTTCTATAAAGATGGATTCTATAAAGAACGAGTTATATAAAGGGCGGGTTATATAAAGGACGGTTCTATAAAGAGCGGGTTCTATAAAGGACGTGTTCTATAAAGGGTGAGTTCAATAAATGACGGGTTCGATAAAGAGTGGGGTAGAAAAGGAAGCGTTCTATAAAGGACAGGTTCTATAAAAAGTGGGTTCAATAAAGGGCGGATTCTATAAAGGGTGGGTACTATAAATGACGGCTTCTATAAAGGATGGGTTCTATAAAGGGCGGGTTCTATAAAGGGCGCATTCTATAAAGGAAGGGTTCCATAAAGGATGAGTTCTATAAAGGGCGGGTTCTATAAAGAGCGGGTTGTAGAAAGGACGGGTTCTATAAAGGATGGGTTCCATAAAAGACGGGTTCTATAAAGGGCGGGTTCTATAAAGGTCGAGTTCTATAAAAGACGGGTTCTATAAAGAGTGGGTTCTATCAACGACGGTTTCTATAAATGACGGGTTCGATATAAAGTGGGTTCTATAAAGGACGGGTTCTATAAAGGACGGGTTCGATAAAGGACAGGTTCTATAAAGGGCTGATTCTATAAAGGGCGAGTTCTACAAATGACGGGTTCTAGAAGGAGTGGGTTCTATAAAGGACGGGTTCTAAAAAGATTGGGTTCTATAAAGGGCGAGTTCTATAAGGGACGGGTTCTATAAAGAGTGGGTTCTATGAAGGACGGGTTCTATAAATGACGGGTTCTATACAAAGTGTGTTCTATAAAGGGCGAGTTCTATAAATGACGGATTCGATAAAGGACGGGTTCTATAAACAGTGAGTTCTATAAAGGACGGGTACTATAAACAGTGAGTTCTATAAAGGACGTCTACTATAAAGAGTGGGTTCTATAAAGGGCGGGTTCTATAAAGGACGGGTTCTATAAAGGGCGAGTTCTATAAAGGACGGGTTCTATAAAGAGTGGGTTCTATTATGGACGAGATCTATAAAGGGCGAGTTCGATAAATGAAAGGTTCTATAAAGAGTGGCTTCTATAAGGGACGGGTTCTGTAAAGGACGTGTTTCAGAAATGACGGGTTCTATAAAGAGTGGGTTCTGTAAAGGGTGAGTTCTATAAAGGACAGGTTCTATAAAGAATGTGTTCGGAAAAGGACGGGTTCTATAAAGGACGGTTTCTATAAAGGGCAGGTTCTCTAAAGGGCGAGTTCGATAAAGGATGGGTTCGATAAAGGACGGGTTCTATAAATGACGGGTTCGATAAAGGACGGGTTGTATAAAAGGTGAGTTCTATAAAGGGCGAGTTCTATAAAGGACGGGTTCTATAAAGGGCGAGTTCTATAAAGGACGGGTTCTATAAAGAGTGGGTTCTATTATGGACGAGATCTATAAATGACGGGTTCTATAAAGAGTGGGTTCTATAAAGGGTGAGTTCTATAAAGGACGGGTTCTATAAAGAATGTGTTCGGAAAAGGACGGTTTCTATAAAGGGCAGGTTCTCTAAAGGGCGAGTTCGATAAAGGACGGGTTCTATAAAGGGCGAGTTCTATAAAGGATGGGTTCTATAAAGGGCGGGTTCTATGAAGGACGGGTTCTATAAAGAGTGGATTCTTTCAAGGACGGGTTCTCTACAGGACGGGTTCTATAAATGACGGGTTCAATAAAGAGTGAGTTCTATAAATGACGGCTTCTATAAATGACAGGTTCTATTAAGAGTGGTTTCTATAAAGGACGAGTTCGATAATGGGCGGGTTCTGTTATGAGTGGGTTCTATAAAGGACGGGTTCTATAAAGGACGGGTTCTAGAAAGGACGGGTTCTATAAAAGGCGAGTTCTATAAAGGGCGAGTTCTATAAATGAAAGGTTCTATAAAAAGTGGCTTCTATAAGGGACGGGTTCTGTAAAGGGCGTGTTCTAGAAATGACGGGTTCTATAAAGAGTGGGTTCTATAAAGGGTGAGTTCTATAAAGGACGGGTTCTATAAAGAATGTGTTCGAAAAAGGATGGGTTCTATAAAGGACGGTTTCTAGAAAGGGCAGGTTCTCTAAAGGGCGAGTTCTATAAATGACGGATTCTATAAAGGGCGAGTTCTATAAAGGACGGGTTCTATAAAGAGTGGGTTTTATTATGGACGAGTTCTATAAAGGGCGAGTTCTATAAATGAAAGGTTCTATAAAGAGTGGCTTCTATAAGGGACGGGTTCTGTAAAGGACGTGTTCTAGAAATGACGGGATCTATAAAGAGTGGGTTCTATAAAGGGTGAGTTCTATAAAGGACGGGTTCTATAAAGAATGTGATCGAAAAAGGACGGGTTCTATAAAGGACGGTTTCTATAAAGGGCAGGTTCTATAAAGGGCGAGTTCTATAAAGGACGTGTTCTATAAAGAGTGGGTTCTATAAAGGACGGGTTCTATAAAGGACGGGTTTGATAAAGAGTGGGTTCTATAAAGGACGGGTTCTTTAAAGGACGGGTTCTATTAAGAGTGGGTTCTATAAAGGGCGAGTTCTATAAAGGATGGGTTCTATAAAGGGCGAGTTCTATAAAGGACGGGTTCTATAAAGAGTGGGTTCTATAAAGAACGGGTTCGATAAAGAGTGAGTTCTATAAAGGACGGGTTCTATAAAGTGTGGGTTCTATAAAGGACGGCTTGTATAAAGAGTGAGTTCTATAAAGGATGGGTTCTATAAAGAGTGGGTTCTATAAAGGACGGGTTCTGTACAGGACGGATTCTATAAATGACGTGTTCTATAAAGAGTGGATTCTATAAAGAACGATTGTATAAAGGGCGGGATATATAAAGGACGGTTCTATAAAGAGCGGGTTCTATCAAGGACGTGTTCTATAAAGGGTGGGTACTATAAATGACGGCTTCTATAAAGGATGGGTTCTATAAAGGGTGGGTTCTATAAAGGGCGCATTCTATAAAGGAAGGGTTCTATAAAGGATGAGTTCTATAAAGGGCGGGTTCTATAAAGGGCGGGTTGTAGAAAGGACGGGTTCTATAAAGGATGGGTTCCATAAAGGACGGGTTCTATAAAGGGCGGGTTCTATAAAGGGCAAGTTCTACAAATGACGGGTTCTAGAAGGAGTGGGTTCTATAAAGGACGGGTTCTATAAAGAGTGGGTTCTATAAAGGGCGAGTTCTATAAGGGACGGGTTCTATAAAGAGTGGGTTCTATGAAGGACGGTTTCTATAAATGACGGGTTCTATACAAAGTGTGTTCTATAAAGGGCGAGTTCTATAAATGACGGATTCAATAAAGGACGGGTTCATATAGAGTGGGTGCTATAAAGGACGGGTTCTATAAACAGTGAGTTCTGTAAAGGACGGGTACTATAAAGAGTGTGTTCTATAAAGGACGGGGTCTATAAAGAGTGGATTCAATATATGACGGATTCTATAAAGGGTGAGTTCTATAAGGGACGGGTTCTATAAAGAGTGGGTTCTATTATGGACGAGTTCTATAAAGGGCGAGTTCTATAAATGAAAGGTTCTATAAAGAGTGGGTTCTATAAGGGACGGGTTCTGTAAAGGACGTGTTCTAGAAATGACGGGTTCTATAAAGAGTGGGTTCTATAAAGGGTGAGTTCTATAAAGGACGGGTTCTATAAAGAATGTGTTCAAAAAACGACGGGTTCTATAAAGGACGGTTTCTATAAAGGGCAGGTTCTCTAAAGGGCGAGTTCTATAAAGGACGGGTTTGATAAAGAGTGGGTTCTATAAAGGACGGGTTCTTTAAAGGACGGGTTCTATTAAGAGTGGGTTCTATAAAGGGCGAGTTCTATAAAGGATGGGTTCTATAAAGGGCGAGTTCTATAAAGGACGGGTTCTATAAAGAGTGGGTTCTATAAAGAACGGGTTCGATAAAGAGTGAGTTCTATAAAGGACGGGTTCTATAAAGTGTGGGTTCTATAAAGGACGGCTTGTATAAAGAGTGAGTTCTATAAAGGATGGGTTCTATAAAGGATGGGTTCTATAAAGGGTGGGCTCTATAAAGGGCGCATTCTATAAAGGATGGGTTCCATAACGGACGGGTTCTATAAAGGGCGGGTTCTATAAAGGGCAAGTTCTACAAATGACGGGTTCTAGAAGGAGTGGGTTCTATAAAGGACGGTTTCTATAAAGAGTGGGTTCTATAAAGGGCGAGTTCTATAAGGGACGGGTTCTATAAAGAGTGGGTTCTATGAAGGACGGTTTCTATAAATGACGGGTTCTATACAAAGTGTGTTCTATAAAGGGCGAGTTCTATAAAGAGTGTGTTCTATAAAGGACGGGGTCTATAAAGAGTGGATTCAATATATGACGGATTCTATAAAGGGTGAGTTCTATAAGGGACGGGTTCTATAAAGAGTGGGTTCTATTATGGACGAGTTCTATAAAGGGCGAGTTCTATAAATGAAAGGTTCTATAAAGAGTGGGTTCTATAAGGGACGGGTTCTGTAAAGGACGTGTTCTAGAAATGACGGGTTCTATAAAGAGTGGGTTCTATAAAGGGTGAGTTCTATAAAGGACGGGTTCTATAAAGAATGTGTTCAAAAAACGACGGGTTCTATAAAGGACGGTTTCTATAAAGGGCAGGTTCTCTAAAGGGCGAGTTCTATAAAGGACGGGTTCTATAAAGAGTGGGTTCTATTATGGACGAGTTCTATAAAGGGCGAGTTCTATAAATGAAAGGTTCAAGAAGAGTGGCTTCTATAAGGGACGGGTTCTGTAAAGGACGCGTTCTAGAAATGACGGGTTCTATAAAGAGTGGGTTCTATAAAGGACGGGTTCTATAAAGGACGGGATCTATAAAGAGTGGGTTCTATAAAGGGCGGGTTCTATAAAGGATGGGTTCTATAAAGGGCGAGTTCTATAAAGGACGGGTTCTATAAAGAGTGGGTTCTATTATGGACGAGTTCTATAAAGTGCGAGTTCGATAAATGAAAGGTTCTATAAAGAGTGGCTTCTATAAGGGACGGGTTCTGTAAAGGACGTGTTCTAGAAATGACGGGATCTATAAAGAGTGGGTTCTATAAAGGACGGGTTCTATAAAGAGTGAGTTCTATAAAGGACGGGTTCTATAAAGAGTGGGTTCTATAAAGGACGGGTTGTATAAAGAGCGGGTTCTATAAAGAGTGGGTTCTATAAAGGGCGGCTTCTATAAAGAGTGAGTTCTTTGAAGGACTGGTTCTATAAAGACTGGGTTCTAGAAAGGATGGGTACGATAAAGAGTGGGTTCTATAAAGGACGGATTCTGTAAAGAATCAGTTCTATAAAGGGTGAGTTCTATAAATGACGGATTCGATAAAGGACGGGTTCTATAAAGAGTCGGTTCTATAAAGGACGGCTTCGAGAAAGAGTGGTTTCTATATAGGACGGGTTCTATAAAGAATGAGTTCTATAAAGGACGGGGTCTATAAAGAGTGGGTTCTATAAAGGACGGGTTCGATAAAGAGTCGGTTTTATAAAGGACGGGTTCTATAAAGAGTGGGTTCTAAAAAGGACGGGTTCTATAAAGAGTGAGTTCTATAAAGGATGGGTTCGATAAAGAGTGGGTTCTATAATGGACGGTTCTATAAAGGACGGGTTCTATAAATGACGGGTTCTATAAAGGACAGGTTCTATCAAGAGTGGGTTCTATAAAGGGCGGGTTTTATAAAGGGCGGGTCCTATAAATGACGGGTTCGATAAAGAGTGGGTTCTATAAAGAGTGGATTCTATAAAGGACGGGTTCTATAAAGAGCGGCTTCTGTAAAGAGTGGGTTCTATAAAGGATGGGTTCGATAAAGAGTGGGTTCTATAAAGGACGGGTTCTATAAAGAGTGAGTTCTATAAAGGGCGAGTTCTATAAAAGATGCATTCGATAACGGACAGGTTCTATAAAGATTGGTTTCTATAAACGGCGGGTTCGATAAAGAGTGGGTTCTATAAATGAAGTGTTCTATACAGAGCGGCTTCTATAAAGAGTCGATTTTATAAAGGACGGGTTCTGTAAAGAGTGGGTTCTATAAAGGACGGTTTCGATAAAGAGTGGGTTCTATAAAGGACGGGTTCTAGAAATGATGGGTTCTATAAAGAGTGGGTTCTATAAAGGACGGGTTCTAAAAAGGACGGGTTCTATAAAGAGTGAGTTCTATAAAGAATGGGTTCTATAAAGGGCGGGTTCTATGAAAGACGGGTTCTATAACGAGTGGGTTCTATAAAGGACGGGTTCTATAAAGGGCGGGTACTATAAATGACGGGTTCCATAAAGGATGGGTTCAAGAAAGCACTGGTTCTATAAAGGGCAGGTTCTATAAAGGACGGGTTCTATAAAGGATGGTTTCTATAAAGGGCGGGTTCTATAAAGGGCGGGTTCTATAAAGGACGAGTTCAATAAAGGATGGATTCTACAAAAGGACGGGTTCTATAAAGGGCGGGTTCTATAAATGACGGGTTGTATAAAGGGCGTGTTCTATAAATGACGGATTCTATCAAGAGTTGGTTCTATAAAGGAAGGGTTATATACAGAGTGGGTTCTATAAAGGACGGGGTCTATAAAGGACGGGTTCTTTAAAGGACGGGTTCTACAAAGGATGGGTTCTATAACGAGCGAGTTCTATAAAGGACGGGTTCTATAAAGGGTGAGTTCTATAAATGACGGGTTCGATAAAGAGTGGGTTCTATAAAGGACGGGTTCTATAAAGGATGGGTTCTATAAAGAGTGGATTCTATAAAGGACGAGTTGTATAAAGGGCGGGTACTATAAATGACGGGTTCTATAAAGGATGGGTTGAAGAAAGGGCGGATTTTATAAAGGGCGGGTTCTATAAAGGACGGGTTCTATAAAGGATGGTTTCTATAAAGGGCGGGTTCGATAAAGGCCGGGTTCTATAAATGACGGGTTCGATAAAGAGTGGGTTCTATAAAGCACGGGTTCTATAAAGGGCGGGTTCTATAAAGAGTGGATTCTATGAAGGACGAGTTGTATAAAGGGCGGGTTATATAAAGGACGGGTTCTACAGAGGACGGGTTCTATAAAGGACGGGTTCTTTCAAGGACAGGTTCTATAAAGAGTGGGTTCTATAAAGGGCGGGTTTTATAAAGGGCGGGTACTATAAATGACGGGTTCTATAAAGGATGGATTGAAGAAAGGGCGGATTCTATTAAGGGCGGGTTCTATAAAGGACGGGTTCTATAAAGGATGGTTTCTATAAAGGGCGGGTTCTATAAAGGCCGGGTTCTATAAAGGACGGGTTCGATAAAGGATGGGTTCTATAAAGGATGGGTTCTATAAAGGACAGGTTCTATAAATGACTGGTTCTATAAAAGGTATGTTCTATAAATGACGGATTCTATAAAGAGTGGGTTCTATAAAGGAAGGGTTATATACAGAGTGGGTTCTATAAAGGATGAGTTCTATAAGGGATGGGTTCTCTAAAGAGTGGCTTCTATAAAGAGTGCGTTCTATAAAGGGCGAGTTCGATAAAGGACGGGTTCTATAAAGGACGGGTTCTATAAAGAGTGAGTTCTATAAATGATGGATGTTATAAAGAGTGGATTCTATAAAGGGCGGTTTCTTTAAAGGATGGGATCTATAAAGAGTGGGTTCTTTAAAGGACGCCTTCTAAAAAGAGTGAGTTCTATAAAGGACGGGTTACATAAAGAGTGAGTTCTATAAAGGACGGGTTCTATAAAGTGTGGGTTCTATAAAGGACGGCTTGTATAAAGAGTGAGTTCTATAAAGGATGGGTTCTATAAAGAGTGGGTTCTATAAAGGACGGGTTCTGTACAGGACGGATTCTATAAATGACGTGTTCTATAAAGATGGATTCTATAAAGAACGAGTTGTATAAAGGGCGGGTTATATAAAGGACGGTTCTATAAAGAGCGGGTTCTATAAAGGACGTGTTCTATAAAGGGTGAGTTCAATAAATGACGGGTTCGATAAAGAGTGGGGTCGAAAAGGAAGCGTTCTATAAAGGACAGGTTCTATAAAAAGTGGGTTCTATAAAGGGCGGATTCTATAAAGGGTGGGTACTATAAATGACGGCTTCTATAAAGGATGGGTTCTATAAAGGGCGGGTTCTATAAAGGGCGCATTCTATAAAGGAAGGGTTCTATAAAGGATGAGTTCTATAAAGGGCGGGTTCTAGAAAGGACGGGTTCTATAAAGGAAGGGTTCCATAAAGGACGGGTTCTATAAAGGGCGGGTTCTATCAAGGGCGAGTTCTATAAAAGACGGGTTCTAGAAGGAGTGGGTTCTATAAAGGACGGGTTCTAAAAAGATTGGGTTCTATAAAGGGCGAGTTCTATAAGGGACGGGTTCTATAAAGAGTGGGTTCTATGAAGGGCGAGTTCTATAAATGACGGATTCGATAAAGGACGGGTTCATATAGAGTGGGTTCTATAAAGGACAGGTTCTATAAAGAGTGAGTTCTATAAAGGATGGGTTCTATAAAGGGCGAGTTCTATAAAGGACGGGTTCTATAAAGAGTGGGTTCTATTATGGACGAGATCTATAAAGGGCGAGTTCGATAAATGAAAGGTTCTATAAAGAGTGGCTTCTATAAGGGGCGGGTTCTGCAAAGGACGTGTTCCAGAAATGACGGGTTCTATAAAGAGTGGGTTCTATAAAGGGTGAGTTCTATAAAGGACAGGTTCTATAAAGAATGTGTTCGGAAAAGGACGGGTTCTATAAAGGACGGTTTCTATAAAGGGCAGGTTCTCTAAAGGGCGAGTTCGATAAAGGACGGGTTCTATAAAGAGTGGGTACTATAAAGGACGGGTTCTATAAAGGACGGGTTTGATAAAGAGTGAGTTCTATAAAGGACGGGTTCAATAAATGACGGGTTCGATAAAGGACGGGTTGTATAAAAGGTGAGTTCTATAAAGGGCGAGTTGTATAAAGGACGGATTGTATAAAGGGTGAGTTCTATAAAGGACGGGTTCTATAAAGGGCGAGTTCTATAAAGGACGGGTTGTATAAAGAGCGGGTTCTATAAAGAGTGGGTTCTATAAAAGGCGGCTTCTATAAAGAGTGAGTTCTTTGAAGGACTGGTTCTATAAAGACTGGGTTCTAGAAAGGAAGGGTACGATAAAGAGTGGGTTCTATAAAGGACGGATTCTGTAAAGAATCAGTTCTATAAAGGGTGAGTTCTATAAATGACGGATTCGATAAAGGACGGGTTCTATAAAGAGTCGGTTCTATAAAGGACGGCTTCGAGAAAGAGTGGTTTCTATATAGGACGGGTTCTATAAAGAATGAGTTCTATAAAGGACGGGGTCTATAAAGAGTGGGTTCTATAAAGGACGGGTTCGATAAAGAGTCGGTTTTATAAAGGACGGGTTCTATAAAGAGTGGGTTCTAAAAAGGATGGGTTCTATAAAGAGTGAGTTCTATAAAGGATGGGTTCGATAAAGAGTGGGTTCTATAACGGACGGTTCTATAAAGGACGGGTTCTATAAATGACGGGTTCTATAAAGGACAGGTTCTATCAAGAGTGGGTTCTATAAAGGGCGGGTTTTATAAAGGGCGGGTCCTATAAATGACGGGTTCGATAAAGAGTGGGTTCTATAAAGAGTGGATTCTATAAAGGACGGGTTCTATAAAGAGCGGCTTCTGTAAAGAGTGGGTTCTATAAAGGATGGGTTCGATAAAGAGTGGGTTCTATAAAGGACGGGTTCTATAAAGAGTGAGTTCTATAAAGGGCGAGTTCTATAAAAGATGCATTCGATAAAGGACAGGTTCTATAAAGATTGGTTTCTATAAACGGCGGGTTCGATAAAGAGTGGGTTCTATAAATGAAGTGTTCTATACAGAGCGGCTTCTATAAAGAGTCGATTTTATAAAGGACGGGTTCTGTAAAGAGTGGGTTCTATAAAGGACGGTTTCGATAAAGAGTGGGTTCTATAAAGGACGGGTTCTAGAAATGATAGGTTCTATAAAGAGTGGGTTCTATTAAGGGCATGTTCTATAAAGAGTGGGTTCTATAAAGGACGGGTTCTATAAAGGACGGGTTCTATAAAGAGTCGATTTTATAAAGAATGGGTTCTATAAAGGGCGGGTTCTATGAAAGACGGGTTCTATAACGAGTGGGTTCTATAAAGGACGGGTTCTATAAAGGGCGGGTACTATAAATGACGGGTTCCATAAAGGATGGGTTCAAGAAAGCACTGGTTCTATAAAGGGCAGGTTCTATAAAGGACGGGTTCTATAAAGGATGGTTTCTATAAAGGGCGGGTTCGATAAAGGCCGGGTTCTATAAATGACGGGTTCGATAAAGAGTGGGTTCTATAAAGCACGGGTTCTATAAAGGGCGGGTTCTATAAAGAGTGGATTCTATGAAGGACGAGTTGTATAAAGGGCGGGTTATATAAAGGACGGGTTCTACAGAGGACGGGTTCTATAAAGGACGGGTTCTTTCAAGGACAGGTTCTATAAAGAGTGGGTTCTATAAAGGGCGGGTTTTATAAAGGGCGGGTACTATAAATGACGGGTTCTATAAAGGATGGATTGAAGAAAGGGCGGATTCTATTAAGGGCGGGTTCTATAAAGGACGGGTTCTATAAAGGATGGTTTCTATAAAGGGCGGGTTCTATAAAGGCCGGGTTCTATAAAGGACGGGTTCGATAAAGGATGGGTTCTATAAAGGATGGGTTCTATAAAGGACAGGTTCTATAAATGACTGGTTCTATAAAAGGTATGTTCTATAAATGACGGATTCTATAAAGAGTGGGTTCTATAAAGGAAGGGTTATATACAGAGTGGGTTCTATAAAGGATGAGTTCTATAAGGGATGGGTTCTCTAAAGAGTGGCTTCTATAAAGAGTGCGTTCTATAAAGGGCGAGTTCGATAAAGGACGGGTTCTATAAAGGACGGGTTCTATAAAGAGTGAGTTCTATAAATGATGGATGTTATAAAGAGTGGATTCTATAAAGGGCGGTTTCTTTAAAGGATGGGATCTATAAAGAGTGGGTTCTTTAAAGGACGCCTTCTAAAAAGAGTGAGTTCTATAAAGGACGGGTTACATAAAGAGTGAGTTCTATAAAGGACGGGTTCTATAAAGTGTGGGTTCTATAAAGGACGGCTTGTATAAAGAGTGAGTTCTATAAAGGATGGGTTCTATAAAGAGTGGGTTCTATAAAGGACGGGTTCTGTACAGGACGGATTCTATAAATGACGTGTTCTATAAAGATGGATTCTATAAAGAACGAGTTGTATAAAGGGCGGGTTATATAAAGGACGGTTCTATAAAGAGCGGGTTCTATAAAGGACGTGTTCTATAAAGGGTGAGTTCAATAAATGACGGGTTCGATAAAGAGTGGGGTCGAAAAGGACGCGTTCTATAAAGGACAGGTTCTATAAAAAGTGGGTTCAATAAAGGGCGGATTCTGTAAAGGGTGGGTACTATAAATGACGGCTTCTATAAAGGATGGGTTCTATAAAGGGCGGGTTCTATAAAGGGCGCATTCTATAAAGGAAGGGTTCTATAAAGGATGAGTTCTATAAAGGGCGGGTTCTATAAAGGAAGGGTTCTATAAAGGATGAGTTCTATAAAGGGCGGGTTCTATAAAGGGCGCATTCTATAAAGGATGGGTTCTATAAAGGGTGGGTTCTATAAAGGGCGCATTCTATAAAGGATGGGTTCTATAAAGGGTGGGTTCTATAAAGGGCGCATTCTATAAAGGAAGGGTTCTATAAAGGATGAGTTCTATAAAGGGCGGGTTCTATAAAGGGCGGGTTGTAGAAAGGAAGGGTTCTATAAAGGATGGGTTCCATAAAGGACGGGTTCTATAAAGGGCGGGTTCTATAAAGGGCGGGTTCTATAAAGGGCGAGTTCTATAAAAGACGGGTTCTATAAAGAGTGGGTTCTATAAACGACGGGTTCTATAAATGACGGGTTCGATATAAAGTGGGTTCTATAAAGGACGGGTTCTATAAAGGACGGGTTTGATAAAGAGTGGGTTCTATAAAGGACGGGTTCTTTAAAGGACAGGTTCTATAAAGAGTGGGTTCTATAAAGGGCGAGTTCTATAAAGGATGGTTTCTATAAAGGGCGAGTTCTATAAAGGACGGGTTCTATAAAGAGTGGGTTCTCTTAAGAACGGGTTCGATAAAGAGTGAGTTCTATAAAGGACGGGTTCTATAAAGTGTGGGTTCTATACAGGACGGCTTGTATAAAGAGTGAGTTCTATAAAGGATGGGTTCTATAAAGAGTGGGTTCTATAAAGGACGGGTTCTGTACAGGACGGATTCTATAAATGACGTGTCCTATAAAGAGTGGATTCTATAAAGAACGAGTTGTATAAAGGGCGGGATATATAAAGGACGGTTCTATAAAGAGCGGGTTCTATCAAGGACGTGTTCTATAAAGGGTGAGTTCAATAAATGACGGGTTCGATAAAGAGTGGGGCCGAAAAGGAAGCGTTCTATAAAGGACAGATTCTATAAAAAGTGGGTTCTATAAAGGGCGGATTTTATAAAGGGTGGGTACTATAAATGACGGCTTCTATAAAGGATGGGTTCTATAAAGGGTGGGTTCTATAAAGGGCGCATTCTATAAAGGATGGGTTCCATAAAGGACGGGTTCTATAAAGGGCGGGTTCTATAAAGGGCGAGTTCTATAAAAGACGGGTTCTATAAAGAGTGGGTTCTATAAAGGACGGGTTCTATAAAGGACGGGTTCGATAAAGGACAGGTTCTATAAAGGGCTGATTCTATAAAGGGCGAGTTCTACAAATGACGGGTTCTAGAAGGAGTGGGTTCTATAAAAGACGGGTTCTATAAAGAGTGGGTTCTATAAAGGGCGAGTTCTATAAGGGACGGGTTCTATAAAGAGTGGGTTCTATGAAGGACGGTTTCTATAAATGACGGGTTCTATACAAAGTGTGTTCTATAAAGGGCGAGTTCTATAAATGACGGATTCAATAAAGGACGGGTTCATATAGAGTGGGTTCTATAAAGGACGGGTTCTATAAACAGTGAGTTCTGTAAAGGACGCGTACTATAAAGAGTGTGTTCTATAAAGGACGGGGTCTATAAAGAGTGGATTCAATATATGACGGATTCTATAAAGGGTGAGTTCTATAAGGGACGGGTTCTATAAAGAGTGGGTTCTATTATGGACGAGTTCTATAAAGGGCGAGTTCTATAAATGAAAGGTTCTATAAAGAGTGGGTTCTATAAGGGACGGGTTCTGTAAAGGACGTGTTCTAGAAATGACGGGTTCTATAAAGAGTGGGTTCTATAAAGGGTGAGTTCTATAAAGGACGGGTTCTATAAAGAATGTGTTCAAAAAACGACGGGTTCTATAAAGGACGGTTTCTATAAAGGGCAGGTTCTATAAAGGGCGAGTTCTATAAAGGACGGGTTCTATAAAGAGTGGGTTCTATTATGGACGAGTTCTATAAAGGGCGAGTTCTATAAATGAAAGGTTCAAGAAGAGTGGCTTCTATAAGGGACGGGTTCTGTAAAGGATGCGTTCGAGAAATGACGGGTTCTATAAAGAGTGGGTTCTATAAAGGGTGAGTTCTATAAAGGACGGGTTCTATAAAGAATGTGATCGAAAAAGGACGGGTTCTATAAAGGATGGTTTCTATAAAGGGCAGGTTCTATAAAGGGCGAGTTCTATAAAGGACGGGTTCTATAAAGAGTGGGTTCTATAAAGGACGGGTTCTATAAAGGACGGGATCTATAAAGAGTGGGTTCTATAAAGGGCGGGTTCTATAAAGGATGGGTTCTATAAAGGGCGAGTTCTATAAAGGACGGGTTCTATAAAGAGTGGGTTCTATTATGGACGAGTTCTATAAAGTGCGAGTTCGATAAATGAAAGGTTCTATAAAGAGTGGCTTCTATAAGGGACGGGTTCTGTAAAGGACGTGTTCTAGAAATGACGGCATCTATAAAGAGTGGGTTCTATAAAGGACGGGTTCTATATAGAGTGTGTTCTATAAAGGACGGGTTCTATATTGAGTGGGTTCTATAAAGGACGGGTTGTATAAAGAGCGGGTTCTATAAAGAGTGGGTTCTATAAAGGGCGGCTTCTATAAAGAGTGAGTTCTTTGAAGGACTGGTTCTATAAAGACTGGGTTCTAGAAAGGAAGGGTACGATAAAGAGTGGGTTCTATAAAGGACGGATTCTGTAAAGAATCAGTTCTATAAAGGGTGAGTTCTATAAATGACGGATTCGATAAAGGACGGGTTCTATAAAGAGTCGGTTCTATAAAGGACGGCTTCGAGAAAGAGTGGTTTCTATATAGGACGGGTTCTATAAAGGGTAAGTTTTATAAATGACGTATTATATAAAGGACGTGTTCGATGAAGGACGGGTTCTATAAAGAGTGGGTTCTATAAAGAGTGGGTTCTATAAAGGACGGGTTCGATAAAGAGTGGGTTCTATAAAGGACGGGTTCGATAAAGAGTGGGTTCTATAAAGGACGGGTTCTATAAAGAGTGAGTTCTATAAAGTGCGAGTTCTATAAAAATCGGATTCAATTAAAGGACGGGTTCTATAAAGAGTCGGTTTTATAAAGGAGGGGTTCTATAAAGAGTGGGTTCTAAAAAGGACGGGTTCTATAAAGAGTGAGTTCTATAAAGGATGGGTTCGATAAAGAGTGGGTTCTATAATGGACGGTTCTATAAAGGACGGGTTCTATAAATGACGGGTTCTATAAAGGACAGGTTCTATCAAGAGTGGGTTCTATAAAGGGCGGGTTTTATAAAGGGCGGGTCCTATAAATGACGGGTTCGATAAAGAGTGGGTTCTATAAAGATTGGATTCTATAAAGGACGGGTTCTATAAAGAGCGGCTTCTGTAAAGAGTGGGTTCTATAAAGGATGGGTTCGATAAAGAGTGGGTTCTATAAAGGACGGGTTCTATAAAGAGTGAGTTCTATAAAGGGCGAGTTCTATAAAAGATGCATTCGATAAAGGACAGGTTCTATAAAGAGTGTTTTCTATAAAGGGCGGGTTCGATAAAGAGTGGGTTCTATAAATGAAGTGTTCTATAAAGAGTGGGTTCTATAAAGAGTTGGTTCTATAAAGGACGGGTTCTATACAGAGCGGCTTCTATAAAGAGTCGATTTTATAAAGGACGGGTTCTGTAAAGAGTGGGTTCTATAAAGGACGGTTTCGATAAAGAGTAAGTTCTATAAAGGACGGGTTCTATAAAGAGTGAGTTCTATAAAGGACGGGTTCTATAAAGGACGGGTTCTATAAAGGGCGAGTTCTATAAATGGTAGGTTCTATAAATGACGGGTTCTATAAAGGGCTGGTTCTTCAAAGAGTGGTTTCTATAAAGGGCGAGTTCGATAAAGGACGGGTTCTATAAAGAGTGTGTTCGATAAAGGACGGGTTCCGTAAAGGATGGGTTCCATAATGAGTGGGTTCTAAAAGGGGCGAGTTGTATAAAGGACAGGTTCTATAAAGAGTGGGTTCTATAATGGGCGGGTTCTATAAAGGACGGGTCTATAAAGAGTGGGTTCTATAAAGGACGGGTTCTATAACGGGAGAGTTCTATAAAGAGTGGATTCTATCAAGGGCGGGTTCTATAAAGGACGGGATCTTTAAAGGGTGGTTTCTATAAAGGACGGGTTCTATAAAGGGTGAGTTTTATAAATGACGTATTCTATAAAGGACGTGTTCGATGAAGGACGGGTTCTATAAAGAGTGGGTTCTATAAAGAGTGGGTTCTATAAAGGACGGGTTCCATAAAGAGTAGGTTCTATAAAGGACGGGTTCGATAAAGAGTGGGTTCTATAAAGGACGGGTTCTATAAAGAGTGAGTTCTATAAAGTGCGAGTTCTATAAAAATCGGATTCAATTGAAGGACGGGTTCTATAAAGAGTCGGTTTTTTAAAGGAGGGGTTCTATAAAGAGTGGGTTCTATAAAGGACGGGTTCTATAAAGAGTGAGTTCTATAAAGGACAGGTTCGATAAAGAGTGGATTCGATAAAGGATGGGTTCTATAAAGGACGGGTTCTATAAATGACGGGTTCTATAAAGGACAGGTTCTATAAAGGACGGGTTGTATAAAGGTCAGGTTCTATAAAGAGTGGGTTCTATAAAGTACGGGTTCTATAAATGACAGATTCTATAAAGGACAGGTTCTCTAAAGAGTCGGATTTATAAAGGACGGGTTCTATAAAGAGTGGGTTCTATAAAAGACGGGTTCTATAAAAGACGGCTTCTATATTGGACGGGTTCGATAAAGAGTGGGTTCTATAAAGGACGGGTTCTATAAAGGACGGGTCTGGAAATTACGGGTTCTATAAAGAGTGAGTTCTATATTGGGCGGGTTCTATAAAGGGTGAGTTCTATACAGGGCGGGTTCTCTAAAGAGTGGGTTCAATAAAGAACGAGTTGTATAAAGGGCGGCTTCTATAAAGGACGGGTTCTTTAAAGAGCGGGTTCTATAAAGAGTGAGTTCTATAAAGGATGGGTTCTATAAAGACTTGGTTCTATAAAGGTCGGGTTCTATAAAGGGTGAGTTCTATAAATGACGGATGCTACAAAGAGTGGGTTCTATAAAGGGCGAGTTCTATCAAGGGCGGGTTCTATAAAGGACGGGTTATATAATGAGTACGTTCTGTAAAGGACGGATTCTATAAAGAGTGAGTTCTATAAAGTGCGAGTTCTATAAAAATCGGATTCAATAAAGGACGGGTTCTATAAAGAGTCGGTTTTATAAAGGACGGGTTCTATAAAGAGTGGGTTCTATAAAGGACGGGTTCTATAAAGAGTGAGTTCTATAAAGGACAGATTCGATAAAGAGTGGGTTCGATAAAGGATGGGTTCTATAAAGGACGGGTTCTATAAATGACGGGTTCTATAAAGGATGGGTTCTATAAATGACGGGTTCTATAAAGGACATGTTCTATAAAGAGTTGGTTCTATAAAGGGCGGGTTCTATAAAGGACGGGTTCTATAAAGGACGGGTTGTATAAAGGTCAGGTTCTATAAAGAGTGGGTTCTATAAAGTACGGGTTCTATAAATGACAGATTCTATAAAGGACAGGTTCTATAAAGAGTCGGATTTATAAAGGACGGGTTCTATAAAGAGTGGGTTCTATAAAAGACGGGTTCTATAAAAGACGGCTTCTATATTGGACGGGTTCGATAAAGAGTGGGTTCTATAAAGGACGGGTTCTATAAAGGACGGGTTCGATAAAGAGTGGGTTCTATAAAGGGCGAGTTCTAGAAAGGAAGGGTTCAATAAAGGACGGGTTCTATAAAGGACGGGTTTTAGAAATTACGGGTTCTATAAAGAGTGAGTTCTATATTGGGCGGGTTCTATAAAGAGTGAGTTCTATACAGGACGGGTTCTCTAAAGAGTGGGTTCAATAAAGAACGAGTTGCATCAAGGGCGGCTTCTATAAAGGACGGGTTCTTTAAAGAGCGGGTTCTATAAAGAGTGAGTTCTATAAAGGATCGGTTCTATAAAGACTTGGTTCTATAAAGGTCGGGTTCTATAAAGGGTGAGTTCTATAAATGACGGATGCTACAAAGAGTGGGTTCTATAAAGGGCGAGTTCTATCAAGGGCGGGTTCTATAAAGGACGGTTTATATAATGAGTAGGTTCTGTAAAGGATGGGTTCTATAAAGAGTGGGTTCTATAAAGGACGGGTTCTATAAAGAGTGGGTTCTATAAAGGACGGGTTCAATAAAGAGTGCGTTCTATAAAGGACGGTTTCTATAAAGGACGGGTTCTATAAATGACGGGTTCGATAAAGAGTGGGTTCTATAAAGGACGGGTTCTATAAAGTACGGGTTCTGTAAAGGACAGATTCTATAAAGGAAGGGTTCTGTAATGGACAGGTTCTATAAAGAGTGGGTTCTATAAAGGGCGGGTACTATAAAGGGCGAGTTCTATAAATGACGGGTTCTATAAAGAGTGGTTTTTATAATGGATGGTTTCTAGAAAGAGCGGGTTCTATAAAGAGTGGGTTCTATAAAGGACGGGTTCTATAAAGGGCGAGTTCTATAAAGAGTGGTTTCTATAAAGGACGGGTTCTATAAAGAGTGGGTTCGATAAAGGACGAGTTCTTTCAAGGGCGAGTTCTATAAATGACGGGTTCTATAAAGAGTGGTTTTTATAATGGATGGTTTCTAGAAAGAGCGGGTTCTATAAAGAGTGGGTTCGATAAAGGACGAGTTCTTTCAAGGGCGAGTTCTATAAATGAAAGATTCTGTAAAGAGTGGCTTCTTTAAGGGACGGGTTCTATAAAGAGTGGGTTCGAAAAAGGATGGGTTCTATAAAGGACGGTTTCTATACAGGGCGGGTTCTATAAAGGGCGATTTCTATAAAGGACGGGTTCTATAAAGAGGGGGTTCTATAAAGGACGGGTTGTATAAAGGACGGTTTCGATAAAGAGTGGGTTCTATAAAGGACGGATTCTATAAAGGACGTGTTCTATTACGAGTGGGTTCTATAAAGGGCGAGTTCTATAAAGGAAGGGTTCTATAAAGAGTGGGTTCTGTGAAGAACGGGTTCAATAAAGGACAGGTTCTATAAAGGACGGGTTCTAGAAATTACGGTTTCTATAAAGAGTGAGTTCTATAACGGGCGGGTTCTATAAAGGGCTGGTTCTAAAAAGAGTGGGTTCGAAAAAGGACAGGTTATAAAGAGTGAGTTCTATACAGGACGGGTTCTATAAAGGGCGAGTTCTATAAAGAGTGGGTTCTATAAAGGGTGGGTTCTATAAAGGACGGGTTCTATAAAGGGCGAGTTCTATAAACGGCAGGTTCTATAAAGAGTGGATTCTATCAAGGGCGGGTTCTATAAAGGACGGGTTCTTTAAAGGGCGGTTTCTATAAAGGACGATTTCTATAAAGGGTGAGTTTTATAAATGACGCATTCTATAAAGGACGTGTTCGATGAAGGACGGGTTCTATAAAGAGTGGGTTCTATAAAGAGTGGGTTCTATAAAGGACGGGTGCTATAAAGAGCGGGTTCTATAAAGAGTGGGTTCTATAAAGGACAGGTTCCATAAAGAGTGGGTTCTATAAAGGACGGGTTCTATAAAGAGTGAGTTCTATAAAGTGCGAGTTCTATAAAAATCGGATTCGATAAAGGACGGGTTCTATAAAGAGTCGGTTTTATAAAGGACGGGTTCTATAAAGAGTGGGTTCTATAAAGGACGGGTTCTATAAAGAGTGAGTTCTATAAAGGACAGGTTCGATAAAGAGTGGGTTCTATAAAGGATGGGTTCTATAAAGGACGGGTTCTATAAATGACGGGTTCTATAAAGGATGGGTTCTATAAATTACGGGTTCTATAAAGGACAGGTTCTATAAAGAGTGGGTTCTATAAAGGACGAGTTCTTTAAAGGGCGAGTTCTATAAATGAAAGATTCTGTAAAGAGTGGCTTCTAT
The DNA here is from genome assembly GCF_044704955.1 of Pristiophorus japonicus. Taxonomy (NCBI): domain Eukaryota; kingdom Metazoa; phylum Chordata; class Chondrichthyes; family Pristiophoridae; genus Pristiophorus; species Pristiophorus japonicus. Next base: position 127,859,914 of record NC_091977.1, read on the forward strand.
AAGGGACGGTTTCTATAAAGAGTGGGTTCTATAAAGGACGGGTTCGATAAAGGACAGGTTCTATTACGAGTGGGTTCTTTCAAGGGCGAGTTCGAAAAAGGAAGGGTTCTATAAAGAGTGGGTTCTATAAAGGACATGTTCTATAAAGGACGGGTTCTATAAAGAGTGAGTTCTGTAAAGGATGGGTTCAATAAAGGACGGGTTCTATAAAGGATGGGTTCTAGAAATTATGGGTTCTATAAAGAGTGAGTTCTATAACGGGCGGGTTCGATAAAGGGCGGGTTCTATAAAGAGTGGGTTCGAAAAAGGACGGGTTCTATAAAGGACGGGTTCTATAAAGAGTGGGTTCGAAAAAGGACGGGTTCTATAAAGGACGGGTTCTATAAAGAGTGAGTTCTATACAGGATGGGTTCTATCAAGAGTGGGTTCTATAAAGGACGAGTTGGAAAAAGGGCGGGTTCTATAAAGGACGGATTCTATAAAGAGTGGGTTCTATAAAGGATGGTTTCTATAAAGCGTGAGTTCTATAAATGACGCATGCTATAAAGAGTGGGTTCTATAAAGGATGGTTTCTATAAAGCGTGAGTTCTATAAATGACGCATGCTATAAAGAGTGGGTTCTATAAAGGACGGGTTCTATAAAGTACGGGTTCTGCAAAGGACAGATTCTATAAAGGACGGGTTCTATAAAGGACAGGTTCTATAAAGAGTGGTTTCTATAAAGGGCGGGTACTATAAAGGGCGAGTTCTATAAATGACGGGTTCTATAAAGAGTGGTTTCTATAAAGTACGGGTTCTATAAAGGGTGAGTTCTATAAAGAGTGGGTTCTATAAAGGACGGGTTCTATAAAGAGTGGGTTCGAAAAAGGACGGGTTCTATAAAGAGTGAGTTCTATACAGGATGGGTTCTATCAAGAGTGGGTTCTATAAAGGACGAGTTGGAAAAAGGGCGGGTTCTATAAAGGACGGATTCTATAAAGAGTGGGTTCTATAAAGGATGGTTTCTATAAAGCGTGAGTTCTATAAATGACGCATGCTATAAAGAGTGGGTTCTATAAAGGATGGTTTCTATAAAGCGTGAGTTCTATAAATGACGCATGCTATAAAGAGTGGGTTCTATAAAGGACGGGTTCTATAAAGTACGGGTTCTGCAAAGGACAGATTCTATAAAGGACGGGTTCTATAAAGGACAGGTTCTATAAAGAGTGGTTTCTATAAAGGGCGGGTACTATAAAGGGCGAGTTCTATAAATGACGGGTTCTATAAAGAGTGGTTTCTATAAAGTACGGGTTCTATAAAGGGTGAGTTCTATAAAGAGTGGGTTCTATAAAGGACGGGTTCTATAAAGGGTGAGTTCTATAAATGACGAATGCTATAAAGAGTGGGTTCTATAAAGGACGGGTGCTATAAAGGGCGGGTTCTATAAAGAGTGGGTTCTATAAATGACGGATGCTATAAAGAGTGGGTTCTATAAAGGACGAGTTCTATAAAGGACGATTTCTATAAATGACAGGTACTATAAAGAGTGGCTTCTATAAAGGACGGGTTCTATAAAGAGTGTGTTCTATAAAGGACAGGTTCTATAAAGGGCGGGTTCTATAAAGGACGGGTTCTATAAAGGCCGAGTTCTATAAATGACGGGTTCTATAAAGAGTGGGTTCTATAAAGGATGGATTCCATAAAGGGCGAGTTCTATAAATGACGGGTTCGATAAAGAGTGGGTTCTATAAAGGACCGGTTCTATAAAGGACACGTGCTATAAAGAGTGGGTTCTATAAAGGGCGAGTTCTATAAAGGACGGGTTCTATAAAGAGTGTGTTCTATAAAGGACGGGTTCTATAAAGGGTGAGTTCTATAAATGACGGATGCTATAAAGAGTGGGTTCTATAAAGGACGAGTTCTATAAAGGACGATTTCTATAAATGACGGATGCTATAAAGAGTGGGTTCTATAAAGGACGGGTTCTATAAAGGGTGAGTTCTATAAATGACGGATGCTATAAAGAGTGGGTTCTATAAAGGACGAGTTCTATAAAGGACGATTTCTATAAATGACAGGTACTATAAAGAGTGGCTTCTATAAAGGACGGGTTCTATAAAGGATGGGTTCTAGAAATTATGGGTTCTATAAAGAGTGAGTTCTATAACGGGCGGGTTCGATAAAGGGCGGGTTCTATAAAGAGTGGGTTCGAAAAAGGACGGGTTCTATAAAGGGCGGGTTCTATAAAGAGTGGGTTCGAAAAAGGACGGGTTCTATAAAGAGTGAGTTCTATACAGGATGGGTTCTATCAAGAGTGGGTTCTATAAAGGACGAGTTGGAAAAAGGGCGGGTTCTATAAAGGACGGATTCTATAAAGAGTGGGTTCTATAAAGGATGGTTTCTATAAAGCGTGAGTTCTATAAATGACGCATGCTATAAAGAGTGGGTTCTATAAAGGATGGTTTCTATAAAGCGTGAGTTCTATAAATGACGCATGCTATAAAGAGTGGGTTCTATAAAGGACGGGTTCTATAAAGTACGGGTTCTGCAAAGGACAGATTCTATAAAGGACGGGTTCTATAAAGGACAGGTTCTATAAAGAGTGGTTTCTATAAAGGGCGGGTACTATAAAGGGCGAGTTCTATAAATGACGGGTTCTATAAAGAGTGGTTTCTATAAAGTACGGGTTCTATAAAGGGTGAGTTCTATAAAGAGTGGGTTCTATAAAGGACGGGTTCTATAAAGAGTGGGTTCGAAAAAGGACGGGTTCTATAAAGAGTGAGTTCTATACAGGATGGGTTCTATCAAGAGTGGGTTCTATAAAGGACGAGTTGGAAAAAGGGCGGGTTCTATAAAGGACGGATTCTATAAAGAGTGGGTTCTATAAAGGATGGTTTCTATAAAGCGTGAGTTCTATAAATGACGCATGCTATAAAGAGTGGGTTCTATAAAGGATGGTTTCTATAAAGCGTGAGTTCTATAAATGACGCATGCTATAAAGAGTGGGTTCTATAAAGGACGGGTTCTATAAAGTACGGGTTCTGCAAAGGACAGATTCTATAAAGGACGGGTTCTATAAAGGACAGGTTCTATAAAGAGTGGTTTCTATAAAGGGCGGGTACTATAAAGGGCGAGTTCTATAAATGACGGGTTCTATAAAGAGTGGTTTCTATAAAGTACGGGTTCTATAAAGGGTGAGTTCTATAAAGAGTGGGTTCTATAAAGGACGGGTTCTATAAAGGGTGAGTTCTATAAATGACGAATGCTATAAAGAGTGGGTTCTATAAAGGACGGGTGCTATAAAGGGCGGGTTCTATAAAGAGTGGGTTCTATAAATGACGGATGCTATAAAGAGTGGGTTCTATAAAGGACGAGTTCTATAAAGGACGATTTCTATAAATGACAGGTACTATAAAGAGTGGCTTCTATAAAGGACGGGTTCTATAAAGAGTGTGTTCTATAAAGGACAGGTTCTATAAAGGGCGGGTTCTATAAAGGACGGGTTCTATAAAGGCCGAGTTCTATAAATGACGGGTTCTATAAAGAGTGGGTTCTATAAAGGATGGATTCCATAAAGGGCGAGTTCTATAAATGACGGGTTCGATAAAGAGTGGGTTCTATAAAGGACCGGTTCTATAAAGGACACGTGCTATAAAGAGTGGGTTCTATAAAGGGCGAGTTCTATAAAGGACGGGTTCTATAAAGAGTGTGTTCTATAAAGGACGGGTTCTATAAAGGGTGAGTTCTATAAATGACGGATGCTATAAAGAGTGGGTTCTATAAAGGACGAGTTCTATAAAGGACGATTTCTATAAATGACGGATGCTATAAAGAGTGGGTTCTATAAAGGACGGGTTCTATAAAGGGTGAGTTCTATAAATGACGGATGCTATAAAGAGTGGGTTCTATAAAGGACGAGTTCTATAAAGGACGATTTCTATAAATGACAGGTACTATAAAGAGTGGCTTCTATAAAGGACGGGTTCTATAAAGGCCGAGTTCTATAAATGACGGGTTCTATAAAGAGTGGGTTCTATAAAGGATGGATTCCATAAAGGGCGAGTTCTATAAATGACGGGTTTGATAAAGAGTGGGTTCTATAAAGGACCGGTTCTATAAAGGACACATGCTATAAAGAGTGGGTTCTATAAAGGGCGAGTTCTATAAAGGACGGGTTCTATAAAGAGTGTGTTCTCTAAAGGACAGTTTCTATAAAGGGTGCTTTCTACAAAGGGTGTGTTCTGGAAAGGATGGGTTCTATAAAGGACAGGTTCTATAAAGAGTGTGTTCTATACAGGACGGTTTCTATAAAGGATGGGTTCTATAAAGACTGGGTTCTATAATGGGCGAGTTCTATAAAGGACGGGTTCTATAAAGAGTGGGTTCTATAAAGGACGGGTTCTATAAAGGACGGGTTCTATAAAGAGTGGGTTCTATAAAGGGCGAGGTCTATAAAGGACGGGTTCTATAAATAGTGGTTTCAATAAAGGACGGGTTCTAGAAATTACGGGTTCTATCAAGGGCGAGTTCTAAAAGGACGGGTTCTATAAAGTACGGGTTCTGCAAAGGACAGATTCTATAAAGGACGGGTTCTATAAAGGACAGGTTCTATAAAGAGTGGTTTCTATAAAGGGCGGGTACTATAAAGGGCGAGTTCTATAAATGACGGGTTCTATAAAGAGTGGTTTCTATAAAGTACGGGTTCTATAAAGAGTGGGTTCTATAAAGGACGAGTTCTATAAAGGACGATTTCTATAAATGACAGGTACTATAAAGAGTGGCTTCTATAAAGGACGGGTTCTATAAAGAGTGTGTTCTATAAAGGACAGGTTCTATAAAGGGCGGGTTCTATAAAGGACGGGTTCTATAAAGGCCGAGTTCTATAAATGACGGGTTCTATAAAGAGTGGGTTCTATAAAGGATGGATTCCATAAAGGGCGAGTTCTATAAATGACGGGTTCGATAAAGAGTGGGTTCTATAAAGGACCGGTTCTATAAAGGACACGTGCTATAAAGAGTGTGTTCTATAAAGGGCGAGTTCTATAAAGGACGGGTTCTATAAAGAGTGTGTTCTCTAAAGGACAGTTTCTATAAAGGGTGCTTTCTACAAAGGGTGTGTTCTGTAAAGGATGGGTTCTATAAAGGACAGGTTCTATAAAGAGTGTGTTCTATACAGGACGGTTTCTATAAAGGATGGGTTCTATAATGGGCGAGTTCTATAAAGGACGGGTTCTATAAAGAGTGGGTTCTATAAAGGACGGGTTCTATAAAGGACGGGTTCTATAAAGAGTGGGTTCTATAAAGGGCGAGGTCTATAAAGGACGGGTTCTATAAATAGTGGTTTCAATAAAGGACGGGTTCTAGAAATTACGGGTTCTATCAAGGGCGAGTTCTAAAAGGACGGGTTCTATAAAGGGAGGGTTCTATAAAGAGTGGGTTCTATAAAGGACGTGTTCTATAAAGAGTGGGTTCTATAAAGTACGAGTTGTATAAAGGGCGGGTTCCATAAAGGACGGGTTCTATAAAGATCGGTTTCTGTAAAGAGTGAGTTCTATAAAGGACGGGTTCTATAAAGGACGGGTTCTGTAAAGAGTGGGTTCTATGAAAGGGCGAGTTCTATAAAGGGTTCTATAAATAGTGGGTTCAATAAAGGACGGGTTCTAGAAATTACGGGTGCTATAAAGGGAGTGTTCTATAAAGAGTGGGTTCTATAAAGGACGGGTTCTATAAAGAGTGGGTTCTATAAAGGACGAGTTGTATAAAGGGCGGGTTCTATAAAGATCGGGTTCTGTAAAGAGTGAGTTCTATAAAGGACGGGTTCTATAAAGAATGGGTTCTATAAAGTACGAGTTGTATAAAGGGTGGGTTCTATAAAGGACGGGTTCTATAAAGAGTGAGTTCGATAAAGGACGGGTTCTATAAAGAGTGGGTTCTATAAAGAGCGAGTTCTAAAAGGACGGGTTCGATAAAGAGTGGGTTCTGTAAAGGGCGAGTTCTTTAAAGGACGGGTTTTATAAAGGACGCTTCTATAAAGGACGGGTTCTATAAAGCAAGTGTTCAATAAAGAGTGGGTTCTATAAAGGACGGGTTCTATAAAGGACGGGTTCTATAAAGAGTGGGTTCTATAAAGGGCGAGTTCTATAAAGGACGGGTTCTATAAAGAGTGGGTTCTAGAAAGGACGGGTTCTATAAAGGACGGGTTCTGTAAAGGACGGGTTCTATAAGTGACGAGTTCAATAAAGAGTGGGTTCAATAAAGGACGGGTTCTAGAAATTACGGGTTCTATAAAGGACGGATTCTATAAAGAGTTCGTTCTATAATGGGCAGATTCTATAAATGACTGATGCTACAAAAGAGTGAGTTCTGTAAAGGATGGGTTCTATAAAGGGTGAGTTCTATAAGGGACGGGTTCTATAAAGGACGGGTTCTATAAAGGACGGGTTCTATAAAGGACGGGTTCAAAAAAGGACGGGTTCTATAAGGGACGGGTTCTATAAAGGGTGAGTTCTATAAAGGACAGGTTTTATAAAGGACGCTTCTATAAATGACGGGTTCTATAAAGGATGGCTTCTATAAAGGGTTGGTTCTATAAAGAGTGGGTTCGAAAAAGAGTGGGTTCTATAAAGGACGGATTCTATAAAGGAAGTGTTCGATAAAGAGTGGGTTCTATAAAGGACGGTTTCTATAAAGGACGGGTTTTATAAAGAGTGAGTTCTATCAAGGACTGGTTCAATAAATTATGGGTTCTACAAAAAGTGGGCTCTATAAAGGACGTGTTCTATAAATGATGGGTTCTATAAAGGACGGGTTCGATAAAGTGCGGGTTCTGTAAAAAGAGGGTCTATAAAGACGGGTTCTATAAACGGCGGGTTCTATCAAGAGAAGGTTCTATAAAGGACGTGTTCTGTAAAGGGCGAGTTCTATAAACGGCGGGTTCTATAAAGAGTGGGTTCTATAAAGGGCGAGTTCTATAAAGAATGGGTTCTTTAAAGAGTGGGTTCTATAAAGGACGGGTCCTAAAAAGGGCGAGTTCTATAAACGGAAGGTTCTATAAAGAGTGGGTTCTATCAAGGGCGGGTTCTATAAAGGATGATTTCTCTAAGGAGCGGGTATAATAAATGAAGGGTTCTAGAAAGGACGCGTTCTATAAAGGACGGGTTCTATAAAGAGCGGATTCTATAAAGAGTGGGTTCTACAAAGGACAGGTTCTATAAAGAGTGGGTTCGATAAGGGGCGGGTTCGACAAAGGGCGAGTTCTATCAAGGATGGGTTCTATAAAGAGTGAGTTCTATAAAGGATGGGTTCTATAAAGGGTGAGTTCTATCAGGGACGAGTTCTATAAAGAGTCGGCTCTATAAAGGATGGGTTCTATAAAGGGTGAGTTCTATAAAGGACAGGTTCTATAAAGGACGGGTTCTATAAAGGACGGGTTCTACAAAGAATGGGTTCTATAAAGTACGAGTTGTATAAAGGGCAGGTTCTATAAAGGACGGGTTCTATAAAGAGTGAGTTCTATAAAGGACGGGTTCTACAAAGAGTGGGTTCTATAAAGGGCGAGTTCTCAAAGGACGGGTTCTATAAAGAGTGGGTTCCATAAAGAACGGGCTCTATAAAGGACGGGTTCTATAAAGAGTGGGTTCTATAAAAGGCGAGTTCTATAAAGGACGGGTTCTATAAATAGTGGGTTCAATAAAGGACGGGTTGTATAAAGGGCGGGTTCTATAAAGGACGGGTTCTATAAAGAGCGGGTTCTATAAAGAGTGTGTTCTATAAACGACGGGTTCTATAAAATGTGGGTTCTATAAAGGATGGGTTCTATAAAGGACGGGTTCTACAAAGAGTGGGTTCTATAAAGGGCGAGTTCTAAAAGGACGGGTTCTATAAAGAGTGGGTTCCATAAAGAACGGGTTGTATAAAGGACGGGTTCTATAAAGGACGGGTTCTATAAAGAGCGGGTTCTATAAAGGGCGAGTTCTATAAAGGACGGGTTCTATAAATAGTGGGTTCAATAAAGGACGGGTTGTATAAAGGGCGGGTTCTATAAAGGACGGGTTCTATAAAGAGCGGGTTCTATAAAGGGCGAGTTCTATAAAGGACGGGTTCTATAAATAGTGGGTTCAATAAAGGACGGGTTGTATAAAGGGCGGGTTCTATAAAGGACGGGTTCTATAAAGAGCGGGTTCTATAAAGAGTGTGTTCTATAAACGACGGGTTCTATAAAATGTGGGTTCTATAAAGGACGGGTTCTATAAAGAGTGGGTTCGAAAAAGAGTGGGTTCTATAAAGGGCGGGCTCTATAAAGGAAGTGTTCGATAAAGAGTGGGTTCTGTAAAGGACGGGTTCTATAAAGGATGGGTTCTATAAAGAGTGGGTTCTATAAAGGGCGAGTTCTATAAAGAGTGGGTTCTATAAAGGATGGGTTCTATAAAGGACGGGTTCTATAAATGATGGGTTCGATAAAGAGTGGGTTCTATAACAGACGGATTCTATAAAGGACGGGTTCTGTAAAGGACGAGTTCTATAAATGACGGGTTCGATAAAGAGTGGGTTCTATAAATGATGGGTTCGATAAAGAGTGAGTTCTCTCAAGGACAGGTTCTATAAAGAGTGAGTTCTATAAAGGACGGGTTCTATAAAGGACGGGTTGTATAAATGACCGATTCGATAAAGAGTGTGTTCAATAAAGGACGGGTTCTAGAAATTACGGGTTCTATAAAGAGTGTGTTCTATAACGGGCGGGTTCTATAAAGGGCGAGTTCTATAAAGGGCGGTTCTATAAAGAGTTCGTTCTATAATGGGCAGTTTCTATAAATGGCGGATGCTATAAAGAGTGAGTTCTATAAAGGATGGGTTCTATAAAGGGTGAGTTCTATAAGGGACGAGTTCTATAAAAAGTGGGCTCTATAAAGGATGGGTTCTTTAAAGGGTGAGTTCTATAAAGGACGGGTTCTATAAAGGGTGAGTTCTATAAAGGACAGGTTTTATAAAGGACGGTTCTATAAAGGACGGGTTCTATAAAAGGCGAGTTCTATAAATGACGGGTTCTATAAAGGATGGGTTCTATAAAGGGTGGGTTCTATACAGGACGGGTTCTATAAAGGGTGGGTTCTATAAAGGACGGGTTCTATAAAGGGGGGTTCTATAAAGGACGAGTTCTATAAAGAGTGGGTTCTATAAAGGACGGGTTTTATAAAGAATGAGTTCTATCAAGGACGGGTTCAATAAATGATGGGTTCTACAAAAAGTGGGCTCTATAAAGGACGGGTTCTATAAAGGACGGTTTCGATAAAGGACGGGTTCTATAAAGGACGGGTTCTATAAAGGACGGGTTCAAAAAAGGACGTTTCTATAAAGGACGTGTTCTATCAAAGCCGAGTTCTATAAATGACGGGTTCAAAAAAGGACGTTTCTATAAAGGACGTGTTCTATCAAAGCCGAGTTCTATAAATGAGGGTTCTATAAAGGATGGGTTCTATAAAGGGTGGGTTTTATAAAGAATGGGTTCTATAAAGGGTGGGTTCTATAAAGGACGGGTTCTATAAAGGGCGGGTTCTATATAGGACGGATTCTATAAAGAGTGGGTTCTATAAAGGACAGGTTTTATAAAGAGTGAGTTCTATCAAGGATGGGTTCAATAAATGATGGGTTCTACAAAAAGTGGGCTCTATAAATGACGGGTTCTATAAAGGGCGGGTTGTATAAAGGGTGAGTTCTATAAATGATGGATTCGATAAAGGACGGATGCTATAACGAGCGGGTTCTATAAGGGACGGGTTCTATAAAGAGTGATTTCTGTAAATGACGGGTTCTCTGAAGAGTGGATTCTATAAATGACGAGTTCTATAAAGGACGGGTTCGATAAAGTGCGGGTTCTGTAAAAAGAGGGTCTATAATGACGGGTTCTATAAATGGCGGGTTCTATAAAGAGAGGGTTCTATAAAGGACGGGTTCGATAAAGAGCGATTTCTATAAACAGCGAGATGTATAAATGACAGGTTCTATAAAGAGCGAATTCTATAAAGAGTGGGTTCTACAAAGGACAGGTTCTATAAAGAGTGGGTTCTATAAAGAACAACAACAACGACTTGTATTTATATAGCGCCTTTCACTTAGTAATATGTCCCAAGGCCCTTCAAAGGAGTGTTATAAGACAAAACAAGAAATTACGGCAAATGACCAAAAGCTTCGTCAAAGAGGTAGGTTTTAAGGAGCATCTTAAAGGAGGAAAGAGAGGTAAAGAGGCAGAGAGGTTTAGTGATGCAGTTCCAGAACTTGGGGCCTGGGCAGCTGAAGGCATGGCCATCGATGGTTGAGCAGTTATAATCAGGGATGCTCAAATCAGCAGAATTTGAGGAGCGCGGACATCTCAGGGGGTTGTGAGGCTGAAGGAGATTACAGAGATAGGGAACGGCGAGGCCATGGAGGGATTTGTAAACACGGATGAGAATTTTGAAATCGAGGTATTGCTTAGCCGGGAGCCGGCAAGCACAGGGGTAATGCATGAGCAGGACTTGTGCGAGTTAGGACACGGACTGCCGAATTTTGGATGACCTCAAGTTTACGTAGGGTAGAATGTGGGAGGCTAGCCGGGAGTGTGTTGGAGTAGTTAAGTCTAGAGGTAACAAAGGCTTGGATGAGGGTTTCAGCAGCAGATGAGCTGAGGCAGAGGCGGAGACGAGCAATTTTGTTGAGGTGGAAATAGGCAGTTTTAGATATGCTGCGGATGTGTGGCCGGAAGCTCATTTCAGGGTCAAATATGGCACCAAGGTTGCGAACAGTGTGGTTCAGCCTCAGACAGATGCTCGGGAGAGGGATGGAGTCGGTGGCTAGGGATCGCAGTTTGTGGTGGGGACCAAAGCCAATGGCTTCGGTCTTCCCAATATTTAATTGGATAAAATTTCTGCTTATCCAGGATGTCAGACAAGCAGTCCTCAGAGGAAGTTTGGCCCGGTGGGCTAGGGGAAGGAAGGGACGTGGCAGTGGCAGCTGATTGGATGATCTCAATCTTTGAAGGTAGGCTTCTATAAAGAACAGTTTCTATAAAGATCGGTTTCTATAAAGAGCAGATTCTATAAAGGACGGGTTCTAGAAAGGGTGGGTTCTATAAAGGGCGGGTTCTATAAAGAACTGGTTCTATAAAGAGCACGTTCTATAGGCCCAATTTTCGGGTGGAGTTGCTCCAATTTGGAGCAATGAGTTTAGTTTGGAATATCTTAGAAATCGCAATTCTCGGCATTTAGTTTGCTCCAGTTCTAGTGAGTTAGTTTAGTTTCGTTTTAGTTCAGTTTTTTTTCCAAAAGTGGGTGTGTCCAGTCACTTGGGCCTGTTTTGCAAGTTTAGACAGCGAAAACTTACTCCAAACTAACTTAGAATGGAGTAAGTGTCCACTTTTGTAAGTTCTGAAAAACCTTACCTAGAGTTAAGTTCAGTGCAGGCTCAGCCAGAGAGGGGAGGTGGGAAGCATTTAAAGCACTAAGCATGAAACAAAGCAGTACATTTAAAGCACCAAGCACTAAACAAAGCACAAAAAGTAATAAGCAATTAATTAACAAATAAAAAATAAAAGGAACCCTGCACTAAAGCACCAAGACCAAAGTAATAAGCAACCAATCAATAACAAATAAAAAATAGAAGTCCTGCCTTTATGTGAAGGGAAGGTGTTTCTGTCAGTCTCTCTCTGTGCTTCTGTCCATGTCTCTCTCTGTGTCTCTCTCTCTGTCTCTGTCAGTGTCTCTCTGTGTTTCTGACAGTGAGGGGTGTGTGGAGAGTGGGGGGGAAGGTAGAGGGGAGGAGGAGGAGGTAGGTGGGAGGAAGGGAGGGGGAGGAGGAGTGGGTGGATGAGCTGAACGGGAGGGGGGGCTGCTGAACGGGAGGGAGAGGGGGCTGAACGGGCGGGAGGGGGGTGGTTGTGAACGGGAGCGAGGGGGGAGGCTGACCGGGAGGAGGGGATTGCTGAACGGGAGTGAGGGGGAAAGGATAAATGGGGGGGGGTGCTGAACGGAAGGGGCGGGGGGGGTGGCTGAACGGGAGGGAGAGGGGGGAGGCTGAATGTGGGGGGAGGCTGGTGAACGGGAGGGGGAAAGGATGAACGTGGAGGGGGGCTGAACGGGAGTGAGGTGCTGAACGGGAGGAAGGGGGGAGGCTGAACGGAGGCTGAACGTGGGGGGGGGGAAACAGCTGAACGGAGGCTGAACGCGGTGGAGGGGGGGGAAATGGCTGAACGCGGGGGGTGGGGGGAAACAGCTGAATGGGAAGCTGAATGCAGGGGGCGGCGGTGAACGGAGGGTGAACGAAGGAAGAGGGGGGCCGTTTTTTCAGGGGGCGCAAACTTGGGCCCTTAAAGAGGGGACTCCTTAAAGGGTGGGTTCTATAAAGGATGGGTTCTATAAAGGTTGAGTTCTATAAAATGTGCAAAAGGATATAGAGAGGCTAAGTGAGTGAGCAAAAATTTGGCAAATGGCGTATAATGTTGGAAAGTGTGAGGTCGTGCACTTTGACAGAAAAAAAATCAAAGAGCAAGTTATTATTTAAATGGAGAAAGATTGCAAAGTGCTGCAGTACAGCAGGACCTGGGGGTACTTGTGCATGAAACAAAGAGGATAGTATGCAGGTACAACAAGTGATCAGGAAGGCCAATGGAATCTTGGCCTTTATTGCAAAGGGGATGGAGTATAAAAGCAGGGAAGTCTTGCTACAGCTATACCGGATATTAGTGAGGCCACATCTGGAATACTGCATGTAGTTTTGGTTTCCATATTTACAAAAAGATATACTTGCTTTGGAGGCCGTTCAGAGAAGGTTCACTGGGTTGATTCCGGGGATGAGGGGGTTGATTTGTGAGGAAAGGTTGAGTAAGTTGGGCTTCTACTCACTGGAATTCAGAAGAATGAGAGGTGATCTTTTCGAAATGTAAAAGATTATGAGGAGGCTTGACAAAGTGGATGCAGAGAGGATGTTTCCACTGATGGGGGAGACGAGAACTAGAGGGCATAATCTTAGAATAAGGGGCCGCCCCTTTAAAACAGAGATGAGGAGAAATTTCTTCTCTCAGAGGGTTGTAAATCTGTGGAATTCGCTGCCTCAGAGAGCAGTGGAAGCTGAGACATTGAATAAATTTAAGACAGAAATGTACAGTATCTTAAACGATAAGGGAATAAGGGGTTATGGGGAGCAAGTAGGAAAGTGGAGCTGAGTCCAGTGGCAAACCAATGGCAAACATTCAAAGATCACATGGATGAACTTCAACAATTGTATATCCTTGTCTGGAGTAAAAATAAAATGGGGAAGGTAGCTCAACCGTGGCTAACAAGGGAAATTAAGGATCGTGTTAATTCCAAGGAAGAGGCATATAAATTGGCCAGAAAAAGCAGCAAACCTGAGGACTGGGAGAAATTTAGAATTCAGCAGAGGAGGACAAAGGGTTTAATTAGGAGGGGGAAAATAGAGTATGAGAGGAAACTTGCTTGAAACATAAAAACTGACTGCAAAAGCTTCTATAGCTATGTGAAGAGAAAAAGATTAGTGAAGACAAACATAGGTCCCTTGCAGTCAGAATCAGGTGAATTTATAATGGGGAACAAAGAAATGGCAGCCAATTGAACAAATACTTTGGTTCTGTCTTCACAAAGGAAGAGACAAATAACCTTCTGGAAATACTAGGGGACGGAGGGTCGAGTGAGAAGGAGGAACTGAAGGAAATCCTTATTAGTCAGGAAATTGTGTTAGGGAAATTGATAGGATTGAAGGCCGATAAATCCCCAGGGCCTGATAGTCTGCATCTCAGAGTACTTAAGGAAGTTGCCCTAGAAATAGTGGATGCATTGGTGATCATTTTCCAGCAGTCTATTGACTCTGGATTAGTCCCTATGGACTGGAGGGTAGCTAATTTAACACCACTTTTTAAGAAAGAAGGGAGAGAGAAAACGGGGAATTATAGACCGGTTATCCTGACATCAGTAGTGGGGAAAATGTTGGAATCGATTATTAAAGATGAAATAGCAGCGCATTTGGAAAGCAGTGACAGGATCGGTCCAAGTCAGCATGGATTTATGACAGGGAAATCATACTTGACAAATCTTCTGGAATTTTTTGAGGATGTATCCAGTAGAGTGAACAAGGGAGAACCAGTGGATGTGGTGTATTTGGACTTTCAGAGGGTTTGTGACAAGGTCCCACACAAGAGATTGGTGTGCAAAATTAAAGCACATGGTATTGGGGGTAATGCACTGACGTGGATAGAGAACTGTTAGCAGACAGGAAGCAGAGAGTCGGGATAAACGGGTCCTTTTTAGAATGGCAGGCAGTGACTAGTGGGGTGCCGCAGGGCTCAGTGCTGGGACCCCAGCTATTTATAATAAACATTAATGATTTTGATGAAGGAATTGAGTGTAATATCTCCAAGTTTGCAGATGACACTAAGCTGGGTGGCAGTGTGAGCTGTGAGGAGGACGCTAAGAGGCTGCAAGATGACTTGGACAGGTTAGGTGAGTGGGCAAATGCATGGCAGATGCAGTATAATGTGGATAAATGTGAGGTTATCCATTTTGGTGGCAAAAACACGAAGGCAGAATATTATCTGAATGGCGGCAGATTAGGAAAAGGGGGGGTTCAACGAGACCTGGGTGTCATGGTACATCAGTCATTGAAGTTTGGCATGCAGGTACAGCAGGTGGTGAAGAAGGCAAATGGTATGTTGGCCTTCATTGCTAGGGGATTTGAATATAGGAACAGGGAGATCTTACTGCAGTTTTACAGGGCCTTGGTGAGGCCTCACCTGGAATATTGTGTTCAGTTTTGGTCTCCTAATTTGGGGAAGGACGTTCTTGCTATTGAGGGAGTGCAACGAAGGTTCACCAGACTGATTCCCGGGATGGCAGGACTGACATGGAGGTGTTAACCTGTGGAATTCTGTACTGCAGAGAGTTGTTGATGCCAGTTCGTTGGATATATTCAAGAGGGAGTTAGATATGGCCCTTACGGCTAAAGGGATTAAGGGGTATGGAGAGAAAGCAGGAAAGGGGTACTGAGGTGAATGATCAGCCATGATCTTATTGAATGGTGGTGCAGGCTCGAAGGGCCGAATGGTCTACTCCTGCACATATTTTCTATGTTTCTATGTTTCTATATTTCCATGATCAGATCAGCCATGATCTTATTGAATGGCGGAGCAGGCTCGAGGGGCCGTATGGCCTACTCCTGCTCCTATTTCTTATGTTCTTATTGTTACGTCTGTAATGCATTTATGAATGACTCTACGAGGCAATGTGCTGTACTCAAACTGCAGTGACCTTCGTCCTTTATTTGTAACTCCAAAGTGAGGCACAAGCATGGTGGGCAGCCTTTTATACTGGGCCCTGCACACCTATACAGGTGACCCTCCGGTCTCCCACCGCAGTGCCATCTGGTGGACAATCTCTGCCACAGGGGCAGGAAACCCTGGTCTCCACCAGTTGTACCCTCTCGTGGTGCCAGTAAAGTATATACACAGTGTAAACCTTATTAATAGTACATCAGATAACAAGTCTCCATCTTATGCAACTATACAGTGACTACACAGAGAGTATAACTATTGTCTGCATGTATAACATCATTCTCCCCCAAGTCCTTTGTGCCGATTACCTTTGCACTATGTGCTCTGGCTTAGCTCTCCCCAGACTTAATTTCCAATAGCCCTTGCACCTTGACTGTGCTTTGGCTTAGCTCTCTCCCTGTTAACCCCCAAGTCCTTTTGCCACAACATTGGGTAGTGGTTATCAGTTTGGATGGTTCAATGATGCAGTGTATTGTGTCTGTAAGCACTCTAGTAATGACTCCACGAGGCAAGGTATTGTACTTGAACTGAGGTGACCTTAGTCCATTTATTACAGCTCCTGAGTGAGGGTACAGTAAGGTGAGCTCCCTTTTATACTTAGTTACCTGTTGTGTACAGGTGACCCCTAGGTCTCCACCAGTTGCACCCTCTGGCGGTACAAGCATCATGTATACAGTGTGAAGGTACATCTAGTAGTCTTATGTAAGTGTACATTGAGTGTACAGGGAGTATACTATACATACTCCCTGTACACTCAATGATATTATACATACACAACATCACTCTCCCCTAAGTCTTGTGTCACTGGCCTTTGCATTGTGTGCTCTGACCCTAGACTTGAGTGCCCAAAGCCCTTGCACCTTGTCTATGCTTTGACTTGGCTCTCTCCCTGTTGACCCCCAAGTCTTTATTGCCACAACATTGGGAGATGGTCAGCAGTGGAGAGTTTGAGGTTGCAGTGGGGGTTGAGTGGGTTCTGGATGTGATCCATATGTGTCCATGGCTACATACATCCATTCCCCCCCGCCCTATATGTAGACCATGTGTGTGGCTCAACATCTGCATGTGCATACATGTACAGAAAGAAAGAACAAAAAAGAAACATAGGATTAATTACATCACTGTTTGGGTTTAGCAGTAGTAGAACAAGTACATTTTACAGGTAAGGTACCTACAATATAACACAGTCTTGCCCCTGGGTTGTGTAGGTGCAGGTGGGTGAGGACGCTAGTGCCAGAGTGACCGGACTGTGTTCAGGTTGTCTGATGGCAGCGTTGCACCCCCTGCCAGCTGGGTGGGCTCGGATCGCTCACCTGGCTGAGTCTCGGGGTATTTGCTGTTGCATAGTGCTGGGCAGAGCCACAGGAGTGTGTGACCTCCTTGTCCTCCTTTGAGGGCTGCGGTGTCTCCCTGCTGCCCTTCAGCGATAGTGGGAGCCTGATCATCCCAGGTCCTGTTGGGAGAGCTTGAGGGTGCTATCCTCTTGCTCTCGGTACTGGCCCTGGTGGCCAGAGAGGTAGAGCCGATCTGGGGCAGGGTGCCAGTAGTGGTGCCTTTGCCGTCCGCTGATCATTGGCCCTGCAGCTGGTATGCCCCTCTCTGTGTGGCCACACTCCCTGGAGCATCACATTGGTCCCAGAGGCGCAGGCTACATGATTGGGTAGCCCGCTGGACCTGGGTGCTTCCGACGGAAGATTGCCCTTGGTTTTGTCGCCGTACATGTAAAACACGGCATCGCACATCATTGCTTCATTTACAGTCATAATACATAGGCTCCGACCGCAATCATCCGACTCAACACGGTTAGTTACATTTACATACTTGCATTTGTCAATTACATCGCTTACATATGTATCACCGGCATCGCTGTATGAAGAGTGGAACTGTCCCTTTAATTCTGATGGGTTGCCGGTCTCCTTTAAGAGGACCTTGCAATCTTTACCCAATCCGGTTCGCTGCTCGGCATAACGTGTTGCTCCATAAATGCTGCCCCTCGTGATCTGGCCGCTGCCATCTTTACTTCAGGCGCTTCACCTCATGGTGCAGGTACCACCTTCTTTCTCTCCACGAGGTAGGCTGCGGTGATCCTTTTCTCCCCAGGTTCTGCCACGGAAGCAGGGAAGTTGCCTTCTGCACCGATTTTCTTCATCCGGAGTCCTGTCACTGGAGCCTGGAAGGTGAGGTCTGGTCAATTCGGCTGGATCATCTCGCCGTTGGGTTGAGCGGTCTGTGTCATCTCCACGCAGTTGAGTTGAGCGGCTGGTTTCTCAGGTGTTGTGCTGGATCCAAATTCGGGGCCGCGAAGGACGTCGATCACCGGAGGCTGGAGGTTTTCCCAGCTCCAACGGATTTGTTTCATCCATCTTCGTCCTAGCAGCATTGGACCATCACCAGCAACGATCCACAAAGGTAACTTGTGCATCGCGCCATCATGGGACACCTGGATATTCATGCTGCCAACGACTGGGATGGTGTCGTTTGTGTAGGTGAGCAGCTTCACTTGGATCGGGATCATTTTAGGTCGTTCGATTGGATTGTCCCAAAGTTTCTCAAAGGCCGCCTGATTCATCAGTGATTGGCTCGCCCCTGTATCCACCTCCATCATGACTGGAACATCGTTGATTATGACTTCCATTTTCAACGGAGAACTCTCGCTGGTGCAGGTAAACACTCCGTACATCTCATCGTGGGGCTGAGCTACCTCATGGACTCTCTCTTCCTCATCATGGAGTCCAGATGATCGGCCAACTCTTCATCGACTCGGTGAGTACAATTTCTCTTGCACATTCGCTGGCCCTTCGTGTTACAGCCTTTGCAAGTATAGTCTTTGTAGCAGCACTGGTGGGCCTTGTGATTTCCTCCACAGCGCCAGCATGGGGTTGGCCGATTGGCCCCATGTGGCGGACTCAGGGTTGAGGGACTTGGGGTAGCAGCCTTGCCTCTCAAAGCGGCCAGTCAGTTCACGGTACTTGCCGGGTTAGTGTGCTGGGGCTGAGTCATTCGCTTGGAATCGCAGGCCGAGACCATGAACGCCTGGCTCACTTTAATTGCCTTCTGCAGGATGACCATGGTGTCTGCAGGGAGCAGCCTGTGGAGAAGGCCCTCGTGGCCAATTCCAATAACGAAAATGTCCCGCAGCGCTTCGGTGAGGTGGTCGCCAAAATCACACGGTGCAGCCAATCGTCTGAAGTCTGCAGCATATTTTGCAATTTCTTGGCCTTCGAGCCGCCGCTAGGTGTAGAACCGGTGTCTGGCTGTGAGGATGCTCTCTTTAGGTTTGAGCTGTTCCTATATCATCGTTACGAGCTCCGCATATGTTTTGGTTGTTGTCTCCTCTGGGGCTAGCAAGTTCCTGACGAGGCCATAGATGGTGGGCCCACAACTGCTGAGCAGGATAGCTCTGCACTTATCAGCCAGCGAGGTCGGGTTGCCTCCCGCCAGGTCGTTCGCAATGAAAATTGTTCGAGCCTTTCCACAAAGGCCTCCCAATCTTCCCCTTCGGTGAATTGTTGAAACGTGCCAAGGTTAGCCATTTTCACATGGAAATTCGTAATCTCATCGCCAATTATTGTGTCTGTAAGCACTCTGGTAATGACTCCATGAGGCAAGGTATTGTCCTTGAACTGTGGTGACCTTTGTCCATTTATTACAGCTCCTGAGTGAGGGTACAGTATGGTGAGCTCCCTTTTATTCCTGGTTATCTGTCGTGTACAGGTGAACCCTAGGTCTCCATCAGTTGCACTCTCTGGTGGTATAAGCATAGTGTATACAGTGTGAAGGTACATCCAATAGTCTTATGTAACTGTACATTGAGTGTACAGGGAATATATTTATATTATGCATACACAACACAATGGAGGTTCCAGTGGGTTCTGGGTGTGATCCATGTATGTGTCCATGGCTACATACATCCATTCCCCCCACCCCCTCCTCCCGCCACAGCGAGATCATGCAGCTGGCCCGTTACATTAACATCAGCATCAGACACAGTGCAAGTACAAAGAAAGGAAATGGCAGTTTGTATCATGACACCTTGGTTCATGACACCTTGGTTCAGTGACTTACATTCGTTACGTTTTGCGGTCGTGCGCCAGGATTGGGTAGATATCATTCATGGTTCAGTCATGGTAAGTACTGATGTAGCAGTACAGGTGTGCGAGGTCGCAGGTTCCGGAGTAACCGGATGGAGTCCTAGTTGTCTGATAGCGGTGCTGTGCCCCCTGCTAGCGGGGTGGGCTTGGTTCACTCACCTAGCCAGGACTCAGGCCCTTTGCCATTGCCTAGTGGTGGGCAGAGCCACAGATGTGTATGGCCTCCCTGTCCTCCTTTGAGGGCTGCAGCGACTTCTGCCTGCTCTCTAATGGTGTTGGGAATCTGGCTGTTCCAGGTCCCGTTTGGGGAACTCGTTGGTTCTGACCTTTCGCTCCCGGACATGGCCGAGGAAGCAACTGGGTCTGGGGGCTGCGCAGTCTCCATCCTGGGTGGTGGGCAACGGCGGCCGACTGCGCGTATTGGCACCATTTTCGTTTCCAGGTCCATGGCGAATAGTGCCATCGGATGCCTACAGCATGGGATAGACCTGGGGCAGGGCATCAGGATCAGCACCTTTACCCTCTGGAATTCGCTCGCTTGCTACTTTTGGGGACACTCTATTGCAACAATATTTTGTTCCTTACATTAGGACTGGTACCGACATCTCGCAACAACATTTTGCTCACAATCTTAATCTGTTCGTCACATTGATTGCCATGCATACAATGTTTCTTTAAGTTGGTTGCAGGTTTCCTTTAAGAGAACGCTGCTGGCTTTACCCCAATCAAATGCTTTGTTAGACACCACGTGTTGGTCCCTCAGCATTGCACCTCGTGATATGGCTGCGGCCATCTTTTTTTTCAGCCACGCTGTACCTCGTTGCAGCAGGGACGCCATCTTGCCTCTGTCCTCGAGATTGACTGCCTTGATCTTTCTCTCCCGCGATTCTGCCATAAAAGTTGGAAGAGTGCCTGTGAATTCGGTCTTCCTCCCCAGGAGTCCTGCCACTGGAGCCGGGAAGGTACTTTTAGGTCGTTCCGGTCGGATCATTGCCACGCAGTCGTGATGGATGGTCTGTGCCTCAGGTGCTGCGCTGGTCTGTTCTCTGGTGCCTGGCCCAAGCAAAGGTGAGGTTTTGCTCTGCCTCTGAGCACCTGCTGGAGTGAAGAGGTCTTCCCATTTCCACTGGATCTTCCCCATCCACCTTCTTCCGAGTAGCGTTGGACCATCACCTGCAACAATCCACAGAGGTAACTTGTGCACCACGCCATTATAGATTTACACTTACATCCGCACTACCAAGGACTGGGATCAACTCCTTGGTGTAGGTGTGCAACTTTTCCTGTACTGGAACCAGCTCGGGTCATTTTACGTTCCATAGCCCCTCAAAGGCATCCTAGCTCACCACTGATTGGCTCACTCCCGTGTCCACTTCCATGAAGACTGGAATGCCGTTTATCTCGACTTCCATCTTCACTGGAGGACAATCGGTGGTGCAGGTATACACTCCATACACTTCTTCTTGGGGCTGAGCTGTCTCTCTGGCCAAATCATTCAAAATCATCTACCGACTCTTCTGTTTGACAGTGTCGTATTTCTTTTACACATATGTTGGAGGTAGCCCTTCATGTTACAGGCTTTGCATACGTGCTCAACAAATCGACACTGGTGAGCCCTATGGTTTCCTCCACAACGCCAGCATGATGCTACCCCTCGGCGGACTCTGAGTTCTGGAACCCTGAAGTCTGTGCTCTCTGCCCTGGGCAGAGCCACGTTCTACAGTCTTGCCTGTGAAAGGCACCATTCTGTGTACAGTACTTGCCGGGTTTGAGTCCACAGGAAGAATAATTTGCTTGGTGCTGCAGGTCGAGGTCATGCACACCTCACTGATGCTGATGGCCTTCTGCAGGTTGACTGTGGTGTTGGCAGATAATAGCTTGTGAAGGAGGCCCTCGTGGCCAATTCCCATAATGAAGATGTCTCGGAATGCTTCATTGAGGTGCGTGCCAAAATCACATGGTGCCGCAAGTCTCCTGAGGTCGGCAGCATATTTTGCAATCTCCTGGTCCTCAGGTCTGTGGTGAGCCTAGAATCTGTGCCTGTGAGGATTCTCTGTTTTGGTTTTAGTTGGTCGCGAATTAGTTCAGTCAGCTCATCGTATGTCTTATCCTTGGCCTTCGTGGGTGCCAGCAAGTCCCTGATGAGGCAGTAGACCTCGGGCCCACAACTGGTCAGCAGTATAGCCTTGCACTTTTCCGGCAATGTGTCCGTCCCCCCTGCCAGGTCGTTTGCTACGAAATATTGCTCGAGCCTTTCCGTGAAGGCATCCAATCGTCACCCTCTGCGAAGTCTTTTAGTGTGCCAAAGATAGCCATAATCGCGTGAAAGTTCGTATTCTCGTCACCAGTTGTTATGTCTGTAATGCACTTATGAATGACTCCATGAGGCAATGTGTTGTACTCAAACTGCAGTGACCTTGGTCCATTATCCGTTACTCCAGAGTGAGGCACAAGCATGGTGGGCAGCCTTTTATACTGGGCCCTGCACACCTATGCAGGTGACCCTCAGGTCTCCCACCGCAGTGCCCTCTGGTGGACAGCCCCTGCCACAGGGGCAGGAAACCCTGGTCTCCACCAGTTGTACCCTCTCGTGGTGCCAGCATAGTATATACACAGTGTAAACCTTATTGACAGTACATCAGGTAACAAGTCTCCAGCTTATACAACTATACAGTGACTACTCAGAGAGTATATCTATAGTCTGCATATATAACACATGTTCTTATAAAGAACGGGTTCTATAAAGAGCGCATTCTATAAAGAAGGGATTCCTTAAAGGGCGGGTTCTAAAAGAGCGGATTCTATAAAAGGCACGTTCTATAAAAGACAGGTTCTATGAAGAGCGGATTCTATTAAAGAGTGGGTTCTATAAAGTACGGGTTCTATAAGGAGCGCGTTCTATAAAGGACAGGTTCTATACAGGGTGGATGATCTGCTCCCAGACAATGAAGATGAAAATCTAGCCCATTTCTATTTTGTACCTCAATGGCAGTATGAGTTTCTTCTTGGTCTGGCATGGCATTGTTCAGTTTCTACACTGCCCTGAAAATATACTTCAACCTTAATCTTTGATCAGAAGGAGTTCAGATTGTGCTGTGTAATATTGGTAATAAATGTCTTATTGCATATTATTCAGTACAATATCATCCTACTGAAAATGGCATAAATCCACTCGTGATAGAAAAATTATTAAGGATTACCACCGTTTTGATTTTGTATCTCAACCAAGTTAATTTTTCACACATTTAAAACTATTCGATAAAGTTTAACCAGAAGGTATGAATCCTGAAAAGGAATAAAATATATCTTTTGTATAAATGAAGAGCTAATCAGTGGAATAGGGAAAAGACATTGGCCCTGAAATTCCGATGTCCCGGGCCCGTACTAAGTTTCTACGGACCCGGGAAGGTATCGGAAAAGCTGGTTTTCAGTGCGCAATGCGCATGTCCTGAAAACCGGCATTTCCGATCTGTCAAGTTTCTCTGGCTTGACAGATCTTCCGTATCTCGGGAGCAAGGACACTTGCAGGGCAAGATTTCCAATATTTATGAATATCTTGCCCTGCAAACGTCCTTTAAAATATTGCGCCTGAAAAAGCAGGCTTACAGCCTACTTTTACAGGTGCAAGAGTTTAAAAACATAGAAAAAACATGATTAAAATAAAAATTTTAAAAACACATTTATGTTAAAACCCTGCCCGCTCAGACGATTTTATTTTAAACCTTAACCTTAACTTTTTTTTAAATCGGGAATTTTTTTTGTTTAAAAAACATGTGTAACATTTTTAATTTCTATTAGTTTATTGTGTGAAGTGTTTTTTAAATGTTTTGTATAGTGTTTGTGCGTTTTGGAGTTTTTCTCATTCATAGTAATAGGAGATTTGTAACTTACGAATCTCCTATTACTACAAATGAAAAAATACTTACCTGTGATTGGATGTCCAGGCACACATGACTTCTGCGGGCGTCCTGACGCGCACGCGCTGCGCGTTGTTGGGAGAGGAGACTTGTGGATCTGAAGTGCCAACGTGTGCAACAGCTCCAGGTAAGTGCACAGTTTATTTCTATTTTTTCAGGATTTACCCATGGGATGCCCTCCTCAGAATTTCAGGGCCAAGATCACAGATACTGCAAAAATGCAGAGAAGGAATAATAAAGAACTAAAGAAAATGCACTGGTTCTACTTGCCAGCAAGCAAGTTGCTTTGTTATTCCGATAAATTCATTGCTTTTCTGAGCAGCAGCCCCCAACACCTTACCCAAGTGGCTACTCTTCATGTGCGAGTCTAGATTTTAAACTGAATAGCAAATTGGTTACATTTTCGTAAAGAACGGCAGTAACTAATGGATGCAGCTTTGCCCGAGGTCCAGTCAATAGTGGAGTCCCACAGGGATCTTCACTGGGACCATTATTCTTCACCAACTTAATCAATGATGTGGATGAAGCAATTAAGGGAAGAATTCTCATGTTTTTTTAATGACACAAAAACGTGTGCGAGAGTTAGTAATGAAGATAAAATAAATAGGAAAGCAAATGCAAAATACTGCAGATCCTGGAAATCTGAAATAAAACCAGAAAATGCTGGAAATACTCAGCAGATCAAGAAACATCTATCGAGAGAGAAATGGAGTTAATGTTTCATGTCGATGATCTTTTGTCGGAACTGGGAAAAGTTAGCGGTGTAACAGGTTTTAAACAAGTACAGAGGTAGGGGAAGAGGATGAAAGAACAAAAGGAAAGGTCTTTGATAGAAAGGCAGGCAGAAGAGATTAAATGATAAAAGAGATGATGGTGCATGGCAAAAGTGGGTGGTAATGGGGCAACAAAAAGAAGAAAGAAAGACTTGCATTTATAGAGCACCTTTGACGACCACCAGACATCGCAAAGTGCTTTACAGATAATGAAGTACTTTTTGAAGTGTAGTCACTGTTGTAATGTGCGAAACGCAGCAGCGAATTTGCGCACAGCAAGCTCCCATAAACAGAAATGGCATAATGGCCAGATTATCTGTTTTTGTTATGTTGATTGAAGGATAAATATTGGCCAGGACACCGGGGATAACTCCTCTGTTCTTCTTCGAAATAGTGCCATGGGAACTTCTATGTCCACCTGAGAGAGCAGATGGGGGCTTGGTTTAACGTCTCATGTTACTTGTCACTTATCAACCCAAGCCTGAATGTCATCCAAGTCTTGCTGCATGCAGGCGCGGACTGCTTCATTTTCTGAGGATTTTGAATGGAACTGAACACTTTGCAATCATCAGCGAACATCCCCACTTCTGACATGATGTAGGGAAGGTCATTAATGAAGCAGCTGAAGATGGTTGGGCCTAGGACACTGCCTTAAGGACTTCCCACAGTGATGTTATGGACTGGGATGATTGACCTCCAACCACCACAACCATCTTCCTTTGTGCTAGAATGGAAAGTGTTCGCCTTGATTCCCATTGACTTCAGTTTTACGAGGGCTCCTTGATGCCACACTCGGTCAAATGCTGCCTTGAGGTCAAGGGCAGTCACTCTCACCTCACCTCTGGAATTCAGCTCTTTTGTCCATGTTTGGACCAAGGCTGTAATGATGTCTGGAGCTGAGCGGTCCTGGCGGAACCCAAACTGAGCATCAGTGAGCAAGTTATTGGTGAGTAAATGCTGCTTAATAACACTGAAGATGACACATTCTGTTACTTTGCTGATGATCGAGAGTAGACTGATGATGGGGTGGTAATTGACTGGATTGGATTTCTCCTGCTTTTTGTGGACAGGACATACCCGGGCAGTTTTCTACGTTGTCGGGTAGCTGCTTGTGTTGTAGCTATACTGGAACAGTTTGGCTAGAGGCACTGCTAGTTTTCGAGCACAAGTCTTCAGCATGACAGCCGGGATATTGTCAGGACTCATAGCCTTTGATATATCCAGTGCGCTCAGTCGTTTCTTGTTATCATATGGAGTGAATCAAATTGGCTGACGACTGGTTTCTGTGATGATGGAGATGTTAGGAGGAGGCAGATATGAATCATCCACTCGGCACTTCTGGCTAAAGATGGTTGTAAATGCTTCAGCCTTGTCTTTCGCACTTGTGCGCTGGGCTGCGCCATCATTGAGGATGGGGATGTTCAAGGAGCCTCCTCCTTCCATTAGTTTTTTAATTGTTCACCACCATTCATGACTGGATGTGGCAGGACTGCAGAGCTTTGATCTGATCCGTTGATTGTGGGATCTCTTAGCTCTGTTAATAGCATCCTGCTTCCACTGTTTTGCTTGCATGTAGTCCTGAGTTGCAGCTTCCCGAGGATGGTACCTCATTTTTAGGTACGTCTGGTGCTGCTCCTGGCATGCTCTTCAAAACGCCTCATTGAACCAGGGTTGGTCCCCTGGCTTGATGGTACAGGTGCAGCGTCGACAATCCGGATCCCTCAGGACCAAGGCCATTCCGGATTCCGGGCTTTTCCAGACTTTCGATCGTCTTTCTGATGTCACGAATCCGGAATCACCCGAGCCCAGGTTCGGGTATTTCCGGATTTCGGATGTCAGAATAGGGGGCGTGGTGGTCCCGCCAAGGAGCTGTTCGGGCTGACTGGCCCCGTCGATGAGATGTTCAGGCAGGGCTCTGTTGAAGAGAAGGTGTTCAGGTGGGGCTCCATCGCGGAGTAAGTGTTCAGGCGGGGCCCCGTCATGGTGGAGCTGTTCGGGCGGGACCGCGTGGTGGTGGAGCTGTTCGGTCAGGGCCCTGTCGCAGAGGAGATGTTCGGGCGGACCAGCGAGGACACCCCAAGGTAAGGGCAGCGGCGGCGAGTGGGGCAAGGCAAGCAGCGGTGAGGCGAGGCCCGAGGTCGGGCAGCGGCAGAGCCCCAAGGTCGGCAGGACCGGATTCCAGAACATTTTATGGATTCCTGACAACCCTGCCACCGACTGGTCCAGAGTCTGGATTCCGGAACATACCGGATTCCGGGACTCCGGATTTTCGACACTGCACCTGGAATTGGGTATGCCAGGCCATGAGGTTGCAGATTGTGGTGGTATACAATTCTGCTACTGCTGATGGCCCACAGTGCCTTACGGCTGCCCAGTTCAGCTGCTGGATCTGTTCTAAATCATCCCATTTAGCACGGTGGTAGTGCCACACAACATGATGGAGGGCGTCTTCAGTGTGAAGATGGGGCTTCGTCTACACAAGGATAATGTGGTGGTCACTACAACAACAACAACAACAACAACTTGTATTTATATAGCGTCTTTAACGTAGTGAAATGTCCAAAGGCGCTTCACTGAAGTATTCTGTGATAAAAATTTGACACTGAGCCGCATAAGGAGAAATTAGCACGGTGACCAAAAGCTTGGTCAGAGGTAAGTTGTAAGGAGTGTCTTGAAGGAGGAAAGAGAGGTAGAGAGGTTTAGGCAGGGAGTTCCAGAGGTTTGGGCCTAGGCAACAGAAGGCATGGCCACCAATGGTTCAGCGATTACAATCAGGGATGCTCAAGAGGGCAGAATTATAGGAATGCAGATATCGCAGGAGATCGTGGGGCTGGAGGAGAGTGCAGAGATAGGGAGGGGAGAGGCTGTGAAGGGATTTGAAAATAAGGATGAGAATTTTGAAATCGAGGTGTTGCTTAACCGGAAGCCAATGTAGGTCAGCGAGCACAAGGATGATGGGTGAGCGGGACTTGGTGTCAGTTAGCACATGGGCAGCCGAGTTTTGGATCACCTCTAGTTTACGTAGGGTAGAATGTGGGAGGCCAGCCAGGGGTGCATTGGAATAGTCAATCTAGAGGTGACAAAGGCATGGATGAGGGCTTCAGCAGTGGATGAGCTGCGTCAATGGCAGAGACGGGCGATGTTACGGAGGTGGAAATAGTTATGATGTGGATATGTGGTCGAAAGCTCATTTCAGGGTCAAATGTGACACCAAGGTTGCAAACAGTCTGGTTCAGCCTCAGACAGATGTTGGGGAGAGAGATGGAGTCAGTGCCTAGTAAATGGAGTTGGTGGCGGGGAATTTTAAAAATGGCTTCGGTCTTTCCAATATTTAATTGGAGAACATTTCTGCTCATCCAGAACTGGATGTCGAACAAGCAGTCTGACAATTTAGAGACCCTGGAGGAGTCGAGACAAGTGATCGTGAGGCAGAGCTGGGTGTCATCAGCGTACATGTGGAAACTGACGCTGTGTTTCTGTGATATATTCACAGAGCACAAGCACATACAGCTCCTAACATGGAGGCAGCTCTCTCAGAAGTCTCCGGAAACTGCCTAGTTCTGTTTAATGATTAACTATGCACTTGCAGTACACAATACGTCCACATCCACAGTGTGGAGCTACAAACATTACAAGCTGACAGACATTACACTTCTCCCTCCTGAATGAAGAAGCCATTATACATAACTTTCATGTTTATACATAACACAGGATATAAACTTTTTTTTTTCATATTTACAAATTTAACTTAACCACTTGTTTTCTGTTTCGAAGAGGATACCTTCGCTCTCGAACAGAACCTTCCAAACATAGTGTTGAATCTAAACTCATTCGAGGCTCATCCTGAGGAACGTTTTCCTCCACGGAATTTCCTTGATTTTCATTTGAACTCACTCTAACTTCAGACTCTTTGTTTTCCTGATTCTCTCCTGGATTTGTTTCCAGTACAATGGATTTAGGATTTGCTACTGGTGTATCAAAACTATCTAATGAGTCAGAAATAATTGAATCATTCCCACCTTCAACTCCTTCCATGTCTGTAGGTAAAATATGATCAATATGAACAAACCTAACCTATCCATTATCAAACATCTTTCCCAAATATGTGCGAGGACCACATATCTTCACCATTCTTCCTGATAACCACTTTAACCATTTATGGTGATGGTTCTTCACTCTCACCTTCTGGTTTAATTTCACACTTCTCTCTTTTACTCTACCTTTATCATGATTCTCTTTCTGTCTTAATTGTGTCTCTTCTACGAACTGTGCCAAATTTGGCTTTAACAACGAGAATCTGGTTCGTGGCTGTCATTTGAGAAACAACTCTGCTGGTGTTCTACCAGTAGTTGTATGAGGAGTATTTCAATATCTAATCAAAAAAATTAGCCAATTTGTGATCCAATGACAACTGTCGTTTCCTTGGATTAGGATCTAACATTTGTTTTATGAGGGCACGTTTTACAATTTGTACAGTGCGCTCTGCTGCACCATTCGAAGCAGGATGGTATGGTGGAACCTTGGTGTGTTTCACACCATTTTTGCTCGTGAATTGTGCAAATTCTTCTGAACGAACTTGTAGTCCATTATCCAAAACAATTTCTTCAGGGAGGCCAAATGCAGAAAATAATTTTCGCAAAATATCCAATGTTTTACTTGTTGTTATTTTCCAGATTGGAAACACCTCAACCCACTTCGAATGGCTATCAATCACAATGAACAATTGTTGTCCTTCTAACTCAGAAAAATCAATATGTAGCCTTTGCCACACCCTGGGAGGATATTTCCATAGAAACATAGAAACATAGAAAATAGGTGCAGGTGTGGGCCATTCGGCCCTTCGAGCCTGCACCACCATTCAATGAGTTCATGGCTGAACATGCAACTTCAGTACCCGATTCCTGCTTTCTCGTCATACCCCTTGATCCCCCTAGTAGTAAGGACTACATCTAACTCCTTTTTGAATATATTTAGTGAATTGGCCTCAACAACTTTCTGTGGTAGAGAATTCCACAGGTTCACCACTCTCTGGGTGAAGAAGTTTCTCCTCATCTCGGTCCTAAATGGCTTACCCCTTATCCTTAGTCTGTGACCCCTGTTTCTGGAATTCCCCAACATTGGGAACATTCTTCCTTCATCTAACCTGTCTAAACCCGTCAGAATTTTAAACGTTTCTATGAGATCCCCTCTCATTCTTCTGAGCTCCAGTGAATACAAGCCCAGTTGATCCAGTCTTTCTTGATATGTAAGTCCCGCCATCCTGGGAATCAGTCTGGTGAACCTTCGCTGCATTCCCTCAATAGCAAGAATGTCCTTCCTCAAGTTAGGAGACCAAAACTGTACACAATACTCCAGGTGTGGCCTCACCAAGGCCCTGTACAACTGTAGTAACACCTCCCTGCCCCTATACTTAAATCCCCTCGCTATGAAGGCCAACATGCCATTTGCTTTCTTAATCGCCTGCTATACCTGCATGCCAACCTTCAATAACTGATGTACCATAACACCCAGGTCTCATTGCACCTCCCCTTTTCCTAATCTGTCACCATTCAGATAATAGTCTGTCTCTCTGTTTTTACCACCAAAGTGGATAACCTCACATTTATCCACATTATACTTCATCTGCCATGCATTTGCCCACTCACCTAACCTATCCAAGTCACTCTGCAGCCTCATATCATCCTCCTCGCAGCTCACACTGCCACCCAACTTAGTGTCATCCACAAATTTGGAGATACTACATTTAATCCCCTCGTCTAAATCATTAATGTACAATGTAAACAGCTGGGCCCCAGCACAGAATCCTGCGGTACCCCACTAGTCACTGCCTGCCATTCTGAAAAGTACCCATTTACTCCTCCTCTTTGCTTTCTGTCTGCCAACCAGTTCTCAATCCACGTCAGCACACTACCCCCAATCCCATGTGCTTTAACATTGCACATTAATCTCTTGTGTGGGACCTTGTCGAAGGCCTTCTGAAAGTCCAAATACACCACATCAACTGGTTCTCCCTTGTCCACTCTACTGGAAACATCCTCAAAAAATTCCAGAAGATTTGTCAAGCATGATTTCCCTTTCACAAATCCATGCTGACTTGGACCTATCATGTCTCCTCTTTCCAAATGCGCTGCTATGACATCCTTAATAATTGATTCCATCATTTTACCCACTACCGATGTCAGGCTGACCGGTCTATAATTCCCTGTTTTCTCTTTCCCTCCTTTTTTAAAAAGTGGGGTTACATTGGCTACCCTCCACTTCATAGGAACTGATCCAGAGTCTATGGAATGTTGGAAAATGACTGTCAATGCATCCGCTATTTCCAAGGCCACCTCCTTAAGTACTCTGGGATGCAGTCCATCAGGCCCTGGGGATTTATCGGCCTTCAATCCCATCAATTTCCCCAGCATAATTTCTCGACTAATAAGGATTTCCCTCAGTTCCTCCTTCTTACTAGATCCTCTGACCCCTTTTATATCCGGAAGGTTGCTTGTGTAGTGAATACCGAACCAAAGTTTGCCGCACACTCTTTCCGCTGCCTGCGGATGTTTTCTGCATGCTCTCGGCGATGAGACTCGAGGTGCTTAGCGCCCTCCTGGATGCACTTCCTCCACTTAGGGCGGTCTTTGGACAAGGACTCCCAGGTGTCAGTGGGGATGTTGCACTTTATCAGGGAGGACTTGAGGGTCACCTTGTAATGTTTCCTCTGCCCACTTTTGGCTCATTTGCCATGAAGGAGTTCCAAGTCGAGAGCTTGCTTTAGGAGTCTCGTGTCTGGCATGCGGACAATATGGCGTGTCCAGCGGAGCTGATCAAGTGTGGTCAATGCTTCAATTCTGGGGATGTTGGCCTGGTCAAGGACGCTAGTGTTGGTGCATCTGTCCTCCCATGGGATTTGTAGGATCTTGCGGAAACGTCATTGGTGGTATTTCTCCAGCGACTTGAGGCGTCTACTGAACATGGTCCATGTCTCTGAGCCATACAAGAGGGCGGGTATTACTACAGCCCTGTAGACCATGAGCCTGATGGTAGATTAGTCTTTGAACAGTCCTTTCCTCAGGCGGCCAAAGACTGCACTGGCGCACTGAAGGCGGTGTTGAATCTCGTCATAAATGTCTGCTTGTGTTGATAAGAGGCTCCCGAGGTATGTGAAATGGTTCACGTTGTCCAGGGCTGCGCCATGGATCTTGATGACTGGGGGGCGGTGCTGTGCGACGAGGACATCATAGGTACAATGGAAAGGATGCCCGAGAGCCTCTCGGCAGTGGTAAGGAGCGTGGACGAGTCCGCCTCCAACATCGCACAGAGTTCTGCGCACACCATGGAACCCATCATTGCCAGTCTATAGGCGATGGTGGATTCCCAGAGAGACCATGCGGATCCAGACCTCATGACACATGTCATGGGCAACGTGGCAGCTTTCATTGCAGCAGAGGCGGAAGAAACGCATCGTCTTAGTGCTGTAATGCAGACAATGGTTGATGGCATGGAAGCTCAGACTGCTCTCATGCAGTCTCAGTCAACGTCTTGGTGGTGTCATGAAGTCAGTGAGCACTGGTATCGAATTTCAGACTGCTCAGACTGGCACCAGTACTGGGAGCTGTTCTGTTGGAATGGGCTTCACTTGAATCATATTGGGGCCAGTGTCCTGGTGAATCGAATAACTGGGGCTGTAAATAGGGCTTTAAGCTAAATTGAGGGAGGGAGGAGTCAGGTGAGCAGAAAGTTAAAAAGTCAAAGAGAAAGGAGAAGTCAATAGTGCAGGCTAGGGAAGGGGGTAATGATAACCAGAGTCTGTCTGGAAGGGACAAAACTTATAAACATAAGAGTGCATCAGAAAGTGGGGTCAGAGTAGGGAAAAATGGTACAAAGACAAATTTAAAATTCTTTATCTGAATGCATGCAGCATTCATAACTAGATAGATGAGTTGAAGGCACAAATAGAAATAAATCGGTATAATCTGATAGTCATTACAGAGACATGATTGCAAGGTGGCCAAGGCTGGGAACTGAATATTCAGAAGTATTTGACATTTCGGAAGGCTAGACAGAAAGGAAAAGGAGGTGGGGTTGCTCTGTTAATAAAGGATGAGATCAGTGTAGTAGTGAGAAATGATATTGGCTCAGAAGATCAAGATGTAGAATCAGTTTGGATGGAGACAAGAAATAACAAGGGAAAGAAGTCACTGGTGGGAGTGGTCTACAGGCCCCCAAACAGTAGCAACTCTGTAGCACAGAGTATAAATCAAGAAATAATGGAGGATTGTAAGAAAGGTACGGCAATAATCATGAGCAATTGTAATCTTCGTATTGATTGGAAAAATCAAATTGGCAAAGTTGGCCTTGAGGAAAAGTTCATAGAGTGTATTTGGGTTGGTTTCTTCGGACAATACATTGTGGAATATTTTAGATCTGGTAATGTGTAATGAGGCTGGATTAATTAATGATCTCATAGCAAAGGATCCTCTTGGGTAGAGTGATCATAGCATGGAATAATTTCAAATTGGAGGCTGGGTCATTGAATATATTTTGAACGATAATGGAGTCAAAGGTTATGGGGAGCGGACAGGGAAGTGGAGTTGAGGCCAAGATCAGATCAACCTTCTCCTGCTCCTATTTCTTATGTTCTTATGTTCTCATGCAGTCTCAGCTTGATGCCATGCATGGTCTGACTGGTGTCATGCAGTCAATGACTGCTGGCATTGGCTGGATACTACGTGTGCTCTGACTGCTGCCATTGCTGCTGGGTCCACCGCAGTCGACCATCGATCTCACGGTGTTGCAGCAGTCCACCAATCTCTGCTCCAGCAGATTGGTGGGGATGCTGAGGTGCTGCCCTGGGCGTGGCGCTGGGTCAGTGAAGCAGGAACCTGCTATGCTCTCTCACGACAACAGCATTCCTGATCCCACCACTGCCACTCCACCATTGCACTAGTCGCTGGTGGTCACCCAGCCATCCCAGACTGCCGCCGCCCAGCCTGAGGAGGTGCAGTCTACCGCCGGGCCTCCCAGGCTCAGAGCTGGTCGAGGGTGTCTTGCAAGGCCATCTGTAATCTCTGGCCCTGACACATAGCAGCCTTCCACCAGCCATGCTGCAGCCACAGGGGACACACTGTGGAGGAGCTCTAGATTAATTAAAGCAAAGAGGGATATAAGGAAATATACAAGAGTGATTATTAAATAATTATGAAAGCATTTATTGGTGTTATATACATTTTGATTGGAATGTTTCATCATTGCTGTTGCCTCTCATTTCAGTTTCGGAGCTTTGGTATGGAAGGGAAAATTGATGTAGTGATGAAGAACCGGGAAGTGGGATGGAATTCACTGGAATTGAGACAGTCGCGGACCGCCCTTACAGAATCGCGATTGACTTGCTGGCTCCTTCATCGCTGCTGTTGCTGCTCCTCATCCTCGTACTCCTCCTCCATGTCCTCCTCCTCCTGCTCCTCCTCCTCATCGTCATCCTCCTCCTCAGGTGATGCGGCTATGCCTGGTG
This sequence comes from Pristiophorus japonicus, assembly GCF_044704955.1. Taxonomy (NCBI): domain Eukaryota; kingdom Metazoa; phylum Chordata; class Chondrichthyes; family Pristiophoridae; genus Pristiophorus; species Pristiophorus japonicus. Next base: position 127,893,483 of record NC_091977.1, read on the forward strand.
GCAATGGCTGTGCTCTCACGATGGTGAGGTTGTGCAGCATGCAGCAGACGACAACGAATAGGGACACCCATTCAGGCAAGTACTGGAGGACTTCTCCTGAGCAGTCAAGACAGCAGAACCATTGCTTCAGCACTCCGATGGTCTGCTCATTGATGTTCCTGGGGGCAGCATGGCTGTCATTATATGAGTGCTGGGCGAAGTGTAGAGGTTGTGGAGGGGAGTCATGAGCCAGTTGGAGTGCGAATAGCCTTTGTCTCCGAGAAGCCCATCGTGAGCTTGATGTGGTGGCTGGAACAGAGCTGGCACCAGATGAAGGCATTGTGGCTGCTGTCAGAATAACGGGCATTGACGGTGAGGATTCTGTGTCTGTCTTCTTAGGCAGTCCCTCGTATCGAGGGTGACTTGCTTCCACCAAAAAGGGATGAGTTCACAGGTGTTTCAATGAAGGACCTAATATTCCAGGTCCCGAACTGCATACTGAAGGGTGGAAGATGCCCCTGTGTGGATATTTTTAATGTGTGGTGGCCATTGCACACCAGCCACCACACAGGTGTTGACAGAGCTCGGTCTTGGTCCAATGGCAAGGGTTAACCAAGACGACTGGAGACCAGCTCTGCTGCGTGTGTGGTTGCACACCAGCTGTACATTCAGTGAGAGAAAGCTTTTGCGTTTACGGAAGATCTCAGGATTGTGATGCAATACCCGCAAAGCGACATGTGTGCAGTCAATGGCACCCGGCACCATGGGAAAATCCCACTATCCTGACGAAGCCACATGCACGCTCATGCTAGACTAGGTGATGTGTAATGAGAAAGGACTAATTAACAATTTTGTTGTGCGAGGCCCCTTGGGGAAGAGTGTCCATAATATAGTAGAATTCTTTATTAAGATGGAGAGTGACACAGTTAATTCAGAGACTAGGATCCTGAACTTGGGGAAAGGTAACTTCGATGGTATGAGACGTGAATTGGCAAGAATAGACTGGCGAGTGATACTTAAAGGGTTGACGGTGGATAGGCAATGGCAAAAATTTAAAGATCACATGGATGAACTTCAGCAATTGTGCATCCCTGTCTGGAGTAAAAATAGTCTGCATCCTAGGGTACTTAAGGAAGTGGCCCTAGTCTCCTGGATGGTAAGCTGCCTCCCTGGTGCAAGGGTCAAGGATGTCTCGGAGCGGGTGCAGGACATTTTGAAGGGGGAGCGTAAGCAGCCAGTTGTCGTGGTGCATATAGGTATCAACGATATAGGTAAAAAATGGGATGAGGTTCTACAAGACGAATTTAGGGAGTTAGGAGCTAAATTAAAAAGTAGGACCTCAAAAGTAGTAATCTCAGGATTGCTACCAATGCCACGTGCGAGTCAGAGTAGGAATTGCAGGATAGCTCAGATGAATATGTGGCTTGAGGAGTGGTGCAGAAGGGAGGGATTCAAGTTCCTGGCACATTAGAACCGGTTCTGGGGGAGGTGGGACGAGTACAAACCGGACGGTCTGCACCTGGGCAGGAACGGAACCAATGTCCTAGGGGGAGTGTTTGCTAGTGCTGTTGAGGAGGAGTTAAACTAATATGGCAGAGGGATGGGAACCTATGCAGGGAGACAGAGGGAAGTAGAATGGGGGCAGAAGCAAAAGATAGAAAGAAGAAAAGTAAAAGTGGAGAGCAGAGAAACCCAAGGCAAAAAGCAAAAAGGGCCACATTACAGCAAAATCCTAAAGGGGCAAAGAGTGTTAAAAAGACAAGTCTGAAGGCTCTGTGCCTTAATGCGAGGAGTATTTGGAATAAGGTGGATAAATTAACTGCGCAGATAGCAGTTAACAGATATGATATAATTGGCATCATGGAGACATGGCTCCAGGGTGACCAAGGCTGGGAACTCAACATCCAGGAGTATGCAACATTTAGGAAGGATAGACAGAAAGGAAAAGGAGGTGAGGTGATTTTGCTGGTTAAAGAGGAAATTAATGCAATAGTAAGGAAGGACATTAGCTTGGATGATGTGGAATCTGTATGGGTGGAGCTACGAAATACCAACGGGCAGAAAACGCTAGTGGGAGTTGTGTACAGACCACCAAACAGTAGTAATGAGGATGGGGACAGCATCAAACAAGAAATTAGGGATGTGTGCAATAAAGGTACAGCAGTTATCATGGGTGACTCTGATCTACATATTGACTGGACTAACCAAACTGGTAGCAATGCAGTGGAGGAGGATTTCCTGGAGTGTATTAGGGATGGTTTTCTGGACCAATATGTCGAGGAACCAACAAGGGGGCTGGCCATCCTAGACTGGGTGATGTGTAATGAGAAAGGACTAATTAACAATCTTGTTGGGCGAGGCCCGTTGGGGAAGAGTGATCATAATATCGTAGAATTGATTATTAAGATGGAGAGTGACACAGTTAATTCAGAGACTAGGGTCCTGAACTTGGGGAAAGGTAACTTCGATGGTATGAGACGTGAATTGGCTCGAATAGACTGGCGAGTGATACTTAAAGGGTTGACAGTGGATAGGCAATGGCAAACATTTATAGATCACATGGATGAACTTCAACAATTGTACATCCCTGTCTGGAGTAAAAATAAAACGGGGAAGGTGGCTCAACCGTGCCTAACAAGGGAAATTAAGGATAGTGTTAAATCCAAGGAAGAGGCAGATAAATTGAACACAAAAAGCAGCAAACCTGAGGACTGGGAGAATGTTGTAATACAGCAGAGGAGGACAAAGGGTTTAATTAGGAGGGGAAAAATAGAGTATGAGAGGAACATAAAAACTGACTGCAAAAGCTTCTATAGATATGTGAAGAGAAAAAGATTAGTGAAAACAAACATAGGTCCCGAGCAGTCAGATCCAGGTGAATTTATAATGGGGAACAAAGAAATGGCGGACCAGTTAAACAAATACTTTGGTTTTGTTTTCACGAAGGAAGACACAAATAACCTTCCGGAAATACTAGGGGATCGAGGGTCGAGTGAGAAGGAGGAACTGAAGGAAATCCTTATAAAGCGCAAAATTCTGTTAGGGAAATTGATGGGATTGAAGGCCGATAAATCCCCAGGGCCTGATAGTCTGCATCCCAGAGTACTTAAGGAAGTGGCCATAGAAGTAGTGGATGTATTGGTGATCATTTTCCAACAGTTCTATCGACTCGGGATCAGTTCCTATGGACTGGAGGGTAGCTAATGTAACACCACTGTTTAAAAAAGGAGGGAGAGAGAAAATGGAGAATTATAGACCGGTTAGCCTGACATCGGTAGTGGGGAAAATGTTGCAATCAATTATTAAAGATGAAATAGCAGCACATTTGGAAAGCAGTGACAGGATCGGTCCAAGTCAGCATGGACTTATGAAAGGGAAATCATGCTTGACAAATCTTTTTGAGGATGTAACTAGTAGAGTGGACAAGGGAGAACCAGTGAATGTGGTATATTTGGACTTTGAAAAGGCTTTTGACAATGTCCCGCACAAGAGATTGGTGTGCAAAATCAAAGCACATAGTATTGAGGGTAATGTACTGACGTGGATAGAGAACTGGTTGGCAGACAGGAAGCAGAGAGTCGGGATAAACGGGTCATTTTCAGAATGGCAGGCAGTGAATAGTGGGGTGCCGCAGGGCCCAGTGCTGGGACCTCAGCTCTTCACAACATACATTAATGATTTACATGAAGGAATCGAGTGCAATATCTCCAAGTTTGCAGATGACACTAAACTGGGTGGTGGTGTGAGCTGTGAGGAGGATGCTAAGAGGCTGCCGGGTGATTTGGACAGGTTAGGTGAGTGGGCAAATGCGTGGCAGATGCAGTATAATGTGGATAAGTGTGAGGTTATCCACTTTGGGGGCAAAAACAGGAAGGCAGAATATTATCTGAATGGTGGCAGATTAGGAAAAGGAGAGGTGCAACGAGACCTGGATGTCATGGTACATCAGTCATTGAAGGTTGGCATGCAGGTACAGCAGGTGGTGAAGAAGGCAAAATGACATGTTGGCCTTCATAGCGAGGGGATTTGATTATAGGAGCCGGGAGGTGTTACTACAGTTGTACAGGACCTTGGTGAGGCCTCACCTGGAATATTGTGTTCAGTTTTGGTCTCCTAATCTGAGGAAGGACGTTCTTGCTATTGAGGGAGTGTAGCGAAGGTTCACCAGACTGATTCCTGGGATGGTAGGACTGACATATGAGGAGAGACTGGGTCAACTGGGCCTTTAAACTGGAGTTTAGAAGAATGAGAGGGGATCTCATAGAAACTTACAAGATTCTGACGGGACGGGAAAGTTTAGATGCGGGTAGAATGTTCCCGATGATGGGGAAGTCCGGAACCAGGGGACACAGTCTTAGGATAAGGAGTAAGCCATTTAGGACTGAGATGAGGAGAAACTTCTTCACTCAGAGAGTTGTTAACCTGTGGAATTCCCTACCTCAGAGAGTTGTTGATGCCAGTTCATTGGATATATTCAAGAGGGAGTTAGATATGGCCCTTACGGCTAAAGGGATCAAGGGGTATGGAGAGAAAGCAAGAAAGGGGTACTGAGGGAATGATCAGCCATGATCTTTTGAATGGTGGTGCAGGCTCGAAGGGCCGAATGGCCTATTCCTGCACATATTTTCCATGTTTCTATGTTTCTATGTTTCTATGCTGTTTCTCTCTGGTCATGGGGAAGCAAATGTAGTCCCTCCTCCTTCTGTACAGAGCATTTATGACCTCACGGATGGAGCAATGGACGGCAAACTGGGAGATGTTGGAGATGTCTCCTGTTGCTCCCTGGAAGAATCCATTGGCGTAGAAATTGAGCCCGATGGTGAACTTGACTGCCACTGAGAGAGCCGTCGTCACCCTGGTCTAAGGTTCGAGGTCTGGTTGCAGCAGATGGCAGAGTTCTGTGACCCACGTTCTTGATGAAGCGCAGCCTTCGAACACACTGTTCCTCAGTGAAATTGATGTCGGAGAACTGCTGGGAGGGTAAGGTCTACTGTTGCCAGCCCTGTTGGGCCTTCTCCCTCTGGCAACATTTTGCTGCCTTTATCCCTGTCCTTCTCCCTATCCTTCTCCCTGTCCTTCTCCCTGTCCTTCTCCTTGTCCTTCTCCCTATCCTTCTCCCTGTCCTTCTCCCTGTCCTTCTCCCTATCCTGCTCCCTGTGCTGCTCCCTATCTTGCTCCTTGTGCTGCTCCCTGTGCTGCTGCCTGTGCTGTTCCCTGTCTTTCCTCCTGTCTTTCCCTCTGCCTTTCCCTCGGCATTTGTCTTCGCCTTTGGCTCTGCCTAAGAAGTCTCCGACAGTGACGTCGGAGTAGTAGGTCAAGTGTCAACAAAACCCTCCATAAAACGATATTAAGTTGTGGTTTCAAATCTGCCCTCAATAATACAAGAGAATAGTTAGGAGGCAGGCCAGTCCTTGAAGTGAAAATCGCTGACCTATGTCCACTCTGGCTATGTGTTCGCAAGCTACAAAGAGTAATTGCTGACAAAAATTGTTATTCAAGATGGTTCCCGACTGCAACTCTGTCACCGTCAGTTGCTAAGTGAGAGGACGTGGCTGAATTTCTCTTCCGGGTCAGTAACGGGTGCTGTTATCATCGCCGGGCACTTCCAGCAGGAACATAAGAACATAAGAACATAAGAATTAGGAACAGGAGTAGGCCATCTAGCCCCTCGAGCCTGCTCCGCCATTCAATAAGATCATGGCTGATCTGGCCGTGGACTCAGCTCCACTTACCCGCCTGCTCCCCATAACCCTTAATTCCCTTATTGGTTAAAAATCTATCGATCTGTGACTTGAATACATTCAATGAGCTAGCCTCAACTGCTTCCTTGGGCAGAGAATTCCACAGATTCACAACCCTCTGGGAGAAGAAATTCCTTCTCAACTCGGTTTTAAATTGGCTCCCCCGTATTTTGAGGCTGTGCCCCCTAGTTCTAGTCTCCCCGACCAGTGGAAACAACCTCTCTGCCTCTATCTTGTCTATCCCTTTCATGATTTTAAATGTTTCTATAAGATCACCCCTCATCCTTCTGAACTCCAACGAGTAAAGATCCAGTCTACTCAATCGATCATCATAAGGTAACCCTCTCATCTCCGGAATCAGCCTAGTGAATCGTCTCTGTACCCCCTCCAAAGCTAGTATATCCTTCCTTAAGTAAGGTGACCAAAACTGCACGCAGTACTCCAGGTGCAGCCTCACCAATACCCTATACAGTTGCAGCAGGACCTCCCTGCTTTTGTACTCCATCCCTCTCGCAATGAAGGCCAACATTCCATTCGCCTTCCTGATTACCTGCTGCGCCTGCAAACTAACTTTTTGGGATTCATGCACAAGGACCCGCAGGTCCCTCTGCACCACAGTATGTTGTAATTTCTCCCCTTTCAAATAATATTCCCTTTTACTGTTTTTTTTTCCCCCAAGTTGGATGACCTCACACTTTCCGACCTTGTATTCCATCTGCCAAACCTTAGCCCATTCGCTTAACCTATCTAAATCTCTTTGAAGCCTCTCTGTGTCCTCTACACAACCCGCTTTCCCACTAATCTTTGTGTCATCTGCAAATTTTATTACACGACACTCTGTCCCCTCTTCCAGGTCATCTATGTATATTGTAAACAGTTGTGGTCCCAGCACCGATCCCTGTGGCACACCACTAACCACCGATTTCCAACCCGAAAAGGACCCATTTATCCCGACTCTCTGCTTTCTGTTCGCCAGCCAATTCTCTATCCATGCTAATACATTTCCTCTGACTCCGCGTACCTCTATCTTCTGCAGTAACCTTTTGTGTGGCATCTTATCGAATGCCTTTTGGAAATCTAAATACACCACATCCATTGGTACACCTCTATCCACCATGCTTGTTATATCCTCAAAGAATTCCAGTAAATTAGTTAAACATGATTTCCCCTTCATGAATCCATGTTGCGTCTGCTTGATTGCACTATTCCTATCTAGATGTCCCGCTATTTCTTCCTTAATGATAGTTTCAAGCATTTTCCCCACTACAGATGTTAAACTAACCGGCCTATAGTTACCTGCCTTTTGTCTGCCCCCTTTTTTAAACAGAGGCGTTACATTAGCTGCTTTCCAATCCGCTGGCACCTCCCCAGAGTCCAGAGAATTTTGGTAGATTATAACGAATGCATCTGCTGTAACTTCCGCAATCTCTTTTAATATCCTGGGATGCATTTCATCAGGACCAGGGGACTTGTCTACCTTGAGTCCCATTAGCCTGTCCAGCACTACCCCCCTAGTGATAGTGATTGTCTCAACGTCCTCCCTTCCCACATTCCTGTGACCAGCAATTTCTGGCATGGTTTTTGTGTCTTCCACTTTGAAGACCGAAGCAAAATAATTGTTTAAGGTCTCAGCCATTTCCACATTTCCCATTATTAAATCCCCCTTCTCATCTTCTAAGGGACCAACATTTACTTTAGTCACTCCTTTCCGTTTTATATATCTGTAAAAGCTTTTACTATCTGTTTTTATGTTTTGCGCAATTTTACCTTCGAAATCTATCTTTCCTTTCTTTATTGCTTTTTTAGTCATTCTTTGCTGTTGTTTAAAATTTTCCCAATCCTCTAGTTTCCAACTAACCTTGGCCACCTTATACGCATTGGTCTTTGATTTGATACTCTCCTTTATTTCCTTGGTTATCCACGGCTGGTTATTCCTTCTCTTACCACCCTTCTTTTTCACTGGAATATATTTTTGTTGCGCACTATGAAAGAGCTCTTTAAAAGTCCTCCACTGTTCCTCAATTGTGTCACTGTGTTTCCTCAAAGGTGCGATACCTCAGCATCTCCTCAAAACCCCCGCCCAATTCTACAGCGGGGGGCGCTGTTCTTTCCTCGCCTGGATGAAAAACCATTTGCGCTCCATTAGCGCCTCCCTAGGTACTAACGGCAGGCACACAAGAGACTATTTTTGGCCCCTAGCTTTTTATTTCAGATTTATTTAATTAACTGAATTTAAATTCCCCAGCTGCCATGGTGGGATTCAATCTCACGTCTCTGGATTGTTAGTCCATGCTCTGGATTACTAGCCCCGTAACTTAACCACCATGCACCAGCAACATGCACCCTGACAGAGTCATAGAATGTTGAAGCAGTGCAGAAAAACTTCTAGAATCATAGAATCATAGAATAGTTACAGCACGGAAGAAGGCCATTTGGCCCGTCGAACCCGTGCCGACTCTCTGCAAGAGCACTTCAGCTCGTCCCAACAACCTGCCCTTTCCCCATAGCCCTGCAATTTTTTTCTTTCAGGTACTTATCCAACTCCCTTTTGAAAACTGTGATTGAGGCTGCCTCCACCACCCTCCACCCCTACTCTCTGCTTTCTGTCATGCAGCCAGCTAGCTATCCATTCTGCTACTTGTCCCCTGACTCTACATTCTCTGACCTTATTCATTAGCCTATTATGTGACATCTTATCGAAGGCCTTTATTCCAGAGAAACTACAGATATCACTACAAACTCAACAGAATGGGCCCAAAATTCTATTTTGGACTTGGAAGAATCTCCGGGGAGGGGCGGGGACAGGAGTTGGGAGGGGGACGGGGGGACTGTGGGCTGGTCAGAAAATGTGGTGGAACATGGTTTGACCAGGATACCAAGATGTGGAGATGAGGATGGGAAGTTCCGGTGAGAGTAAGAGGGCAGATTCTTAGCCCAACCCTGCTTTTATGCCTAGGTTTAGAACAGATGGCTTTTCCAATGACCCCAAAATACCAGAGGGAAAATGTAGCTACTCCTGAAGGGAATTGATCAGCTTGCACAGACAACCTGATAGCTCCATTTTGAGATCTGAACAGTTGTGCAACTCTTTTCCTGTCCAGCCTTTACCAAGCTTTCTGCATTGCTTCAACATTCTAAGTCTTTGTCAGGGTGCGTGTTGCTGATCCACCATTACAGGCATGATGCGCTCATCCCAAACATACTAATAACCCCCATTCCCACACTTTGGAATGGGGGTCAACGTCCTGCGGAATTGGGGGTCTTATGTCCTGCTCTGCCACATTTCTGCCCATTAAGTGGGACAATCGGAACTCTGGGCCCCTAGCTTTTAACAATAAGCAGGCACTGTGGTACAGGTTGGCCATACAACTATACAATAGCCTTTTACCCATCTTTTCCTTTACTAAACCTTCCAGGTCTTGTCTTATATAGCCAATTTCCCCCTTTCCTTCTTCAGGATGGAAGGAGTCACTATTCCACCTTCCCACAGTGCAGCAAGGCCCTCAGAATGTGTAACTGAAAATTCATAATCAATATCTAATTGCTGGCTGTTTTTCAATTCCACAACTGTGTTTGATATGACTTGATAGTACAATGGAAGCATTATTCATAAGCAATGTTAGAACTACACCAGTATTGTACTTTGTTTCATGCAAGGGCTTCACTATTTTTGGTATTTACACCTGTTTATTTCTATCTACTCAGCATCATCTCAGCTGCTTCTATTTCATTTAGGACCTTCCACCACATTCCTGTTACACATCTTTGAAGCTAATCCTATCATGAAAATAGCATTCTAATGACAAATTAATTTGCATGCTCATGGTGATCTTTTGCTTATCAAGTGAATTCTAATTTATGTCCATAATTAAATGTTCTCTTTTTTGTGATATCTGTATAGAAGTAAACGTACAAAATATTTTTCCCATTAAACAGTAAACAGGAAATAGAGGTCCTCAAAGCACTCTCGGTGTTATTAGAATTAGTATTCACTGATTTATGTTTCTATTTAGTAATCTCCAAAAAGATTGAAAGAAATGAAAATACACTTATGATATGAACCTTTCATGCTTTTGTCATTAGTTTTGCTTGGGCTCTTCAATATAGTTCTAAAGAAAACAAAAATACTTCTCCAGTTTTCACAATAAATTAATCTTCTTAGGCTTCAAACTCCACTTGAATGTCTGTGGTACAACATAAAAGACTGAGCATGCTGCTTCACTTTCATTTGTTCCTCATTAATTTTAACTGATTGGTGCTACTTTTTGCTTGTTGTGATTCTCAGGGAACCAATGCAAGTGAAGTGCAGTGAATAATCCTACCTCATTCATAGGGTAATGATGCTCCAGTTTCCCCTGAAACTCACAACATGAATGTGCATGCACAGATACATATGCACAGTGCCATACGGGGAGTGGGGGGGTTGCATTTCTTTCACCAAGGTTACAGTGCACGAGCAGGAAAATCCCTTGGAAATTCACCCCATTATATTAACATCTTTCATGATTGCATTATCTCATGAAACAACAAACTAACACCAGAGATGAAGTGGTGGAAATTGGCCTGATTTCAGATTCATGACTGATGGCATGCACAGAAAGCACGCTCCAACCGGGTGGCCCAAATTGGGCCTTGGGCCTCATTTCACTCATTTAGGCAAGCTGCCGGCATCTGTTGCTTCTCCAGAGGCAGCTCGTCTATTTGAAGCAGATGAATTTTAGGCCACTTGCCTTGACGACAGTAGCCCTCAGGGGAAGGAATGGACAGAAAGATATCAATGGACTGGTCAGTTTGGCCGAACAGTGGAAAATGGAATTCAATCCAGAGAAGTGTGAGGTAACGCATTTGGGGAGGGCGAACAAGGCAAGGGAATAACAATAGGATACTGAGAAGTGTAGAGGAGCAGAGGGACCTTGGAGTGCATATCTACAGATCCCTGAACGTAGCAGGACTGGTAGATAAGGTGGCTACGAAGTCATACGGGATACTTGCCTTTATTAACAGCAGGGAGGTTATGCTTGAACTGTATAAAACACTAGTTAGACCACAGCGAGAATACTGCATGTAGTTCTAGTCACCACATGACAGGAAAGATGCGATTGCACTAGAGAGGATACAGAGGAAATTTACGAGGATGTTGCCTAGACTGGAGAATTTTAACTATGAGGAAAGGTTGGATAGGCTGGGGTTACTTTCTTTGGAACAGAGGAGGCTGAGGAGAAACATAACTGAAGTGTATAAAATTATGAGGGGCCTAGATAGAGTGGATAGGAAGGATCTATTTCCTTTAACAGAGGGGGTCAATAACCAGGGTCATAGATTTAAAGTCATTGGTAGAAGGATTAGAGGGGATTTGAGGAGAATTGTTTTCACGCAAAGGGTGGTGAGGGTCTGAAATTCACTGCTTGAAAGGGTAGTAGATGCAGAAACCCTCATCACATTTAAAAAGTACTAGGATATGCACTTGAAGTGCTATAACCTACAGGTCTATGGACCAAGAGCTGGAAAGTGGGATTAGACTGGATAGCTCTTTTTTGGCTGGCACAAATACGATGGGCTAAATGGCTTCTTTCTGTGCTTAAAATTTCTATGATTCTATGATTCTATGACAGTGGGAGGAGAGCCAATTGTGAGTTGGCAGTGACCCTGGAGAGTGCTGTGGAGCAGGGAAGAGTATTCCTGCTTCTCCTGCTCCACAGCAACCTTAAAAAATTGTACCTACCTTTAAGAACATAAGAAGTAGGAGCGGGAGTAGGCCATTTGGCCCCTCGAGCCTGCTCCACCATTCAATAAGATCATGACTGATCTGGTTGCTGCATCCATGTTCAGAAAACCTGTGCAGCCCAATGTCTCAGAGGGGACTTAAGTCAGGCATTATGCCCCTCATTAATATTTGCATGGGGACTAAACCCTGGGTTAAGCAGCCACTAGGAACGCCTGAAAAACCGTCGGACATAATTTGGGATTGGATGCATTTCTGGTACCCTTAGACCGTAGGAGATGGCACTGTGAAATGTGCCAAAAAACGGGTGTAACAGGATCCAATTTCTACGCCAAAAAGTTAGACAACAGTGTTTGTCCCAATAAAACCATAGATTCATTAGATTCAATCGAAAGACTCCCAACAAATAGACAACATATCAGATCGACATCCACATAAGCGAGACGCGCTAAAGCAATGAATTACTGAGTGAATCAAAAGCTCAGGTCACATCATTTCTTACAACAAAACCACAAAGTTGAAACTTAGATAATCATTGATACCAGAATCTTATCAGTATTTCAGCATCCTTAAATGGATAAAATAATGCATTTAATTTTCACAAGCACTGCCTCGGAAAATATGTTTGCAGATGTAACCTTGCAGTTAAGCCCTGTGTGCAGGGGGTGTGGAGGCTTTTAATTGCCTCCATATGCCATTAGCATGCTGCTTCCATTTCAGTTGTACTTGTTTCTAGATTAACTGATGCATTTTTACCCATGAGCACATTTATAATAAACATTAACAAAATGTGAAGTCTGCATGTGTTGCAAATGTGAGCACGTGTGTGTGTGGTGGTGCATAGTTTAAAATCCTACTGTTAATAATATACGGTTACACACATTGAGAGTATTTTAATCCCCTAAAATAGGTGAGTTTGGGTCAGGAGTGGGGGGGGGGGCGCGCAGGGGGAGGGGGAATTACAATGGTCAAACTTTTAAACCCGAGTGCAACTCAACTCAAACCCAACCAATTCCAGTTTTAACGGAGGGGGGAGGGGGTTTGGTGGGTGGTCAGTCCCCTCTCAGGAGGCGGGTCACCATTGAAAGCTTTGAAGGAGGCTGCGTGCCTCCATTTTTACAAGCTTTGTATTTTTAACTGATGTCAGCTGGGATTCCCAGGCCTTGGGAAACCCGGCAGATAAAAGGAGGCAAGATGGGCTGATGCATGAGGTAAGTGCCTTTACAGTACTGCTTGTGGGTCAGGAGGAGCAGGATTGTTTCCCCTCTGCCCATCAAGCTTACCTGTAAGCCCCCGTGATCTGTCCGACTCCTCCGATCTCGTCCCCCCCATGACCACCATCTTGCCCCCGCAACCACCGTCTTGCACCAGCACGATCTCTTCCCTATGCGATCACTCCCCACCCCCTCCACTGCTAAACCTACCCACTCATCTGCTGTGTCCTTCTGCTATAGGCTTTTCTGCCCAAAAGGCAGCCAGTCTATGAATCGGGCTGGCTGTCGGGTGGGAAACATAGAGAAAAAAATTAAAACACACCTGGGGAAACCTATACCTCGGGGTTTCCCATCCATAAATCCTCCACCCCACACCGCCGACCCTGCCCCCCCCAGTCACCACCTCTCCCCCCCCTCTCCCCCCTCCCCCCACTCCAAATGAGCATGGATGCATCTATGCTAACATTTAGTACTTCAAGACATATTACTCTATTCATCCCAGGATCAATATCTACCTTTCAGTAGCACACAGACATTGGGAGGATTTTTTTTAATGTTCACCAGTCAACGGCCACTCTGATTTTAATGACAACATAGTTAAAAACATGCATTGCTCTGTTTCCCTATATAGAACCTTCTGAAGGTGACAGATAACCTTCTGACAAAACAATGTTTTATTCAGCTGTTGCATGCCTTTGTCTTACACTCAGTTGGTAGGTTGATTTACAATAGTGTAGATGTGATTTATTCACAAATTAATTTAGGAAGAAACAAGGTCTGTTAAGTCACTGAGAAATGCCATATGAATGATTAATAAACATGGGCTGGAACAGAGAGATTAGCACTAATGACTTAGGACAGATGCTGAAATAGACAAGCTTTCTTTCTTGTTCCCCTTCTGAAACATTTGCTCATTCAAGTGGAATAGCAGTTTTGATTCAATCATAATTTATTTACCACACAGAATTAACATTTTAACTAAATCCATTTAACCTGGTTAATCTTTTCAGTGCTAAGGATACAGGATATTGGATGTCTGGTTGAAATGAACTAACTAAAAATAGATTGCATTATCTTGTGTTCAGCACTGCATTGACAAAAGCATTTAACCATAGTAGTATCAGGAAATTTAATCCTTAGTTAGAAATGCTGGCTATGCTATAAATATACCAATAAAGAGCTGTTTGTAGTGAGAGTGCTATTGAACTGCCCCTACCCAACAGGCTTTATCTCTGTGCCTCTTTTAGAGTTAAGTGACAGTCTCGAATATTTTACCTAGATCACTCAACATCATTGAAATGCCTTAATTAATAATGTAGAAACTAAACTTTGGGTTTGAGGCTCAGTTAAGTAGAAACTATTTTTTGCCTTAGATTGATGTTGCTTTTTGCTCTATTATGTCATTAGAGCAACCACCACGGCATATTTAAAGATCTAGCTATTATGCCTTTGTTTGCTTAGCAATACAGATGGCTGAGTCCATTACATCATGAGCTAGCAATAATAAATTGCCTGAATGCAGACTTGTGGGTAAAATAACAAATATAATTGCAGGATGAAAGGTTCATTATCCTCTAATGTACAACAGGAAAGCAGGTATGATAGCCTAATGGTTATGGAACTGGACTAGCAACACAGACAGCTGGGTCCACATCTTATGTCAGAGTTCATACTTGGTCTTGTTAGGGGCAGAGTCTCTGCTGCTCTTTAAAACAACAACAACAACTTGTATTTATATAGCACCTTTAACGTAGTAAAATGTCCCAAGGTGCTTCACAGAAGTATTATGAGATAAAAATTTGACATAGTCAGTGACTGTCAGTGACATGGAAGCGGCAAAGCTGGGTTTCGGAACTCCCTGTGTTGAGAATCCAGAAGGTTGGGGATCTTTGAAAGCCGGTACACGCAGTGAGAAGAGGTATACTTCCCTCTTTATCAGCAGATGTGAGGACCACCTTGTGAGTCCAGGCCAGGGAACCAGCCTGGATTTCCGAAGATCAAACTCTGTTGTCTGTAATGTGACTGTCTTAGACTTGGGACCATTAGGGACCGAATTGGATTGTTTCCAGGGGATCACCAAGGACCTTGATCCCTGGGTTTTTGCCAGGATTGCAACTCCAAGGATTTTCAGGGCCATTTTTTAAATGCATTTACAATGGCCCAAGCAGTTTAATCCCCAATGTTTTTTGAAAGGTCATGTGTCCAAAACTGCAAGCAATATTCTAAATGTAGCCCTACCAGTGGGCTATATAGGATTAAAATAATTAGTTTCATCTCATAAAAAAACACCCTCAGGTTATATCTCAGTACTTGATTAACCTTGTTAATTATAGTTTTGCATTAACTGAACACATTTCAGCAGGGAGAAGAGGGATTTAAGTTTTGTGTCAAGAAAATAAAGAACTGAAAATGGTATGAACATGTCCTTTAGAAGACCGAAGCGAATAGTGAACTGAATAGGCAAGCAAGATGGGCTGAATGTTTTTTTTATATATGCTGATATCTTGTGTAGTATAAACACTGGCATAGACCAGTGGGCTCAATGGCCTGTTTCTGAACTGTAAATTCTATTTAATTCTTGTTCCAAAGAGATTCAGACCCCACTATTCTTAAGAAAATAGATCTTCCTGGTTGCCGGCCTCAGTAACACTTCATAAGACCCACATATTGCCAACTGACGGTACTAGTATGGTATGAAAGGGTCGATTTTATGAACATGTATTCTGGACGGGGAGCCTCACTCGCCAGGAGCACATAAGAACATAAGAAATAGGAGCAGGAGTAGGCCATTTGGCCCCTCGAGCCTGCTCCACCATTCAATAAGATCATGGGTGATCTGATCCTGGCCTCAACTCCACTTCCCTGCCAGCTCCCCATAACCCTTGACTCTGTTATCATTCAAAAATATGTCTATCTCGACCTTAAATATATTCAAAGATCCAGACGCCACAGCTCGCTGGGGTAGAGAATTCCAAAGATTCACAACCCTCTGAGAGAAGAAATTCTTCCTCATTTCTGGTTTAAATGAACGACCCCTTATTCTGAAACTATACCCCCTAGTTCTAGATTTCATCTTTGCATCTACCCTGTCAAGCCCCCTCAGAATCTTATATGTTTCAATAAAGCAGGAAATTGCAGGCACATTACCTATGATTTCCTGTCCTTGTAAACAACCTGCCCACAATATGGCTAAAATGCACATACAGTGGGCGAGGTACCCCGCTAAGAGTATACATTATTATAGCAGTTTATCAATGTAAAAGTGCCTTCAGTCACCTTTTTATCACCAAGGCACACGGAGTCAATTGCAAATGCTTCCCTAAATGGTCGCCCTTCCCTATATATTCCAGGCACAACTAAATTTAGAATGCTCATTCAATAATAGTAAGAAAAAAATAATTTTATATATATATATATAAAAACCATAAGCTAAGGAACAGCAAATGCCTGAACCCCACCTCACAATCCCATAACCTGTGCATGCATGTTAATTTTGATATAATGGTAGATCAAAAGAAACCTTTCCACACAGAGGCAGCCTCCCCTTCTTCTCCAGACCACTGAAACCATGGTACATAAGAACATAAGAACATAAGAAATAGGAGCAGGTGTAGGCCATTTGGCCCCTCGGGCCTGCTCCACCATTCAATAAGATCGTGGCTGATCTGATCTTGGCCTCAACTTAATTTCCCTACCTGCTCCCTAATACCCTTGATACACTTATCATTCAAAAATCTGTCTATCTCCATCTTAAATATATTCAATGACCCAGCCTCCACAGTTCTCTGGGGTAGAGAATTCCAAAGATTCACAACCCTCTGGGAAAATAAATTCCTCCTAATTTCCGTTTTAAATGGGTGACCCTTTATTCTGAAATATGCCCTCTAGTTCCAGATTCCTCCACAAGGGGAAACATCCTCTCTGTATCTGTATCTGTGTCAAGCCACCTCAGAATCTTATACATTTCAATAAGATCATAGAAACATAGAAACATAAAAAATAGGTGCAGGAGTAGGCCTTTCGGCCCTTCGAGCCTACACCACCATTCGATAAGATCATGGCTGATCATGCAACGCCAGTACCCAATTCCTGCTTTTTCTCCATACCCCTTGATTCCTTTAGCCATGGGGGCCATATCTAACTCCCTCTTGAATATATCAAATTAATTGGCATCAACAACTCTCTGCGGCAGGGAATTCCACAGGTTAACAACTCTCTGAGTGAAGAAGTTTTTCCTCATCTCAGTTCTAAATGGCCTACCCCTTATCCTAAGACTGTGTCCCCTGGTTCTGGACTTCCTCAACATCGGGAACAATCTACCCGCATTTAACCTGTCCCGTCCGGTCAGAATCTTGTATGTTTCTATGAGATCCCCTCTCATCCTTCTAAACTCCAATGTATAAAGGCCCAGTTGATCCAGTATCTCCTCATATGTCAGTCCGGCTGTCCCGGGAATCAGTCTGGTGAACCTTAGCTGCACTCCCTCAATAGCAAGAACATCCTTCCTCAGATTAGGAGACCAAAATTGAACACAATATTCCAGGTGAGGCCTCACCAAGGCCCTGTACAACTGCAGTAAGACCTCCCTGCTCCTATACTCAAATCCCCTAGCTATAAAGGCCTACATACCATTTGCCTTCTTTACCGCCTGCTGCACCTGTATGCCAAATTTCAATGACTGATGAACCATGACACCCAGGTCTCGTTGCACCACCCCTTTTCCTAATCTGTCACCATTCAGATAATATTCTGTCTTCGCATTTTTGCCCCCAAAGTGGATAACCTCACATTTATCCACGTTATACTGCATCTGCCATGCATTTGCCCACTCACCTAACCTGTCCAAGTCACCCTGCAGCCTCTTAGCGTTCCCCTCACAGCTCACACCACCACCCAGTTTAGTGTCATCTGCAAACTTGGAGATATTACACTCAATTCCTTCATCCAAATCATTGTAAAGAGCTGGGGTCCCAGCACTGAGCCCTGCGGCACTCCACTAGTCACTGCCTGCCATTCTGAAAAGGACGCATTTATCCCGATTCTCTGTTTCCTGTCTGCCAACCAGTTCTCTATCCACGTCAGTATATTACCCCCAATACCATGTGCTTTGATTTTGTACACCAATCTCTTGTGTGGGACCTTGTCAAAGGCCTTTTGAAAGTCCAAATACACCACATCCACTGGTTCTCGCTTGTCCACTCTACTAGTTACATCCTCAAAAAATTCCAGAAGATTTGTCAAGCATGATTTCCCCTTCATAAATCCATGCTGACTTGGACCGATCCTGTCACTGCTTTCCAAATGCGCTGCCATTTCATCCTTAATAATTGATTCCAACATTTTCCCCACCACTGATGTCAGACTAACCGGTCTATAATTACCCGCTTTCTCTCGCCCTCCCTTTTTAAAAAGTGGTGTTACATTAGCTACCCTCCAGTCCATAGGAACTGATCCAGAGTCGATACACTGTTAGAAAATGATCACCAATGCATCCATTATTTCTAGGGCCACTTCCTTAAGTACTCTGGGATGCAGACTATCAGGGCCCGGGGATTTATTGGCCTTCAATCCCATCAATTTCCCTAACACAATTTCCCGCCTAATAAGGATATCCCTCAGATCCCCCCTTCTCGCTAGATCCTGGGTCCGCTAATATTTTGGGAAGGTTATTCGTGTCTTCCTTAGTGAAGACAGAAGCAAAGTATTTGTTCAATTGGTCTGCCATTTCTTTGTTCTCCATTATGAATTCACCTGATTCTGAGTGCAAGGGACCTACATTAGTCTTCACTAATCTTTTTCTCTTCACATATCTATAGAAGTTTTTGCAGTCAGTTTTTATGTTCCCGGCAAGCTTCTTCTTGTACTCTCCCTCTTAATTAAACCGTTTGTCCTCATCTGCTCAATTCTAAATTTCTCCCATCACACCTCATTCTTCTGAACTCAAATGAGTATAGGCCCAACCTGCTCAACCTTTCTTCATAAGACAACCCCTTCATCTCAGGAATCAACCTCGTGAACCTTCTCTGAACTGCCTCCAATGCAAATATATCCCTCCTTAAATAAGGAGACCAAAACTGTACACAGTACTCCAGGTGTGGTCTCACCATCACCCTGTACAGTTGTAGCAGGACTTCCCTACTTTTATACTCCATCCCCCTTGCAATAAAGGCCAAGGGGCCAAAATTCAGGCATGCTAGGAACTTGGCACACCTACGATTTCTTACTGTTTTTACCGCCTCATGAGAAGAGCTCGCATCATGATCGATATTCAGGTCTTTGTCGGCTTTTTCGTCAAGACCGGAAGTCGGTCATAATGGGGGCGGAATGTGGCGGTAACTCCTGGTGAGGGGCAGAAGTTGGGGTGGGACCGAGCCTCTGACACTGTCACTCAGCGGCGGAGCGGTGGTGACGTCATTGCACGTGTGCACGTGTGCGTCACCACTTCTCTCCCCTCATTTAAAGGGGAGCGAATCGGCAATTCTGTAGGTTTGGCCACTGGGCCACCAGGGAGGGTTTCAACCGGGCCAGCGGCCTGGCACCCAAGAGGGGGTGCCAGGCTTCCTGATGGCGGCCTGGCCGAATCCGGGGCAATAATTGGTCGGCCGATCAGGAAGTCATCCGGCAAAAATAAGAACAGGCAGGCCACGACAGTACGCCCTCCCCTTGAAGGGCCACTGCGCTGCCATGCCGCACACACACAGAACAAGGTGCCCTGAAAGAAAAAGCTGTCGGGGGAACCGCACGGTGGAGCAAAGATTTTTTCAGGTATATTTGGGGCAGAGTGCGCTGGAAGTGCGGGAGATCGGTGGTGCGCGCTTTGATGATGCGTCTGCGGCAGTCGGTAGCAGTGGGGTGGAAGTGGGGACAGGCCGAGAAATTCCCGAGGTGAATTTAGGTCGTGGCAACCAATCGACTGCAACGTGGCGGCCACTCGATTCCGCCGCATGGCGGCCGCAAAACGATAGTAACGGACCTTATCCGGACCCTGAGTTTCAGCCTCCAACATTCCATTTGCCTTCCTATTTACTTGCTTTACCTGCATGCTAATTTTTTGTGTTTCATGTACAAGGACCCCCTGATCCCTCTATACCACAGCATTTTGTAATCTCTCTCCATTAAAATAATAATTTGCTTTTTTATTTTTCCTACCAAAGTGGATAACCTCACATTTTCCCACATTATACCCGATCTGCCAAATTTTTACTCACTCACTTAGCCTATCTATATCCCTTTGCATATTCTTTGCATCCTCTTCACAACTTGCTTGCCCACCTATCTTTGTATCATCAGCAAATTTGGCTACAGTGCACTCAGTCCCTTCAACCAAGTAATTAATTTAGATTGTAAATAGTTGAGGCCCCAGCACTGATCCCTCTGATACCCCACTAGTTACAGTTTGCCAAACTGAAAATGACCCATTTATCCTGACTCTCTGTTTTCTGTTAGTTAGCCAATCCTCTATCCATGCTGATATATTAACCCAACCCTGTGAGCTCTTATCTGATGCAGTAACCTTTTATGTGACACCTTATCAAATGCCTTCTGGAAATCCAAATATGGAACATTTACTGGTTCTCCTTTATCCACCCTGCTCGTTATATCCTCAAAGAACTTCAGCAAATTTGTCAAACATGATTTCCTTTTAAAAAAAAAACATGCTGACTCTGTTTGACTCTATTATGATTTTCTAAATGTCCTGCTACTACTTCCAATGACAGATGTTAGGCTAACTGGTCTATAGATTGTATAGTCTATAGTTGCCTGCTTTCTGTCTCCCTCCTTTCTTAAATCATCATCATCATAGGCAATCCCTCGAAATCAAGGAAGACTTGCTTCCACTCTAAAAGTGAGTTCTTCGGTGACTGAACAGTCCAATACAGTAATTGCAGTATCTGTCACAGGTGGGACAGACAGTCATTGAAGGAAAGGGCGGATGGGACAGGTTTGCCGCACGCTCCTTCCGCTGCCTGCGCTTGGTTTCTGCATGCTCTCGGCGATGAGACTTGAGGTCCTCAGCGCCCTCCCGGATGCACTTCCTACACTTAGGGCTGTCTTTGGCCAGGGACTCCCAGGTGTCGGTGGGGATGTTGTATTTTCAAATAGGGGCATTACATTTGCGGTTTTTCAATCCGCTGGGACCTCTCCAGAATCCAGGGATTTTTGGTAGATTACAACCAATGCATCCACTATCTCTGCAGCCGCTTCTTTTAATACCCTAGGATGCAAGCCATCAGGTCAAGGTGACTTGTCCACCTTTAGTCCCATTAGTTTGCCTAGTACTTTATCTCTCGTGATTGTGATTGCTTTAAGTTCCCCCCTCCCAATAGCCACTTGATTGTCAATTATTGGGATGCTTTTAGTGTCTTCTACTGTGAAGACCGATACAAGATATTTGTTCAAAAACCTGCCCTTTCCCTGTTTCACATTATTAATTCCCCAGTTTCATCCTCTAAGGGACCAACGTTTACTTTACCTACTCTCTTCCTTTTTATATACCTGTAGAAGCTCTTACTGTCTGTTTTTATGTTTCTTGCTAGTTTACTCTCATAAATTATCTTCTCTTTATTTTTTCAGTCGTCCTTTGCTTTCCAAAAAATTCCCAATCCTCTAGCCTTCCACGATTCTTTTCAACACTGTATGCCTTTGTTTTAAATTTGATACCATCCATTATTTCCTTAGTTAGCCACGGACGGTTCACTCTTCTCTTAGAATCTTTCTTTCTCACTGGAATATATCTTTGCGGAGAGTTATGAAATATCTTCTTAAATGTTTGCCACTGCTCATCTGCCGTCTTACCCTTTAATCTATTTTCCCAGTCCACTTTAGACTACTTTGCCTTCATACCTTTGTAATTGCCTTTATTTAGGTACATTTTACCGTGCCTCAGCGGAGATTTTGGATATGAGAGCCAATTCCAAAAATAATTTGGACCTTAATCACTGGAAACAGGCTCAAAAGAACATTTTTCACAAAAATTGTTTGTTGTTTTACAACTGTTCTACAGATCATAGAAGCAAACATAATTAAACACAATGGACCATAGTTTGTGGTCAGCGGCGAAGGAACGGGGCTCACTGTTCACCTCACTGACAGCTGCTCATAAAGTTTTTGTGGACTTTAGAGCAGAGACTTGCTCTGATCCAATGTCTGATCTAGGGTGACACCCTTTACAGGGCATATGCGGCATCTGTGAGTAGGTCAAAAAAAAGCAAGGCTCTTCAACCAATCAGATTTGAAAAATCCTCACTGAGCTAGGCAGAGTCTATATCAGGAAGTATAAACTAGGAAGTATAAAATAGATTGAAATCATGTGCAGAAAGTGAAATAAAGATTGGGAAGAAAGATGGGATTAAGAAACATAGATAAAAGAGCCAGACAGAAAAAGTAAAAATAAATTGTAATTTTTTTAAAAATCCCCAACAATTATTAACTTCTAAAGGAATGAGACTCTGCACTTATAAAACTACATTTTCAGGGCCAAGAGGATGTTTGGCAGTAATTATCACTTATCACGGCAAAAAAAAATATTCACTTACTCATGAATCCTGGACCATTATACCATTGCATTGTGTGAAGCTCTAATAAGCACAGTACAATAATAAGTGTTCTGTGGACACTGTGATGGCTGGTGTACATCTGTTTTCCAAGAGTGGGGGATGGGCTTGGGAAGAGCAACAGCATTAGAGAATCATTATTATAATAGTTGGTGTAGCAAAATGACTGCATCTGTGTTGGTTTTTTTCAGTTGAGTTAGTATTTCTGCACCTATTTGGTTTATGCATTTAAATTATATAGACGGGCACATGTGATGGGTTATGTTGATAGGTAACTTGGTCAATCTTTGACACAATTTTCTCATATCAAATATTGTGCTGCAATAAGCTGCAACAGCAAAGAGTTAAATAAGAAATACAGGATATTAATACTATATACTTTCAGATCCAATATCAGTTCCATCTTTGTTACCATAGTGCTTACACTATCTGATTCTACCATACTTAGCAAAAACACATAACACCATGAAAAATTTTAAAAATCACACTAACATCTTTTGTCAATAGTCCATATAATAAAGAATGGCAAATGTTTTGGCAGTAAATTACAAGGCAGAGATTTAGTTGTGATTAATTACTACCTTACACTCACTGACAGATATTTGCTATTCTTAGAATATATAGTTTATGGTTTATATTAAAATAAAATTAATTCCCCCCCCCACCGCCCCCCCCACATTTTTTTCACCATTATCTGGTGAGTATTCTGAGCCCAGTAGAGCCTGCATAATGTAGGCAAGAGTAATAAAGATACATGACTTCAGATCTGGAGGAATTATGGCACCATATAAATGGTGCTATAATAATACCATTTTTTTTTCTTTTGGCGATTGATTACTGGAAAAGATGCTACACTCTAATTTGATGATTCCAGTTGTTAACAATGATCATATGTTCTATGATCTTATTCGCAAAACCATTTTGATCTTAATGCAACAAATTCCTCTTGTAGTTTGGTTTAATCATCAATGAATAACAATGAGGTTCTCAAAAATCTGCTTAACTGATTATTGTACACAGGTTTCTAATTTGAGAGGATAAAAAAAACTGCAGACAGCAAACAGAAAACACAGAGCATCTCAGCAGCCATTTCACAATGTGACACAGCTACACATTCATTTATGCTTTCTGTTTGTTTTCATTATTAAGGGACTTCTCTTCCTTAATGATGTCTTCCTTTATCAGGCCTTGCTAAGATTGCAATTAAGAAAATTGCAATATTTATTCATTATCTAAAGACAAATTTAGTTATTCACTTCAGCTCACAGCTCATGTGACCCATCTGGTACATGCTTAGAAATATTAATTCCTTTTCAGTTAACTTTTGTATTGTGCCAATGCATCTCTCTCAGTCTCACTCTCTCTCTCGCTTTATATATATATATATATATATATATATGTGTGTGTATAAACATATGGATAACATTTTGATTAGCTGGAATTGATTATCAAAAACAAAACATACCAAATGATAAAGTATAGCAAATTTGATAGAAATAATGAACTCCAATTTTTTCATAGTTGTGGAGCACAGTAATGCAAGGTACACCATAAAGAGATATCTGTACAAAACATTGGATAGCAGCTAAGATGAAAGCTGTGTGAAAGATTTACATCCAAACCAAATAGGAACAGAAATAAAACAGGAAACTTTGGGCAAACTCAGTCGAGAAACGTAACAACAAACTTATATTAGTTGCGCGATGTAGAGCATTTACTTAACAATAAAAAGGATAATATGATAGTTGATAAAAAAACGCTCAAACACTTAATACATTAAAATTACCATAATGGGAAATAGATAAGAATTTAAAGGAACTGGCAGATGACAACATCATACGTCTATAATGAATACCGCTCCTCCGCCACGATCTTTCGCTGCTCCTCCGTCACAAAACATTTGCTGCACCTCTGCCACGATCTCTCACCGCACCTCCGTACCAAAGTACCAAACATTCACCGCACCTCCGACACGATCACGCGCCGAATCTCAGCCATGATCTCTCACTGCTTCTCCGCCCCGATCATTTGCTGCATTTCTGCCTCGATCTCACGCCGCTTCTCCACCTCAATCATTCGCCGCACCTCCGCCGAGATCTCTCAGCGCTCATTTACCCTGATCTTCGCCGATGTTCCTGCCCATGCACCAAACGGCGACCCGGGCCTCGATGACATCACCCAGTCGTCCACCTCGGTTATTGCACTCTTGAAATGGCTCGCTCTGGAAGTGGCGGAAAAGTGGTGAGAGATCGTGGCGGAGGTGCGATGAATGTTTGTGGCGGAGGAGCGGTGTGAGATCATGGTGGAGGTGTGGCAAATAAGGGTACGAGGCCCAGAAGAGCCGAGGGCCCAGGGGCAACATGGGCCAGCCCACACTGTGATATGTATGTGCACTGGGTCTGTGCAATGGAGCAGGTCTCCAGTCGTCCTGATTAACCCTTGCCACTGGATAAAGGCTTAGTTCTCTCAAGCCCATGTGGTGGCTGATGTGCAACGGACACCACACGTTAAAAAAATCCATGCACAGGCATCTTCCATCCCTGGAGTTCAGGACTAGAATGTCAGGTCTTTCATTGAAACACCTATGAACTCATCCCTTCTGGTGTAGAAGCAAGTCATCCTCGTTCTAGGGACCGCCTATGATGATGATAATAAATATAAATAATTTGTACAGCTAAGTCCACAGTGTTGCATGCAATTGGACTTCATTTAATTTTAAGTTTAAGAAGTTTGTTGGAGAAATCAGAAGAGATCTAAATGCTTCAGCAAACACATCAATAATAAGGCTGTATACCCTTCCATATGCCATGTGCACTGTTTGTGTTAATTTATTGCATTACTTTTAAGTTCTCATTTCACTCGGCAATACTAAGGTCAATGCATATTAGAGGTGATTCTGTGATCTGGGGCTCCTATTGGGATTACCAGACTGTGGAATTATTCTTATTAAATACATGACCGTGATCATCGCTGCTTTCAAGTGAATGTTCAAAGGTTTCCAGAGAACAAAGTGCAATTTCTCTAAACTGATCTGTTTGGGATTGCATTGTATTTGTTTCTTTACAGCTTTTTTCTGAATTATTTGATTATAGAAAGAACTCCCCAAATTATGAATAGTTTGGGAGCTTCTTTATGGCTCAATTATTATAGGCAGTATGTAACTAAGCCGTACAGACCAGATGATTCTGAGTGTGATTCCCAGTTCTGTGCTGAGTCAGCTATCATAGAATGATACAGCACAGAAGAGGCTATTCAGCCCATTATGCCTGTGCTAACTTTTTGGAAGAGCTATCCAATTAATCCCACACCCCTGCCTTTTCCCCATAGCCCTGTAATTTTTATCCCCTTCAAGTATTTATCCAATTCTCTTTTGAAAGCTGCCATTGAATTTGCTTCCACCATCCTTTGAGTCAGCGCACTCAAGATCATAATAATTCACCGTGTAAAACAAATGGAAGATTGTGGCCAGAGCCTTTGCAATTTCCACCCTTACTTCCTTAAGCAACCGAGAATGCAACCCATTCAGACCAGGTAACTTTTCTACATTGAGTACTGAAAATCTTTTAAGCACCTTTTAAGTATCTATTTTTTTCCTATTCAATCTCTCCACTACCTCTTCCTTTACTATGACATTGGCAGGATCCTCTTCTTTCGTGAAGACAGATGCAAAGTACTCATGCAATACCTCAGTCATGGCCTCTGCCTCCACAAGATGATTCTGTTTGGTCCATAATTGGCTGCACCCTTCCTTTAACTACCATTTTACTATTTATATGTTTCTAAAAAAAACTTTTGGCTTCCCTTTTATGCTTGCCGCTAATCTATTCTCATACACTCTATTTGTTAATTTATTCTGTACTTTCTGTATTCAGTTTGGTTCTCTGTTGTAGCATGAACCCAACAGTTGTCGTAAGCTCCTTATAGCTCAGTTTCTCACTGGGCAATAGAAACATAAACAATAAGAACACTTCAATGGCTTAATAAAGCATTAATAAATTAACAATGATCACCCCCACCCCCAGCCCCATCCCCACCCCCACCATTTTGCATTCTCCGCAATTCAAAATTGCAAGTCTTGCCATTTTGTTATGCCAACAGTGAATCTATCTGAGCTTCTGTTAGCCTCTGTTGTTGCCTTAGAAACATAGAAACATAGAAAATAGGTGCAGGAGTAGGTCATTCAGATCTTCGAGCCTGCACCACCAATCAATATGATCATGGCTGATCATGAAATTCAGTACACCTTTCCTGCTTTCTCTCCATACCCCTTGATCCCTTTAGCCATAAGGGCCACATCTAACTCCCTTTTGAATATATCTAACGAACTGGCCTCAACAACTTTCTGTGGTAGAGAATTCCACAGGTTCACAATTCTCACAGTGAAGAAGTTTCTCCTCATCTCGGTCCTAAATGGCTTACCCCTTATCCTTAGACTGTGATCCCTGGTTCTGGACTTCCCCAACATCAGGAACATGCTTCCTGCATCGAACCTGTCCAATGCTGTCAGAATTTTAGATGTTTCTATAAGATCCCCTCTCATTCTTCTAAATTCCAGTGAATATAAGCCTCGTCGATCCAGTCTTTCTTCATATGTCAGTCCTGCCATCCCAGGAATCAGTCTGGTGAACCTTCGCTGCACTCCCTCAATAGCACGAATGTCCTTCCTCAGATTAGGAGACCAAAACTGTACACAGTATTAAAGGTGTGGCCTCACCAAGGCCCTGCAGTAAGACCTCCCTGCTCCTATACTCAAATCCCCTAGCTATGAAGGCCAACATGCCATTTGCCTTCTTCACCGACTGCTGTACCTGCATGCCAACTTTCAATGACTGATATATCATGACACCCAGGTCTCGTTGCAGCTCCCCTTTTCCTAATCTGTCACCATTCAGATAACAGCTGCCTTCCTGCTTTTGCCATCAAAGTGGATAACCTCACATTTATCTACAGTATACTGCATCTGCCATGCATTTGCCCACTCACCTAATCTGTCCAAGTCAACCTGCAGCCTCTTAGCATCCTCCTCACAGCTCACACTGTCACCCAGCTTAGTGTCATCTGCAAACTTGGAGATATTACATTCAATTCCTTTGTCTAAATCATTAATGTATATTGTAAATAGCTGGGGTCCCAGCACAGAACCTTGAAGTACCCCACTAGTCACTGCCTGCCATTCTGAAAAGGACCCGTTTATTCCTACTCTTTGCTTCCTGTCTGCCAAACAGTTCTCTATCCACGTCAATACGTTACCCCCAATACCATGTGCTTTAATTTTGCACACTAATCTCTTGTGTGGGACCTTGTCAAAAGCATTTTGAAAGTCCAAATACACCACATCCACTGGTTCTCCCTTGTTCACTCTACTAGTTACATTCTCAAAAAATTCTAGAAGATTTGTCAAGCATGTTTTCCCTTTCATAAATCCATGCTGACTTGGACCGATCCTGTTACTTCTTTCCAAATGCACTGCTATTACATCTTTAATAATTGATTCCAACATTTTCCCCACTACCGATGTCAGGCTAACTGGCCTATAATTCTGTGTTTTCTCTCTCCCTCCTTTTTTAGAAAGTGGGGTTACATTAGCTACCCTCCAATCCATAGGAACTGATCCAGAGTCTATAGAATGTTGGAAAATGACCACAAATGCATCCACTATTTCTAGGGCCAAGACCTTAAGTTACTCTGGGATGCAGACTATCAGGCCCTGGGGATTTATCGGCCTTCAATCCCATCAATTTCCCTAACACAATTTCCTGACTAATAAGGATTTCCTTCAGTTCCTCCTTCTCGCTAGACCCTCGGTCCCCGAGTATTTCCCGAAGGTTATTTGTTTATTCCTTAGTGAAGATAGAACCAAAGTATTTGTTCAATTGGTCTGCCATTTCTTTATTATAAATTCACCTGATTCTGACTGCAAGGGACCTACATTTGTCTTCACTAATCGTTTTCTCTTCACATATATATAGAAGCTTTTGCAGTCAGTTTTTATGTTTCCTGCAAGCTTACTCTCATACTCTATTTGCCCCCGCCTAAGTAAACCCTTTGTTCTCCTCTGCAGAATTCTAAATTTCTCCCAGTCCTCAGGTTTGCTGCTTTTTCTGGCCAATTTATATGCCGCTTCCTTGGATTTAACACTATCCCTAATTTCCCTTGTTAGCCACGGTTGAGTGACCTTTCTCATTTTATTTTTAATCCAGACAGGGATGTACAATTGTTGAAGTTCATCCATGTGACCTTTAAATGTCTGCCATTGCCTATCCGCCGTCAACCCTTTGAGTATCATTCGCCAGTCTATCCTAGCAATTCATGTCTCATACCATCGAAGTTACCTTTCTTTAAATTCAGGACCATAGTCTCTGAATTAACTGTGTCACTCTCCATCTTAATGAAGAATTCTACCATATTATGATCACTCTTCCCCAAGGTGTCTCGCACAACAAGACTGCTAATTAATCCTCTCTCATTACACAACACCCAGTCTAGGATGGCCAGCTCTCTAGTTGTTTCCTCAATATATTGGCCTTCATTTACAGCAGTTTAAATGTCACTGTAACTTCAATTGTAATCTATCACCTGATTCGTATTCAGGCATTAACACTTCTTTTTCTCCAATTTCTTTCCTCTGGTCAAGCTGCTGATTTATGTTGGGTTATGGTTTCACAGGCACTAGGCACCCTCCAGCATTTCATTGTAATCGGTTTTCTTCATGTGTGATCATAGGTAGAAAGTGGCAAGCTGTTCAACCGTGAGGGACCATCAAAGCCAGCCTAATCCTGCCCTCAATCATTTTACACACACTCTTTAGACAGGTCACTGGATATCTATCAGGAGTAAGACTCTCGGCTGTTTTTTGCCCACTAAGACAAATTATAAAGTCCCTGTCTCAACTGGGATGGCAGTACAGTTTGCATCTGAACCTCTGATGAAGAATGGCCCCTTGGATCAGGTACCAGATGGTAACCATTCAACCATACCCCAGGATAAACCAGTGGCCTTAGGGAGGAAAGGGAAGGAAACTGGAAAGTAATGTGCATTTTATGGCTGCCTCTAATAGCAGAGCCATAAACCAGTGCTACTCTAAGACAATCAGTAGGAGATATCATGGCCCCTTTAAAAAAAATCAAATAGATCTCAAAAAGTCAATTCTAAACATTTTTTACTAGTTGATTTTTGAAAGAGTGTCCTGATGGTGAGATTATATTATACTAAGCAGGTGGGTAACTTGTAAAATTGTAAATGCAAATATGAAGAATGGGTTTAAGCTTTATTTATGAATAGAAAACAGAGGAATTCCTTCTAATTGTAGTTTTTTGCTTCCCCACGTTAATTAGCTAAAACTATACAACAAATGTGAAATGATGTCTAATAGATTTAAGACGTTGATAAATCAGACAGAAAATGAAATCTGATGTTGCAACAAATTCAATCTGAACAATTGAACCATCTTCTGCCTTCCAGAACTTTATTTTTGACTGAAACACTGAAAACAATAAAAGTCTTTCATCTTTCAAAGCTATATTACAAATCTGTTCTGTTCCCCTGATACAGTAATCGTCTACATAATATATTGAGTCTATTAGATATGCTTAGCAGTGCACAGAAATGCTGCATTTTCTGTTGAAGACTGCTAGCTGCAAATATATAAATGCAATATATAAATCATTAGTTCATTTACTGTCTCGCATAATTATGGTGCAAAGAAAAAAGCATACAATTTGGTCCTATAGTTAGATCATTTCAAAAAAACAAACTAACATTCTTGTCTCTGCAAGAAAAATATGATCTTGTGCTCAGATAAGTGGAAAGATCTGAATATTCAAGTAGGGGCACACGCAGACTGCATACTCGTTCAATTGCCAAAATCAGTCTAACATTTTCTCGTAATATGATGTCCTTGGTGAAGGTTAGTTGAATAATTGTATGTGATTATAGCAGAGCCATAGTACTTTTTGTGTCAGTATCAATGAAATGAAGATTGATTCCCTTTAATTAATCATTCCAAAATAACCCCCGTTTGAATCCCTGTGGAGAAGATGTATGTTTCTACATATTTTCTTTAAAGGTTCTTTGATGCGTGCTGTTCCCTGATGAGATAATGTTGTTAAGCACATGTTTGCCTGTCCTAATGCATTGTAACCTATTCTGTAATTGATTGTTTGCTCCAATCACCAGACCCTCCCCCCCACCACCCACCCCCCCCCCCTCCATTCCCTCCCCGCAAACATTAACCATTAAGAACAGGGTCTGTAGTCCAGCCTGTTGTGAAAGTGGATAAAATGATTAACTTGATCATGGGGTTGGTGGGTTTACTAATGCCTGGTAAGGCCACAATTGCAACTCTTAAGGCTCTTGCCTTTGGATAAGGCTTGCATGAGCATCATAGAGGACAGGGCATTTTACACAACAAAGATATATGTGATTAGAATGTGTACAAGTTAAAAAGCAGCTATGGTATTTCATGCTCTGCTACGTACTGAAAATTAAAGTTTCTCTTCAGTAGAAACATTCAGGATGGTTCTTACACAGTATTGATTTTCAATGAAAAGAAATTAGATGAACAAAACAATAGAAATGTGATACAGTACTTGTTTTCTGAGTGAATTCACCAGGGCTGTAATATTGCTTTGTGCTCATGTGCATTACTTTGTCTGTCTTCTATGAAAAAAAACTGCTGAATTGTATTTCAACATTTTATTTGTAACATAATACTTTTCAATGTATAAAATGATGCTATTGTTGTTCTTGAAGCACAGTCAATTAGTCAATTATAGGAACATTAAACACTTCTTTCCAAGTAATGTACTCTTGTGTTCTCTTTTCTCTGAATGTAGAAATTTGTTCTATTGGAATACAGTTACAATATTAAACAACATCCCCATTCAAGACATTGGTCAGATTGTCAGCATTGTAGAGACTGTTGATTCAAGTGTGCTGTATTAGGACTTTAGTGTCAACTTTGATGTCACTTGTAATAAAGAAAGAACAAAGAATTACTTTTGATACAACACATTTGATGACCTGAGGATGTCCCAAAGCGCTTTTTGGTCACTGTTGTAATGTAAAAAACATGGCAGACAATTTGCACACAGCAAGGTCCCACATAAACCAATTAAATAAATGAACAGATAATCAGTTTTTAGGTGTTGGTTGAGGGATAAATATTGTCCAGGACATCGGGAAAACTCCTGTGCTCTTCTTCAAATAGTGGCATAGAATTTTTTTTGTCCACTTGAAAGGGCAGTTGGCAGCTCAGTTTAACGTCTCATCCAAAAGACGGCACCTCAACTGTGCAACAATCCATCAGCATTGCACTGAAGTGCCACCTGAAGTCTCTGGAGTGGGGCTTGAACCCACAACCTTCTGACTCAGAGGCAAATGTGCTACCACTGAACCGAAGATGACACTTGAAGAAATGTAAAGATTGATTACAGATAAGTTTGCCAAACACAGATTGAAAAACAGTAACATTATATGCTGTTTTAATATTCCATATTTTATGTAGTAACCTGGGTGAAAGACAAAGTAAAATTCACTCCTACCAATGAACTTTTTGCCTGCAGGCACATATAATAGCCTACAGCCAGTGATATTACCACAGGGGACATGGAACTGTTCATTGCATCCCAAGCATGCATTGGAACGATTTTTATTAACATAATGATATTTTACATGTTGTAAAGTCAGATTTTCTCCACAAGGTGGAAAGCAGTTTAAACCATCCTGTCTTCAAAGCATCCAAGGAGGTGAAATCTTATTTTATTGCAAAACAGAATGTCACCCAACAACCAGCCCAAGATCACATTCTCAGAAATTGTACCTTTCACAGGTTGCCACATTTTCATTAGCAGTTATTGATTATGCAGAAAAATAGCCATCCTTCTGTTTTTTGTTAAAAGAAGAATATCACCCTGAGTGATTTTGATATAGCAATTCAACACTCGGCCTAAATAGATGTTTTCTGATGCTGGTTCGGTAGACCAGACTCCAGCCACAATATGCAGTACAATAACTTTTTATTGGTTCATTTTAATTTATGTAGACAATTAAAACTAGCTATTGAGATTACACAAGGTCCTGCTGCAAATGATTGGACCTGAAATTGGTCAGGGATTTCCCGGGGGCGAATGCCTCCAATCGGCAAGAAAAGTACGCACCTCTGTAGTGCCTCTGTATCTTTGCTTTCTTGCAGTCCTGGGCCTGCAGGCATACGCCTGTGCAAAGGTTCACGTATCCCAGGAACGCATGCAGTTCACAAGCAACCCTGGGATCACGTGTGCTGGCCCAACCAATCAAAAAAGGGGTTTCCTATTATGTTTCTGAGGATTTAATTTACGTCCGGAATCCCCATAAGCATATCAGGCATTATATAAAAAACATACTTTCACACAACCTAAATAAAAATAAATCATGACATGTTTAAAATGAATGAAAATACCATTTAATTAAATATTGAAAACAAAAATGTTATTTTTGAAAAATAAATGTAAACACTTCTAATGGGGCCAAAAATAACCTAAACTAATTATAACGATTTTTGAATGTTTAAATGTTTTTAAAAAAGTATTTTTATATTTATTTTCACTTTTATGCTGGTAAAAAAAGGCCCTACACCTGCTTTTACCAGGCATACGGGTTTCATGGGCATTTGCTGGGCAGTAGTTCGGCAAATAGCCCAACTCTCCACCAGCGAATGTCCATTTCCTGCGCGTGCGGATAATCTGTCAAGCTGAAACTTGACAGATCGCAAGTTCCGGATTTTCGCACATGTGCAGCGCCTACGGAACAGTGTCAAATTTTATTTGATAACATTGCGGTGAATCACCTTGCGATGTTTTACTACGTCAAAGCGCTATATAAATGCAAGTTGCTGTTGTTGTAATTTTCCTGTTTTTTTGCCCCCCTGCCCCATATTAAGAGCAGGAGTACAAAACAGTTTTTGGGAAATATGGGGATTTGAGATTTAAAGCTGTACACAGCAGAAATTATGAAACGAAAGGCTCAAGCAGTCAGTCATCTTTTTTCTCCTGTCAAAGATTCTGCCAGAAGTGGGTGCAGTTGCATAATATGCCCAGTCACACAAAGGCAGGCATTTTTTGGCAACATGAGGGAAATACATTATACAATGTAATTTACATCTTAGCAACAAGGACCTCGGGGAGATTTAAAATGTAAAAGATCAGCGGCTTGATTTTCAGCCCCTGTTAGCGCCCCAGAGGGGTGGCAATGGCGTTGGTAAGCACTTCCATGCAGGCAGCCAGCTTCCAGCACCCTGCCAGGACTTTCGGTGCTGGTTTCAACGCCCCTGGTTGCCGCTCCAGCTTGATTTTTGGCTGCTGCCCGATCCGTAGTATTCCGAAGAGTGCCCTGTTGAGACCGCCTGTGAAGTAACTATTACCAGGGAGTTACCCAATTTCAGCTGACTTGTATTCAGCAATTAGCCTTCAATCCTTGCCTCTAGCTCATTCCAGCTCTTAAAGTGGAGATAATTTCAAGCTGCTGCTGCTCATTTTCAGCATTGCTGCACTTGAGTCAAACCTCTCAGCAACTGAGATACCTTTGTGCAATGGTTGGTGCAAATCCTGCTTCAAGGGAGAGGTCCACTTGCTTTAATAATGTTGCATTGGAGACATTGGTGGATGTAATGTATTTGCTTCATGGGTTCTTTGCTTAAGAATTCATAGCATCACATTGCTATTAAGAAGTGGTTGGTTTATTAATAATGGTTTAACAATCACACTACACATTACCAGTTCATCCATTAGGCTCACTGGGGACAATAACGCTATTTTTATCCTCTCTCCATTTCTCATACCACTTCCCTGTCAAACCAGAGGGTTTTATCACTGTCCACCTCCTGATACTGTCTGCCTTCCTTGCTCCATTCCTGCCCCAATGCCCACACATTAACGCAAGTCTAGTGCCATTTTTGCTTTCAGATAACCAGCCGGCAGATGTGCAGCCTGCATCTGAGCCCCATCCCACCCCACCCCACCCCCGCCCCCAGTACAGTCAGGAGGGAAAGGAAGAGGAGGAGGAGTAGCCAAGCACTGCGTCATTGCAACTCTCACCCGCAGGCTCCAGCTCAGATATTGGCACTTTGCATTCATTAGAGGTTAGGTTAGTAGAGGAGTCTGCACTGGGTGATACACTGTGGCCTACTGAGCTACTGCAGACCAAGGGGAAAGGGAAATCTCAGGAGCCAGCTCTCTGGAGGGCGAGTTTGCATGTGAGTTCTACTGCACAGGACTCAGATGAGGACCTCGATGGGGAGGCATTCATAAAAAGGGTAATGGCCATAGGTGCAATGGCAAGGATGCCCGAGACCCTCTCGGCAGTGGTAAGGAGCATGGAGGAGTCCACTTCCAGCATTGCACAGAGCTCTGCACACACCATGGGGCTCATCATTGCCAGTCTGCAGACGATGGTGGGCTCCCAGAGAGACCATGCAGATCCAGACCTCATGACGCTTTTCATGGGCGATGTGGCAGCATCCATTGCAGCACGGGCGGAAGCAATGCAACATCTTAGTGCTGTAATGCAGACAATGGTTGGCGGCATGGAAGCTCAGACTGCTCTCATGTAGTCTCATCTGGATGCCACACAACATCTTGCAGTCAATGATTGCTGGCATTGAGTCTCAGCTGGATGCCATGTTTGCTCTGACTGCTGCCATCACCGCTGGGTCCACCACAGTCCATCGGGGATCTCACGGTGTCGCAGCAGCCCACCAATCTCTGCTCCAGCAGATTGGTGGGGATGCTGAGGTGCTGCCCCGGAGGTGTGGCACTGGGTCAGTGGAGCAGGAACCTGCTGTGCTCTCTCAGGATGACAACATTCTTGATCCCACCACTGCCACTCCACCATTGCACTTGCCGCTGCCTGTTACCCAGCCTACCCAGACTGCTGCTGCCCAGCCTGAGGTGGTGCAGTCTACAGCTGGACCTTCCAGGACCAGAGCTGGTCGAGGGCATCCTGCAAGTCGAGCAGTGGCAATCGAGTAGCAGCCGGAGATGGAGCGAGGTGCGGCCTATAAAGGCCCAGCGGGAGTCCGGGGAGCAGCGGCAGTTGAGCAGCTAGCTGCAGCTGGGTCACAAATAAGAAAGAAGTAAAAAGTAATCAAAGAGTGACATCACAGCCAAGAGGGTAAGTGATTGGCTGGTTGAGTGGTGAGTAGTTTTCTTTTTATTTATCTTTCTTCTTGTTCTTAGCAGTAAGAAACCTTGTCATTGTTGCCAAATTAAGTGAGCTAAGGGTTAAGTCATGGCAGGAGAGACCAGACCCGTGTCATGCTCTTCCTGTGCTATGTGGGAAGAGAGGGATGCTTCCAGTGTTCCTGACGACTACATGTGCAGAAAGTGCATCCAGCTGCAGCTCCTGACAGACTGCATTGCAGCACTGGAGCTGCACATGGATTCACTCTGGAGCATCCGTGATGCTGAGGATGTCGTGAATAGCACGTTTAGTGAGTTGATCACACTGCAGGTAAAGGTTACTCAGGCAGTTTGGGAATGGGTGAACATCAGGAAGAGCAGTGGAAGGAAGGTAGTGCAGAGGTCCCCTGCAGGCATCTCCCTCCAAAACAGATACACCGCCTTGGGTATTGTTGGGGGAGATGACTCATCAGGAGAAGGCAGCAGCAGCCAAATCCATGGCACCAGGGATGGCTCTGCTGCACAGGAGGGCAGGAAAAAGAGTGGGAGAGCTATAGTGATAGGGGATTCTATTTTAAGGGGAATAGATAGGCATTTCTGCAGCCGCAAACAAGACTCCAGGATGGTATGTTGCCTCCCAGGGTCAAGAATGTCTCGGAGCGGCTGCAGCGCATTCCGGAGGGGGAGGGTGAACAGCCAGCTGTCGAGGTACATATGGGTGCCAACGATATAGATAAAAAATGGGATGCGGTCCTACAAGCTGAGTTTAGGGAGCGAAGAGTTAAATTAAAAAGTAGGACCTCAAAGGTAGTAATCTCAGGATTGCTACCAGTGCCACATGATAGTCAGAGTAGGAATGGCAGGATAGCTAAGATGAATATGTGGCTTGAAGAGTGGTGCAGGAGGAAGGGATTCAAATTCCTGGGACATTGGAACCGGTTCTGAGGGAGGTGGGATGAGTACAAGCCAGACGGTCTACACCTGGACAGGACCGGAACCATTGTCCAAGGGGGAGTGTTTGCGAGTGCTTTTGGGGAGGGGTTAAACTAATATGGCAGGGGGATGGGAACCTATGCAGGGAGACAGAGGGAAGTAAAATAGGGGCAGAAGCAAAAGATAGAAAGAAGAAAAGTAAAAGTGGAGGGCAGAGAAACCCAAGGCAAAAATCAAAAAGGGCACATTACAGCAAAATTCTAAAGGGACAAAGTGTGTTAAAAAGAGAAGCTTGAATGCTCTGTGCCTCAATGCGAGGAGTATTCATAATAAGGTGGATGATTTAACTGCGCAGGCAGCTATTAACGAATATGATATAATTGGGATTACGGAGACATGGCTCCAGGGTGAGCAAGACTGGGAACTCAACATCCAGGGGTATTCAACATTCAGGAAGGATAGACAGAAAGGAAAAGGAGGTGGGGTAGCATTGCTGGTTAAAGAGGAAATTAATGCAATAGTAAGAAAGGATATTAGCTTGGATGATGTGGAATCTGTATGGTAGAGCTGTGGAATACCAAAGGGCAGAAAACACTAGTGGGAGTTGTGTACAGACCACCAAACAGTAGTAGTGAGTTTGACGACAGCATCAAACAAGAAATTAGGGATGTGTGCAATAAGGGTACAGCAGTTATCATGGGCGACTTTAATCTACATATAGATTGGGCTAACCAAACTGGTAGCAATGCGGTGGAGGAGGATTTCCTGGAATGTATTAGGGATGGTTCTCTAGACCAATATGTCGAGGAACCAACTGGAGGGCAGGCCATCCTAGACTGGGTGATGTGTAATGAGAAAGGACTAATTAGCAATCTTGTTATGCGAGGCCCCTTGGGGAAGAGTGACCATAATATGGTAGAATTCTTTATTAAAATGGAGAGTGACACAGTTAATTTAGAGACTAGGGTCCTGAACTTAAGGAAAGGTAACTTCAATGGTATGAGACGTGAATTGGCTAGAATAGACTGGCGAATGATACTTAAAGGGTTGATGGTGGATAGGCAATGGCAGACATTAAAGATCACATGGATGAACTTCAACAGTTGTACATCCCTGTCTGGAGTAAAAATAAAACGGGGAAGGTGGCTCAACCGTGGCTAACAAGGGAAATTAGGGATCGTGTTAAATCCAAGGAAGAGGCATATAAATTGGCCAGAAAAAGCAGCAAACCTGAGGACTGGGAGAAATTTAGAATTCAGCAGAGGAGGACAAAGGGTTTAATTAGGAGGGGAAAAATAGAGTATGAGAGGAACATAAAAACAGACTGAAAAAGCTTCTATAGATATGTGAAGAGAAAACGATTAGTGAAGACAAATGTAGGTCCCTTGCAGTCAGAATCAGGTGAATTTATAATGGGGAACAAAGAAATGGCAGACCAATTGAACAAATCATCATCATCATTGGCGATCCCTCGGAATGGAGGAGAACTTGCTTCCACTCCCTAAGCGAGTTCTTTGATGGCTGAACAGTCCGATACGAGAGCCACAGACCCTGTTACAGGTGGGACAGACATTCATCGAAGGAAGGGGTCGGTGGGGCTGGTTTGCCGTGCGCTCCTTCCGCTGCCTGCGCTTGGCCTCTTCATACTCTTTGCGTTGGGACTCGAAGAGCTCAACGCCCTCCCGAATGTACTTTCTCCACCTCGGGCGGTCTTCGGCCAAGGTCTCCCAGGTGTCAGTGGTGATGTCGCACTTTACCAGGGAGGCATTGAGGATGTCTTTATAACGTTTCCGCTGTCCTTCTTTGGATCGTTTACCATGAAGGAGCTCCGCATAAAGCATTTGCTTCGGGAATCTCGGTATCAGGCATGCAAACTATGTGGCCTGTCCAGTGAAGCTGATCGAGTGTGGCCAGTGCTTCAATGTTGGGGATGTTAGCCTGGTCGAGGACACTGATGTTGGTGCGCCTGCCCTCCCAGGGGATTTGCAGGATCTTGCGGAGACATCGTTGGTGATATATCTCCAGCGTCTTGAAGTGCCTTCTATACATCGTCCATGTCTCAGATCCATACAGGAGGGCAAGTATTACTACAGCCCTGTAGACCAAGAGCTTGGTGGTAGATTTCAGGGCTTGGTTTTCAAACACTCTTTTCCTCAGGTGGCCAAAGGCTGCACTGGGGCACTGGAGGCGATGTTGAATCTCCGCATAAATGTCTGTCTTTGTTGATAAGAGGCTCCCGAGATATGGGAAATGGTCCACGTTTTCCAGGGCCGCGCCGTGGATCTTGATGATTGGAGGGCACTGTTGAGCGGCGGTGACAGGCTGGTGGAGGACCTTTGTCTTACCGATGTTAAGCGTAAGGCCCATGCTTTCATATGCCTCAGTGAATACATTGACTATATCTTGGAGTTCAGCCTCCGAATGTGCGCAGACGCAGACGTCGTCCGCATACTGCAGCTCAACAACAGAGGTTGGAGTGATCTTGGACCTGGCCTGGAGGCGGCGTAGGTTAAACAGCTTCCCACTGGTGCTGTAGTTTAGTTCCACTCCAGCAGGGAGCTTGTTGATTAAGAAGAGGGTTGGAGCGATGACGCAGCCTTGCTTGACACCGGTCCGGACGTGGATTAGATCTGTTATGGATCTATTGGTAAGGATCACGGCTTGCATGTCATCGTGAAGCAGGCGAAGGATGTTGACAAACTTTTGGGGGCATCCGAAACGGAGGAGGACGCTCCATAGACCCTCACGATTGACAGTGTCAAAGATCGAAGAAGGCCATGTATAAGGACTGGCACTGCTCCCTGCATTTTTCCTGCAACTGTCGCGCTACAAAGATCATGTCTGTTATGCCCCTTAGGGGATGAAATCCGCATTGTGATTCCAGGAGGAGCTCCTCGGCCACAGGGAGAAGACGATTGAGGAGAACTCTAGCGACAACTTTCCCAGTGGCTGATAGCAGGGAAATTACCCTATAGGACTTGTCCCCTTTTTAAAAAATGGTCACAAGCACTGCATCTCTGAGATCCCCCAGCATACTCTCCTCCCTCAAGATGAGCGAGATGAGGTCATGTATCCGTGCCAACAGCGCCTCTCTGCCATACTTTAGCGCCTCAGCAGGGATTCCATCCGTACCCGTAGCCTTGTTATCCTTGAGTTGTTTTATGACTTTGCCTACCTCGTGCAATGTTGGAGTTTCACTGAGTTGGTGGCGGGTCTAATGTGCTGCGGGATGGAGTCGAGAACACTCGAGTTAAAGGCAGAGTCTTGATTTAGGAGATCTTTAAAGTGTTCCTTCCATCGGGCCCTGACAGCCTCGGTGTCCTTGATGAGTGTTTCCCCGTTCTTGGCCAGGAGTGGGATGGGGCCTTGAGAGTTTGGACCGTAGGTGGCCTTGACTGCAGCGAAGTCACACTAATAGTGGAGTACACTAACAACATATCATGGC
The DNA here is from genome assembly GCF_044704955.1 of Pristiophorus japonicus. Lineage (NCBI taxonomy): Eukaryota > Metazoa > Chordata > Chondrichthyes > Pristiophoridae > Pristiophorus > Pristiophorus japonicus. The sequence goes on from NC_091977.1 coordinate 127,933,225, forward strand.
TGTTGGCCAGTTGCATCTCCTGTGCTTTCTCCATCCACCACCTGTTCTTTAGGTCCTGGGTTTTTTGTTGGACCTGAGCCTTGAGCCGTCTGTAATGTTGTTCTGCAGCTCCTGAGTTGGGTTGTTGCTTGAGGCTCAGAAATGCTTTGCGCTTGTGATCTATTAGTTCTTCGATCTCCTGATCATTTTCATCAAACCAGTCCTGATGTTTTCTGGTTGAGTGACCAAGTGTCTCTTCACAGGCACTGCTTATAGAGGCCTGGAGGGCAGACCAAGCGCTATGGGCATTCAGCATCTCAGGGTCATCAAGGCATGCCAGATTGGCTGTGAGGCGCTGGCTGTATAGGGCTCTCTTAGCTGGGTCTCTAAGTGCCCTGGCATTAACTTTTTTGCAGAACTGCTTCTGCTGTCCCCTCTGCCAATTGAGCAAATACTTCGGTTCGGTCTTCACGAAGGAAGACACATATAACCTTTCGGAAATACTAGGGGACCGAGGGTCTAGCGAGAAGGAGGAACTGAAGGAAATCCTTATTAGTCAGGAAATTGTGTTAGGGAAATTGATGGGATTGAAGGCCGATAAATCCCCAGGGCCTGATAGTCTGCATCCCAAAGTACTTAAAGAAGTGGCCCTAGAAATAGTGGATACATTGGTGATCATTTTCCAACAGTCTATCGACTCTGGATCAGTTCCTATGGTCTGGATGGTAGCTAATGTAACACCACTTTTTTAAAAAGGAGGGAGAGAGAAAACGGGTAATTAGAGACCGGTTAGCCTGACATCAGTAGTGGGGAAAATGTTGGAATCAATTATTAAAGATGAAATAGCAGCGCATTTGGAAAGCAGTGACAGGATCAGTCCAAGTCAGCATGGATTTATGAAAGGAAAATCATGCTTGACAAATCTTCTAGAATTTTTTGAGGATGTAACTAATAGAGTGGACAGGGGAGAACCAGTGGATGTGGTGTATTTGGACTTTCAAAAGGCTCAGTGCTGGGACCTCAACTATTTACAATATACATCAATGATTTAGATGAAGGAATTGAATATAATATCTCCAACTTTGCAGATGACACTAAGCTGGGTGGCGGTGTGAGCTGTGAGGAGGATGCTAAGAGGCTGCAGGGTGACATGGACAGGTTAGATGAGTGGGCAAATGCATGGCAGATGCAGTATAATGTGGATAAATGTGAGGTTATCCACTTTGGTGGCAAAAACATGAAGGCAGAATATTATCTGAATGGTGGCAGATTAGGAAAAGGAGAGGTGCAACGAGACCTGGGTGTCATGGTATATCAGTCATTGAAAGTTGGCATGCCGGTACAGCAGGTGGTGAAGAAGGCAAATGGCATGTTGGCCTTCATAGCTAGGGGATTTGAGTATAGAAGCAGGGAGGACTTAATGCAATTGTACAGGGCCTTGGTGAGGCCTCACCTGGAATATTGTGTTCAGTTTGCTCTCCTAATCTGAGGAAGGACGTTCTTGTTATTGAAGGAGTGCAGCGAAGGTTCACCAGACTGATTCCCGGGATGGCGGGACTGACCTATCAAGAAAGATTGGATCAACTGGGCTTGTATTCACTGGAGTTCAGAAGAATGAGAGGGGACCTCATAGAAACGTTTAAAATTCTGACGGGTTTAGACAGGTTAGATGCAGAAAGAATGTTCCCAATGTTGGGGAAGTCCAGAACCAGGGGTCACAGTCTGAGGATAAGGGGTAAGCCATTTAGGACCGAGATGAGGAGAAACTTCTTCACCCAGAGAGTGGTGAACCTGTGGAATTCTCTACCACAGAAAGTAGTTGAGGCCAATTCACTAAATATATTCAAAAGGGAGTTAGATGAAGTCCTTACTACTCGGGGGATCAAGGGTTATGGCGAGAAAGCAGGAAGGGGGTACTGAAGTTTCATGTTCAGCCATGAACTCATTGAATGGCGGTGCAGGCTAGAAGGGCTGAATGGCCTGCTCCTGCACCTATTTTCTATGTTTCTATGTTTCTATGGGACTGGACAGGTTAGATGCAGGAAGAATGTTCCTGGTGTTGGGGAAGTCCAGAACCAGGGGTCACAGCCTAATGATAAGGGGTAAGCCATTTAGGACCGAGATGAGGAGAAACTTTTTCACCCAGAGAGTTGTGAACCTCTGGAATTCTCTACCGCAAAGAGTTGTTGATGCCAGTTCATTAGCTATATTCAAGAGGGAGTTAGATATGGCCCTGACGGCTCAAGGGATCAAGGGGTATGGAGAGAAAGCAGGAAAGGGGTACTGAGGTGAATGATCAACCATGATCTTATTGAATGGTGGTGCAGGCTCGAAGGGCCGAATGTCCTACTCCTGCACCTATTTTCTATGTTTCTATGTTTCTAAGGCCACCTGTCGTCTCTGGCCCTGACACACAGCAACCTTCCACCAGCTGTACTGCAGCCACAGGAGACACACTGCAGAGGAGCACTAGATTAGTTAAAGCAAAAAGGGGATATAAGGAAATGAACAAGGGTGATTCTTAAATACATTATGTTTCAGTTAATTTTTATCACAAATTTTGATTGGAATGTTTCATCTTTGCTGTTGTCTCTCATTTCAGTTTTGGGGCTTTGGTATGGAAGGACAAATTGATGTGGTGATGGGGGTGTCCAGAGAGATGTGATTCACTGGAACCGGGAAGTGGGATGGAATTCATTGGAACCAATGTCTGATGAGACGGTCACGGACCGCCTTTTAGAATCACGATTGAGTGGCTACCTCCTCCGTCATTGGTGTTGCTGCTCCTGCTCCTCCTCGTCCTCCTCTGCCTCTTGATCCTGCTCCTGCTCCTCCTCCTGCTCCTGCTCCTGCTCCTTCTCCTCCTTCTCCTCCTTCTCCTCCTCAGGTGGTGTGGCTATACCTGGAAGCAATGACTGTGCCCTCATGTTGGCCAGGTTGTGCAGCATGCAGCAGGCAGCGACGAATATGGACACCCACCTGAGCGGTCAAGTCAGCAGAACCATTGCTTGAGCGCTCCGATGGTCTGCTCAATGTTGTTTCTGGTGGCGGCATGGCTCTCATTGTATGAGAGCTGGGCAGCAGTGTTGGGGTTGCGGAGGGGAGTCATGAGCCAGGTGGACAGCGGATAGCCTTTGTCTCCCAGCAGCCAGCCGTGAGGTTAATGCGGTGGCTGGAAGAGAGCTGGCACACCGGTCTGGCACACGATGAAGGCATCGTGGCTATCGCCAGGATAGCGGGCATTCACAGTGAGGATTTGCTGTGCAGGTACAGAAGATCTCAGGATTGTTATGCAGTGCCCGCAAAGCAACGTGGTGCAGTCTATGGCGCACTGCACCATGGGGATGTCCGCTATCCTGACAAAGCCACATGCACACTTGTGCTGCTTCTCTCCGGTCATGGGGAAGGAACTGTCGTCCCCTCTCCTTCTGTACAGAGCATCTGTGACCTCGTGGATGGAGCGATGGATGGCCAACTGGGAGATATTGGAGATGTCTCCTGTTGCACACTGGAAGGATCCATTAGCGTAGAAATTAAGCGGGATGGTGACCTCGACTGCCACTGAGAGAACCGTCCTCACCCTGAGGTTCAAGGTCTAGTTGCAGATCGCAGAGCTCTGTGACCACGTCCTTGCTGAAGCGCAGCCTTAGAACACACTGTTCCTCGGTGAAATTGATGTAGCAGAACTGCTGCCAGAGTACCCTGGGAGAGTAAGGTCTCCTGTTACCAGCCCTAATGGGCTTTCTCCCTCTGACTACATTTTGTTGCCTTATTCCCTGTCTTGCTCCCTGTCTTGCTTCCTATCCTGCTGCTTGTCCTGCTCCCTGTCCTGCTCCCTGTCCTGCTCCCTGTCTTGCTCCCTGTCCTGCTCCTTGTCCTGCTCCCTGTCCTGCTCCCTGTCCTGCTCCCTACCCTGCTCCTTGTCTTGCTCCCTACCCTGCTCCCTATCCTGCTCCCTATCTTGCTCCCTGTCCTGCTCCCTGTCTTGCTCCCTGTGCATTTGCTCCTTGCATTTGTCTCTGCCTTCATCTCCGCCCAAAAAGTCTCTAACGGTGACATCGGAGCAGGAGGTCAAGTGCCAACACAGCCCCCTTGAAGCATTATAAATATTGTTGTTTCAAATCAGCCTTCAATGAAACAAAGGAATGGTTAAGAGGCAGAACATTCCTTGAAGTGAAAATCGCTCAAATCTGTCCAACAGCCACTCTGCCTATGTGTTCGGAAGCTGCAAAGAGTAATGCCCAACAAAATTTTTTTGTAAAGATGGCATTTTTAAATAATGCTCCTCTAGCCGACTCCCAACTGCAACTTGACAGCTGAAGCTGTCATTGTCAGCGGCAGGCAGTAAGTGACGGGGCGTGGCCGAATTTCCCTTCCAGGGTGGTAACGGGGCGCAGCTGAACGGGGCGCTACCAGCAGGAACGGGGTGCTACCTCTTAGCGCCTCCGCAAAATCCCCATCCAATTTTGAGGGGGAAGCTGTTCTCGCCACGCCCAGGCGAAAACCCTTTTGCGTCCCATTAGCGCCCCCGGAGGTACTAACAGCAGGCTGACAGGAACTCAATTTCGCCCCCATATTGTTTTGTTAAATTTCCCACAGTACAGCAGGTCCACCCATACTGTGGCACAGCATCACAATGAAATCCTCCTGCTCCCTCCCCAACTGGGTCAGGCATCTCATCGGCGCTGTAAATGGCACTGGCACCAGCCTGCAAAATGTAAGTGCCTCTCATCACACGAGATGAGCCAGGGACAGGGGCACAGCACTGGGACGAGCAGTAGTTTGGCATCATCCAAAATCTAGCCCCAAATATTGCCACACATTTCTTAATTCCTATTTCTTAATCCTGAAGAAGCCACCTTAACCAATAGGCCCCAAGATTAAGCCTTTCTAAGGAATCCCCTTCTCTTTCCAAGTGATTTACTTTTTATGTAGGAATCCTGGACCAGCTGCTTGAGTTCCAGTAACCCAGTGGCCCAATGGGTGCTTGACCCTAACTCACGAAATGCCTCATTATTGCTTCAATTTTCTTGATGGGCCCCTAGTTTCTGATGAAAGACTTTTTTGAGATTTAGAATATAACTTAACCACCTGCACTGCATAATTGCCAAGCTAAACAACTAGCAAAAGCCAAGCAATAGAGAATGGTAACATAGTTGATATGTTACTGGACTAGTAATCCAGAGACATGAGTTATAATGCCACCACGCAGCTAAAGAATTAAAATTCAGTTAATTAAATTTTTTTTTAATCTGGAATAAAAAGCTAGTATCAGTAATGGTGACCAGGAAAGTATCAGATTGTCGTAAAAACCCATCTAGTTCACTAATATCCTTTAGGGAAGGAAATCTGCTGTCCTTACCTGGTCTGGTCTATATGTGACTCCAGACCCCCAGCAATGTAGTTAACTCTTAACTGCCCTCTGAAATGGCCTAGCAAGCTACTTAGTTGTAAAACACCACTGTGAAAAACGATAAGAAAAAAACCGACATCGACCTCGGCACTGTCTACGGTCATGACAATGGCACACCCATCCCAATTGACCTGGCAAAGTCCTCCTCACCAACATCTGGGGAGTTGGGTCAAAATTGGGAGATCTGTCCCACAGACTAGCCAAGCAACAGCCTGACATAATTATACTCACAGAATCATACCTTTCAGCCAATGTCCCAGACTCCTCCATCACTATCTTTGGGTATGTCTTGTCCCACCAGCTGGACAAACCCACCAGATGTGGAAACACAGTGGTATACAGTCAGGAGGGTGTGGCCCTGGGAGTCCTCAACATTAACTCTGGACCCCATGAAGTTTCATGGCTTCAGGTCAAACATGGGCAAGGAAACCTCCTGATGATTACCACCTACCGCCCTCCCTTAGCTGATGAATCAGTACTCCTTCATGGTGAATACCACTTGGAAGAAGCGCTGAGAGTAGCAAGGGCACAGAATGTATTCTGGGCAAGTAGCATCATTCTTCTTGCCGAGAATTTTTCGGACTTTTCACACGTTTGCCAGTTGCCTTGTTCATAGCGGGATTGAGTGCTAGTGGGCTAGGGTCTTCAATCTCGACAACACAGAGGCCTCATTATGGAGGTTGTGCTTGTGGAGGCAATGGGCTCAGTGCTGTAAGATTTCTAAATCTCTGGCATTAAATTGACAGTGAGACTGATTCTTTTAAAACAATTTGGAACAGTTTATTAAAACACACACACATGCACATTTATCAGCAGTCGTCGACTATCCTACGGGTCTTACTTAGTTACAACAGATACAATGTTACAATAATGATTTATAAAAAGGTATACGTAACTTTCCTCTGGCTGGCTGGCTGAACACACGGCCTATTGTTTCGGCTGGTTTTTGAGCGGGCGTTTTGCCGTGTGCTCAGGAGAGAAAGAGCAGTCTGTGCTTGAGTTTTTATGTCCCTTAAGTCCATTGTTCCTCCGAAAGCCTCAGGATTGGACCTTGGTCTCCTCACTCATGTGTCTGCTGGACTGGCCCAGCCATCCTTTGATTAGGTTTAATGGCTTTCTAATCAAGACAATACACAAACACCATGCTGGAGGTCTGTGAGCTTCCATTTTGAATCTTTCAAAACTGTCTTTTCATATATTCTACACTTTCAACATTTATACATACACAGAATCAATTTTATTACTGAACACTTTTATTCTTACAAACTCCCCACCTTGAGGGGGAAATATCCATATTGACTCCTCATATGGTTTATCTCCTTAGGGCTCACATATCATAAACAATGAGAAGGTTCTGATAGCTCTGCTATTGATGGGTTTTAAACTGAGAGAGAGAGAGAGAGAAAAGTGGATTGATGATTGATGATGTTCGTGAGTCATGCTGCAGCTCCCGCTTCTCCATCTTCTCTCGGCTTCGGTCTTGGCCAGTATCGTCCTGACAATCGTGAGGATCCGTACCATGGTCTGTGGGAAACAAGATCAGTGCAGTATTTACTCTTTGGCAGTTTTTAACTGATTAATGTGAAACCACTTCTTGTACTTAACGCCCTTTTTCCCCGGTAACTGAATCAAATAAACCGCGGGGTTCAATCGGTCTATAATTTTATGCAGTCTCCACCACCTGGGCTCAAAGGCAGCTTCTTTTTCCCATAATTTGGAATCATTCCTGAGTCTGCCACCTCGTATTCAAAGGGACATACTTTCTTATCAAAGTACTTTTTAATTTGTCTTCTTGACTTCTCCAATTTGGTGGCCACAAATCGATTGATCTGATCGGTGTGATCTATCACTTGTTCCAGCCACTTGGAACTACAAGTTTTCATTGTCAGGGGACTAATCCCTGTTAATGTTAGCTGGCCTGGTGTTCTCATGAGCCTTCCCATCATGGCCTGATATGGGGAGACCCCTGTTGTTCGATGAGGTGTGGACCTCATTGCCATTAAGCACATTGGCAGCATGTTAGCCCATTAAGTGGGGTGGTCCGCGCACAATTTTTTAAACATTAACTTGAGGGTCCTGTTCCCTCTTTCGACCCCTCCGGCTGACTGGGGGTGGTGAGCAATATGTAATTTGTGTTTTATCCCCAACATTTCCTGCAGGTGGGTAAAAATTTTACCGGTAAAGTGTGAACCTTGATCGCTGTCCACTTGTACTGGTACTCCCCACCTACAAAACACAAGATTCAATAGTGTTTTGGCTGCTGTGATTGTGGTGTTGGAGTGACAGGGGAATGCTCCGATCCATTTAGTGAATTGGTCTACCACCACTAGGGCATGCTGAAAATTGCCTTGCGCCTGTGGAAGTGGCCCAGTGAAGTCTATCTGGAGGTGAGTCCATGGCCCTTGAGGTAGGGGTACGCTTTGAAGCAAAGCTCAGTTAGTATATGCGGGAGGATTGTGTTGCAGGCACAGTAGGCATCATACCACATATTGGTTGATTGTCTCCCTCATGGAAGGCCACCAAGCTGTGGATACTACCTTATAGAAGGTTACCAAGGCTGAATAGTATCCTGCTGTGGGGTGAGAGTGAAAGAGTGAGAACAGTTCCTGACCTACCTCTGGTGGAACACACACCACCGGGCAGGTGTTTGGCTTTCTTTTGAACATCAGCAATTGCTCATTTGAGTCAGGGGCAGTGGCTAGTATGGTATTGGGAGCCCAGGCTGTTGGTTGAGGAAGGGGTCTGTCTTCCTCGTGCCAGGCGCTTACAACAGCATATGACCAGTATTGCTGCTGCAGGGATTTCAAATCTAGGTGATCTGTTGCGGAGGCCTTGCTAACAGCATTACAGGGCTCAACAACTATATCCTATATCTCCCCATCAATCACAGCGTCCTTGGCTGCTCTGTCTGCTCTGGAATTTCCCTCACTATGTGGACCCCCTTTGCTATGGGCTGCTACCTTTCCTATGAAGCAGGGCTGGGATCGCTGTTTAAGGTATGACCAGAGCAGGCGTAACCAGGGCCCATGGACCAGGGCCTTACCGTCTATCGTACAATAGTTATTTTTGTGATATAGGGGCAAGGAGAGCATGGTGTTTATAGCATAGGCACTATCAGACCAAGTATTCATGGGTCTATCTGAGGTTTCCTTCACAGCAGTTAGAAGTGCGGTGATTTCTGTATATTGTGAAGACTGTCTGTTGCATCTTCGTTGGATGGCTCTTTCTGGCAATGCCACAGCATATCCGGTGTGAGGGGATCCTTCAATGTGATATTAGGACCCATCGATATAGACATCTGGGGCACCCTGTATGGGGTCTTTCTGCACAGGGTGGGTCTCAAAGTTAATCAGGGGTAACAGACATTCATGCGGGTCCCCCGCATAGATCAGACATTGTGGCAGCAATGAAGTGGGTTTGGAAATGGTATCAATGTCTCTTTCCATAAATTCCAATGTCCATTTGCTGAGGCGCTGTGAGGAAACTAGCGAATCACCAGGTTTCATCAGTAGTTTCAGAGGTGTGTCCCCGCTGTGCAGGGTTGTAGCTTGTAACCCAGTAATCAAGATAAAGTGATGTACCGACCAGAAGACGGCCAGTAGGTGGCGCTCGCATGCGGTATACATCTTTTCTGACCCCTGCAGGATTCGAGACGCATATGCAATGGGCTGCAATCCATCAGCTCGCATTTGGCACAGAACTGCAGTGAGGCTTTGCTCTATGGCCCCGACCTCCAAATGGAAGGGCAGTGTGGGATCAGGAAAGAACAGATATGCGGCCTGTATCACTGCAGTTTTTAATTTAGCCATGGACTGAGTGTAGGTATCAGTCCATGCCGGGCGTATGTCATCATCCTGCAATTTTATTAAATCATACAGGGGCTTTGCCCACTCTGCAAAACCTGGGATAAAGTTCCTTTGGTACCCCAGCAAACTCATGAATGATTGTAGAGCTGTTTTGGAAGTGGATAATGGCAGCCACTGTATTATCTCCACCTTGTGAGAATCGGGAGATGATCCCTCTGGAGAAATGGACACTCCTCGAAAGGTAACCCATTCTTTTACTAATTGAGCCTTACAGGGATTTACCTTTAGTCCCGCCTGAGCCAACAATGTCAAAAGTTTGCACAAAAGGGACAGATGCTCCTCCATGCTGTCAGTTGCCAGCAATAGGTCGTCTACGTACTGTAGCAAGCAGGTAGGGCGGGAAAAGTCTTTTAAAATTGAAGCCATTCTTTTGTGGAATATCGTGGGGGCTTTGTGGAACTCCTGATGCAAGCATGTCCAGGTGTAGCTATGGTCTTCAAATGTGAACGCAAATTTGTACTGGTCTTTACTCTTAACAGGGATACTCCAGAATCCATTGGTGATGTCGAGAGTCGAGAAGTACTTGGAACCAGCAGGAATTTGAAATAATATGGTGGGAGTTTCTGTTACTACCGGTGAGCAGGCTGGTGTTATAGAATTTAACTTTCTGTAATCAATAGTCAGTCGCCAGCTGCTAACAGGTTTTTTAACTGGCCATGCGGGTGAATTGGTCATGAAAGTGCCTGTCCTAAGAACACCCTGCTCAAATAGGGATTTTATGGTGTCTCAGATGCAAGGGTGATTCTCCCTTGGGATGGGGTATTGAATGAGTGGAGGGGTTCCTTCAATAGATTCCTCGCCTGCCATTTTTCCACAGTCATGCTTGGCAAACACTGCTGGCTGTTCCTGAATTCGTTTTGCCACAGCTTAATTTTTGCTCCCTTGAGGGTCATACTCAGATGGCTTTTTAATAGCAAAAACCGAGTGAACATCCGAAATTTCTATCACTCCTGCCTCAACTCTCAGTCCCATCCAAACACAGTCCTGATTATAATCTATCACTGCGCCATACTGATCCAACACATCAGTCCCTAAAATTCCCCTTCCGTCGGGGGTGGTCATCAGCATCGGTGCTGGGACCTTACAGGTGAGGCCTCCCAACTGATGTTCAGTGGCCTTCCCTGTATACGCAGTGGTTGTATCACCATTAAATCCTTTAAGGGTCATACAACCCTTGCCTGCTGCTGCATGGAGTTCAGGGTATGGGGTGTGGATGATGATAATGGCTGAGCCAGTATTGATAAGCATAATCTACTACCTGGCCCCTTTTAAGACAACAAGGACTATTGGTCTCCCACTACCATCACGTCAGAACCCCAATTCCGACCAATCTTTGAGGGTCAAGGATATCTCAGAGCGGGTGCAGGACATTCTGAAAAGGGAGGGTGAACAGCTAGTTGTCATGGTGCATATAGGTACCAATGATATAGGTAAAAAACGGGATGAGGTCCTACGAGACAAATTTAGCGAGCTTGGAGCTAAATTAAAAAGTAGGACCTCAAAAGTAGTAATCTCAGGATTGCTACCAGTGCCACGTGCTAGTCAGAGTAGGAATTGCAGGACAGCTCAGATGAATACGTGGCTTGAGGAGTGGTGCAGAAGGGAGGGATTCAAATTCCTGGGACATTGGAACCGGTTCTGGGGGAGGTGGGACCAGTACAAACTGGACGGTCTGCATCTGGGCAGGACCAGAACCAATGTCCAAGGGGAAGTGTTTGCTAGTGCTGTTAGGGAGAGGTTAAACTAACATAGCAGGGGGATGGGAACAAATGCAGGGAGACAGAGGGAAATAATATGGAGGCAGAAGCAAAAGATAGAAAGAAGAAGAATAAAAGTGGAGGGCAGAGAAACCCAAGGCAAAAAACAAAAAGGGCCACATTACAGCAATGTTCTAAAGGGGCAAAGTGTGTTAGAAAGACAAGCCTGAAGGCTCTGTGCCTCAATACGAGGAGTATTCAGAATAAGGTGGACGAATTAACTGCACAGATAGCAGTTAATGGATATGATGTAATTGGCATCACCGGGACATGGCTCCAGGGTGACCAAGGCTGGGAACTCAACATCCAGGGGTATTCAACATTTAGGAAGGATAGGCAGAGAGGAAAAGGACGTAGGATGGCGTTGCTGGTTAAAGAGGAAATTAATGCAATAGTAAGGAGGGACATTAGCCTGGATAATGTAGAATCGGTATGGGTGGAGCTACAGAATTCCAAAGGGCAGAAAACGCTAGTGGGAGTTGTGTACAGACCACCAAACAGTAGTAGTGAGGTTGGGGACAGCATCAAACAAGAAACAAGGGATGCGTGTAATAAAGGTATAGCAGTTATCATGGGTGACTTTAATAGAAACATAGAAACATAGAAAATAGGTGCAGGTGTAGGCCATTCGGCCCTTCGAGCCTGCACCGCCATTCAATGAGTTCATGGCTGAACATGCAACTTCAGTACCCCATTCCTGCTTTCTCGCCATACCCCTTGATCCCCCTAGTAGTAAGGACTACATCTAATTCCTTTTTGAATATATTTAGTGAATTGGCCTCAACAACTTTCTGTGGTAGAGAATTCCACAGGTTCACCACTCTCTGGGTGAAGAAGTTTCTCCTCATCTCGGTCCTAAATGGCTTATCCCTTATCCTTGGACTGTGACCCCTGGTTCTGGACTTCCCCAACATTAATAAGAACATAAGAACATAAGACCATAAGAATTAGGAACAGGAGTAGGCCATCTAGCCCCTCGAGCCTGCTCCACCACCCAACAAGATCACGGCTGATCTGGTCGTGGACTAAGCTCCACTTACCCGCCCGCTCCCCATAACCTTTAATTCCCTTATTGGTTAAAAATCTATCTGTTAGTGTTAGTTTTTTATCAGAAGAATCACTCAACACTCAGAGTCGGTTCCAACGCCAATGCGGCCTTTATTACACCGGTGGGGAGAGAGCCTCTGGTTAACTCCAGGCATTCCACTCTCCACCAAACAAAGGGTTTCATGGATTTTTATATGTTTTACAACAGTTTACTACAGTTACATCAACCCATTTTGGCTGGATACTATCCAATCATATAGATTATAAATTCAATTAGACCAATAGATAGAGTTAGTTTCTAAACATAAAGTGGCTCATGTGTTGCTAAGAGATGTGTTGCTAAGAGATGTGTTGCTAAGGGGTGTGTTGCTAGGAATGACTCATGTATCTTGTAACATGGTCCAGGTCTCCCTTATCTTACTGTCCTTGGGTGCTGTCTTTGGGTAGCCTCCTTATCTTAATCCTGTTACAGAGTTGTATTGTCCTTACATTCACCAGAACATTTTGTCTGAGGCCTGGCTGATTAGAGACATCTGCAGAATTTGCTTGTTAGTCCTGTGTGTGGGAAACAATTAACAGTTTCCAGGAATGCGGTCTATTTCAGCTAACAGAAATCCCTTGAGGCTTCACGGGTAGCCATTTTATGGTATTGAGTTACATTTAGTTCTAACCTTATGCTACAGGTGCCGCTGCCCTAGGGGAGAATTTTCGCTATAACACTATCTTTCTGTGACTTGAATACATTCAATGAGCTAGCCTCAACTGCTTCCTTGGGCAGAGAATTCCACAGATTCACAACCCTCTGGGAGAAGAAATTCCTTCTCAACTCGGTTTTAAATTGGCTCCCCCGTATTTTGAGGCTGTGCCACCTAGTTCTAGTCTCCCCGACCAGTGGAAACAACCTCTCTGCCTCTATCTTGTCTATCCCTTTCATTATTTTAAATGTTTCTATAAGATCACCCTCATCCTTCTGAACTCCAACGAGTAAAGACCCAGTCTACTCAATCTATCATCATAAGGTAACTCCCTCATCTCCGGAATCAGCCTAGTGAATTTCTTTGTACCCCTTCCAAAGCTAGTATTAATCTACATATTGAGTGGGCTAACCAAACTGGCAACAATGTGGTGGAGGAGGATTTCCTGGAGTGTATTAGGGATGGTTTTCTAGACCAATATGTCAAGGAATCAACTCAAGGAAAGGCCATCCTAGACTGGGTGATGTGTAATGAGAAGGGACTAATTAGAAATCTAGTTGTGCGAGGCCCCTTGGGGAAGAGTGACCATAATATGAGAGAATTCTTTATGAAGGTGGAGAGTGACACAGTTAATGCGGAAACTAAGGTCCTGAACTTAAGGAAAGGTAACTTCGACACTATGATACGTGAATTGGCTAGAATAGATTGGCAAAGGATACTTAAAGGGTTGACAGTGGATAAGCAATGGCAAACATTTAAAGATCACATGGATGAACTTCAGCAATTGTACATCCCTTTCTGGAGTAAAAATAAAACGGGGAAGGTGGCTCAACCATGGCTAACAAGAGAAATTAAGGATAGTGTTCAAGCCAAGGAAGAGGCACATAAATTGGCTAGAAAAAGCAACAAACCTGAGGACTGGGAGAAATTTAGAATTCAACAGAGGAGGACTAAGGGTTTAATTAAGAGGGGGAAAATAGAGTACGAGAGGAAGCTTGCAGGGAACATAAAAACTGACTGCAAAAGCTTCTATAAATATGTGAAGAGAAAAAGATTAGTGAAGACAAATGTGTGTCCCTTGCAGTCGGATTCAGGTGAATTTATAATGGGGAACAAAGAAATAGCAGACCAATTGAACAAATCCTTCGGTTCTGTCTTCAGTCTAGTGAGAAGGAGGAACTGAAGGATATCCTTATTAGGCGGGAAATTGTATTAGGAAAATTGATGGGATTGAAGGCCGATAAATCCCCGGGGCCTGATAGTCTGCATCCCAGCGTACTTAAGGAAGTGGCCCGAGAAATAATGGATGCATTGATGATCATTTTCCAACAGTCTATTGACTCTGGATCAGTTCCTATGGACTGGAGGGTAGCTAATGTAACACCACTTTTTAAAAAAGGAGGTAGAGAGAAAATGGGTAATTATAGATCGGTTAGCCTGACATCAGTAGTGGGGAAAATAGTGGAATCAATCATTAAGGATGAAATAGCAGTGCATTTGGAAAGCCGTGACAGGATCGGACCAAGTCAGCATGGATTTATGAAAGGGAATTGACGAATCTTCTGGAATTTTTTGAGGATGTAACTAGCAGAGTGGACAAGGGAGAAGCAGTGGATGTGGTGCATTTGGACTTTCAAAAGGCTTTTGACAAGGTCCCACACAAGAGATTGGTGTGCAAAATCAAAGTGCATGGTATTGGGGGTAATGTACTGGCGTGGATAGAGAAATGGTTGGCAGATAGGAAGCAGAGAGTCGGGATAAACGGGTGCTTTTCAGAATGGCAGGCAGTGACTAATGGAGTGCCGCAGGGCTCAGTGCTGGGACCCCAGCTCTTTACAATATATATTAACAATTTAGATGAATGAATTGAGTGTAATATCTCGAAGTTTGCGGATGACACTAAACTGGGTGATGGTGTGAGCTGTGAGGGGAACGCTAAGAGGCTGCAGGGTGACTTGGACAGGTTAGGTGAGTGGGCAAATGCATGGCAGGTGCAGTATAATGTGGATAAATGTGAGGTTATCCACTTTGGTGGCAAAAACAGGAAGACAGAATATTATCTGAATGGTGACAGATTAGGAAAAGGGGAGGTGCAACAAAACCTGGGTGTCATGGTACATCATCATTGTAGTTTGGCATGCAGGTACAGCAGGCGGTGAAGAAGGCAAATGGTATGTTGGCCTTCATAGCTAGGCGATTTGCGTATAGGAGTAATATGTCCTTACCATACAGTACAAATGCACACAAGGCCCATACTAGAGAGAAGGTCACTCTGTGACCAGTAACCTTTATTAGCCAGCACTGAAGTGGAAAAGATGGGTGGAGCTTCCCTTTTATACCTGAAAGTCCAGGTTAGGAGTGTCTCCCACAAGGTCACCACCTAGTGGTCAGTGTTCTCACGGTGTACAACTTAGGTCAGTTTATACATGGCTTACAATGACAGTTGAATACATGACATCACCTCCCCACTAAAGTTTTATTGGGATCACAGGTTAAGTCTCTCTGGTGGTTTATGCTTCCTTGTAGAGCGCCTGAGTTGGGGCTCCGGTTGTTAGGCGCTGGCCTGAGTGTCTGCTGTTTGTCATGCCTCAGGCCTGTCCGGACTGTCCACAGTGACTGCGCTCTCCTCCTCTTGGTTTCGGTGTTCGGTCACCTGTGGTGGAGTGAACTCTACATCGTGTTCTTCCTCTGCTTCTTCTATGGGGTTGTTGAACCTCCTTTTTGTTTGATCCATGTGTTTGCGGCAGATTTGTCCATTGGTAAGTTTAACAACCAGAATCCTATTCCCCTGTTTGGCAATCACAGTGCCTGCAAGCCATTTGGGCCCTGCAGCGTAGTTGAGGACAAAGACAGGGTCATTGATATCAATACATTGCGCCCTCGCATTCCTGTCATGGTAGTCACATTGTGACCAGCGCCTGCTCTCAACAATTTCTTTCATGGTCAGGTGTATAAGGGATAACCTGGTTTTGAGCATCCTTTTCATTAGCAGCTCTGCGGGTGGAACCCCTGTGAGCGAGTGTGGTCGGGATCTATTGGCCAACAGGAGGCGTGATAAATGGCTTTGTAGGGAACCCCCTTGGATTCTGAGCATACCCTGTTTGATTATCTGCACTGCTTATTCCACCTGGCCGTTTGAGGCCGGCTTGAACGGTGCCGTTCTGACATGGTTGATACCATTTCCTGCCATGAAGTCCTGGAATTCAATGCTTGTAAAGCACGGGCCATTGTCGCTGACCAAGACGTCCGGTAGACCATGGGTGGCGAACATTGCCCATAGACTTTCTACCGTGGCAGAGGATGTTCTTGAATTGAAAATGTCACACTCGATCCATTTGGAGTACCCGTCTACTACAACCAATAACATTTTTCCCATGAAAGGACCTACGTAGTCCATCTGGATGCGTGACCATGGCTTGGCGAGCTAGGACCAGGGGCTAAGGGGGGCTTCCCTGGGCGCATTGCCCAGCTGGGCACATGTGTTGCACCTGCGAACACAAAGTTCCAGGACTGCATCTATCCCTGGCCACCAAACATGTGACCTGGCAATTGCCTTCATCATAACAATGCCCGGGTGCTCATTGTGGAGTTCTCGGATGCACGCCTCTCTGCCCATCTGGGGCATGACTACGTGGTTTCCCCATAGTAGGCAATTGGCGTGAATTGAGAGTTCATCCTTGCGCCTGTGAAATGGTTTAAATTCCTCAGGGCATGGCCCGTACGTGGCTGCCCAGTCCCCATTCAGGACACATTTCTTGACTAAAGGCAGTAGCGGGTCTCTATTTGTCCAGACTTTGATCTGACGGGCTGTCACGGGTGAGCCTTCACTTTCAAAAGCTTCAACATCTCAGCAGCATGCTCGGTTGCCCCCTCGTTGGTGGCTAGTGGGAGCCTGCTGAGTGAATCAGCCCAGTTTTCAATGCCCGGTCAGTGCCGAATTGTATAGTCATAGGCGGCTAACTTGAGTGCCCACCTCCGTATGCGGGCCGACGCATTTGCATTTATGGCCTTGTTGTCGGCCAAAAGGGACGTTAGGGGTTTGTGATCTGTCTCCAGCTCAAATTTCCTGCCAAACAGGTACGGGTGCATTTTTTTTACTGCATATACACATGCAAGCGCCTCCTTTTCTACCATCCCGTAGCCCCTTTCTGCCTGGGACAGACTTCTGGAGGCATAAGCTACCGGCTGTAACTGACCCTTGGCATTAACATGCTGCAACACACACCCGACCTCATAGGACGACGCATCGCATGTTAAAACAAGTTTCTTACATGGGTTATATAGCGTTAACAGATTGCTGGAGCATAACAAATTGCGTGCTCTATCAAAAGCCCTTTCTTGCTGTCCCTCCAGACCCATTCGCGACCTTTGCGTAGGAGCACGTGTAGCGGCTCTAACAGCGTGCTCAATTTGGGAAGAAAGTTACCAAAATAGTTCAGGAGCCCCAGGAACAAATGCAGCTCTGTCATGTTACGGGGTCTGGGTGCTCTCTAGATTGTTTCCGTTTTGGACGCAGTAGGGCTGATCCCGCCTGCTGCTACCCTCCTCCCCAGGAATTCTACCTCTGGAGCTAGGAAGACGCACTTCGCCTTATTCAGTCGCAGCCCTACCCGGTCCAGTCTGCGTAGCACCTCCTCCAGGTTGTGGAGGTGTTCTTCAGTATCGTAGCCCGTGATGAGGAAGTCGTCTTGAAAAACCACCGTCCTTGGAATCGACTTGAGGAGACTTTCCATGTTTCGTTGAAAAATCGCGGCGGCCGAGCGAATCCCGAAAGAACATCTGTTGTACTCAAACAACTCCTTGTGTGTCGTAATGGTGGTCAGCTTCTTCGACTCACTCGCCAGCTCCTGGGTCAGGTAAGCTGAGGTCAGGTCCAATTTTGAAAAAAGTTTGCCACCGGACAGCATCGCAAAGAGGTCCTCCACTCTCGGTAGCGGGTACTGGTCTTGGAGTGACATCCGATTGATGGTGGCCTTGTAGTCACCACATATCCTGACTGACCCATCCGCCTTGAGCACCAGCACGATCGGGCTTGCCCAGTCACTGAATTCGACTGGCGAGATGATGCCTTCCCTCAGTAGGCGGTCCAATTTGCCTTCTATCTTTTCCGGCATCACGTACAGCACCACTCTGGCCTTGTGGTGTACTGGCCTGGCATTCGGGTTTATGTGAATCACTACCTTGGTCCCCATGAAAATGCCAATTCCGGGTTGAAATAGTGAGTCAAATTTGTCCAGGACCTGTGAGCATGATATTCACTCCGCAGAAGAAATTGCATTGACATCGCCCCATTTCCAGTTCATGACAGCAAGCCAACTCCTCCCCAGTAGTGCGGGACCATCTCTCGGGACAATCCAGAGTGGCAACCTGTTCTCCGAATCTTTGTGGGTCACGACTACCGTGGCGCTGCCTAGCACCGGAATGATCTCCTTTGTATATGTCCGTAGCTGTGCGTCAATCGGCAATAATTTTGGCCTCCTGGCCTTGGATGCCCACAACTTGTCAAACTGTTTGATACTCATCAGGGACTGGCTGGCCCCCGTGTCTAGCTCCATTGATACTGGGATGCCATTGAGGAGCACTTTCATCATTATCGGTGGCGTCCTGGTGTATGAACTGTATATGTACTCCACATGAACTCGCTGAACTTCAGTTTCCAGCGATTTCCTCCAGTGTCCATTTGGCCTCGTAGGGCTTACATCGGGCCCGTCCTCCTCGTACATCAACCTGGCTGCAGGCTTCCTGCACATATGCGCCAAGTGACCGCTGACGTTGTAGTTTCTGCAGGTATATTGCTGATACCTGCAATCTCTGACTGTGTGTTTGCCTCCACACCTCCAACATGAGCCGTTGTTGGAAACAAAAGGTCCATTACCAGTTGATTGTCTCTGACTGTCTCTGTAACTGTCCCTAAACGCACCATTGACAGGTGTTGATGACCCCATTACTGGCCGCATTGTCCCTTGCGATGGCATGAATCGCCGTTCAGCTAGCCATTGTCTCTGTTGAATTCCCCCTTTGGGTTCGACTATAAGCTCGGGCATATCCGATTGCACCTGTCTGCCTGGAGAACTGTGTGCCACGTTAACAATGTTGACTCCCTGTCCATTTGTTGCATTTAAATCAAGATTTTTGTCAAACATCATTCTGGTCTCTTCCTCCCCTGATGGCTGGGCCATCAAAGCCACTGTTTCCAGGGTCAAGTCTTTGGTCTCAATCAGTTTCCTGAAAACCCCAGCGTGCCCGATGCCCTCAATAAAAAAGTCTCGCAGCATCTCCGCTCTGCATGCATCTGGGAACTTACATAGGCTCACCAGTCGCCAGACAAAAAAAGTCACGAAGTCTGAAACGCTTTGCCCTTCATGCAGCCAGTGCGTGTAAAACCGATGTCTCGCCATGTGCATGCTGCTCACCGGTTTAAAATGTTCCCCAATCAACTTACTGAGCTCTTCAAAAGTCTTGTCTGCCGGCTTCTCTGGCGCTAGAAGGTCCTTCATCAGGGAGTACGTACTGGATCCACAAACCGTCAGGAGATGAGCCCTGCGTTTGTCGGCCGAATCCTGTCCCAGCCATTCCTTAGTGACGAAACTTTGTTGTAGTCTCTCAATAAAATCGTCCCAATCATCACCAACACAGTACCTCTTGTCTGTGCTGCTAGTGGCCATGCACGCCTGGTTTAAATCCCAGTTTCTCATCGCCAATAATATGTCCTTACTATACAGTACAAATGCACATGAGGCCCATACTAGAGAGAAGGTCAATCTGTGACCAGTTACCTTTATTAGCCAGCACTGAAATTGAGAAGATGGGTGGAGCTTCCCCTTTTATACCTGAAATCCAGGGTAGGAGTGTCTCTCACAAGTTCACCACCTAGTGGTCAGTGTTCTCACGGTGTACAACTTAGGTCAGTTTATACATGGATTACAATGACATTTGAATACATGACAAGGAGCAGGGAAGTCTTGCTGCAGTTGTTCAGGGCCTTAGTGAGGCCTCACCTGGAATATTGTGTTCAGTTTTAGTCTCCTAATCTGAGGAAGGATGTTCTTGCTATTGAGGGAGTGCAGCGAAGGTTCACCAGACTGATTCCAGGGATGGCTGGACTGTCATATGAGGAGTGACTGGATCAACTGGGCCTGTATTCACTGGAGTTTAGAAGGATGCGAGAGGATCTCATCGAAACGTATAAGATTCTGACGGGACTGGATAGGTTAGATGCGGGAAGAATGTTCCCGATGTTGGGGAAGTCCAGAACCAGGGGACATAGTCTTAGGATAAGTTGTAGGCCATTTAGGACTGAGATGAGGAGAAACTTCTTCACTGAGAGAGTTGTTAACCTATGGAATTCCCTGCCGCAGAGAGTTGTTGATGCCAGTTCATTGGATATATTCAAGAGGGAGTTAGATATGGCCCTTATGCTAAAGGGATCAAGGGGTATGGAGAGAAAGCAGGAAAGGGGTACTGAGAGAATGATCAGCCATGATCTTATTGAATGGCGGTGCAGGCTCGAGGGGCCGAATGGCCTGCTCCTGCAGCTATTTTCTATGTTTGTATGTTTCTATGAACCATGTCACAGAGTTGATCCTTGAAAGGGTCTCTCTAATGAGCATTCATCGGTGATTGCGTGCACCGGTAAATGATTTTTCATCCTCCCCGTGGCAATTTGGGTTTGTATAAGGCTTATCAATTGGTCCAATCGTTGATCTGTCCCAGAGGGCTTGGATTCATCCCTCGGGAAGTATCTATGTGTTGCATCATAGTTCGGTGTTGGTCTGGGTCTGCTGCAGTCTTTTGCTCGGTGGCCTACTTCTTACAATTAAAGCATTGTCCCTTAAAGCGGTAGTTTCGAGATCCCTCCACCATTGACACTGGTTTATTTGCAGTGGGTGGTGACTTCACCTTTAACTGGTCTTTTACCATATCATAGACTATTTGAGCACTGGTCTCTATGTCTGTCCATTGATTGGTGGGCCTCATGGCTATGCCCAGGGTGGTTTTAACTAAAGGGTGGAGTTGAGTCAGGAACATCGATTTAAATTGTTCCTGATTCTTTCCTCCTGTAGCATTTGCAGATGCCTGGTTCTGTCTGCATTGATAGATATCATACAGGCGATTACTGAAAGCTCTTGGGGTCTCTTCTGGGCGCTGCTTGGTCTGATTAAGCAGAGCCACTAAGTTAAAATTTTGGATCCCTAAATGGTTTAGGATCTCGGTCATGAGTGCATTGGCCACTGTGCCAGGCTGGAGGACTGCTTCTGGCAGATTACCTTTTAGGGAAGTGGAACAGGCCAAGAAGAGGACTCGGGGTGACCCCTCCTGAAATTTGCCCACCTCCTATTAACTTCCAGTGGGTCGTCCTCATCATTATTGGGCCCCAACTCGTGGCTACACGCTGTGGCATCAGCACCAGATATGGGCCATGAGTCGGTATGGTTACTGGTGATATGACCGTGCGTATTACTTCATAAAGAAGTGGTTACTATGGTTACAATTGGCTCTTGTGTCTCCAAGGTATCCCATCCTACACCACCCTCCTGGGGATCATACTGACTGCCTTACTCTTCCCAATCTGTCTCCCCCTTGTCCCCTTCTGCTGTCTCTGTTATGGCTCCCCGTGTTACTGTGGATACCAGGGCCTGCTGCTCCCCTAACTTACTTTTTAGCCTCGCTGTTTCTAGTTGGCACTGGGAGTGATCTGCCTCCCTATATGGCTTCTTAATTACTTCCCTTAATGCACCCCTAGCATCTTCTATCTCTTGCTGGAGCCTCAAGTTTTCCAATTTGTATTTTTTTAACTCTAATTTATTTTCATTTGCTTCAACAATGGCTGCTGTGGCATTTAAATTTGAAAGACTTTGTTGTTGTAGCAATGAAGCTGCCTGTTTGGCCCCTCTTTCTAATTGCCTAATGCTGTGGTTTAATTGGCCGATTTCTTGTCGTAAATGCTATATTTCTCCCTCTTTTAACTGCTTCAGAAGTTGGAGGCCTTCTTCCTTATGTTGTTTTATACCTTCAATCTCTCTTTCTTTTAGTTGAATCTCTTTTACTTGCAATTCTTTCAAATCCTGTATCACTTTGGCCTCCTGCCTCATTAATTCCTCATCTCTCTGGGCACAATAAAATGCGCTGAATGGCACAAGACTGGTTGCCCGTTTTGGCCTTAGCTCTCCTTTATCTACTCTCTCTTGGATAAGTGCCACCATCTCCCCAAAGGATGCAGGTTGACCCTTGTGGAAGTGCCATGCCTCTGCCTTTGACTCTCCTAGGTCTTGTATCGGGAACTTTTTGGACAACTTCTCCTGATAAACTAGCTCAACATTTCTTTTTATTGTTGGCTTTCTGTTTATGACCGATCCCTTCATCCTGTGTCTTTTGAATATAACTACTGGTGGGTCCCCACTTAAACAGTTACAACTATCGAGACAACTGCTCCTAAGACGCAACTCTTCTGATCCGTTTAATCGTTTATAGGTTATACTTCGCAACATAGGTTAGAATCGCAACTCCCGAAATTTCCAATTGTTTAAAGGAATCATCAAAAAGCTGTCTCGCTAGATGCCCACATTCTCCACCAACTTGTAAGATTTCTAAATCTCTGGCATTAAATTGACAGGAAGTCTGATTCTTTTAAAACAATTCAGAACAGTTTATTAAAACACACACACACATGCACATTTATCAGCAGTCGTCGGCTATCCTACGGATCTTACTTAGTTACAACAGATACAATGTTACAATAATGATTTATAAAAAGGGATACGTAACTTTCCTCTGGCTGGCTGGCTGAACACACGGCCTGCTGTTTCGGCTGGTCTTTGAGCGGGCGTTTTGCCGTGTGCTCAGGAGAGAAAGAGCAGTCAGTGCTTGGGTTTTTATATTCCTTAAGTCCATTGTTCCTCCGAAAGCCTCAGGATTGGACCTTGGTTCCAGAGCAGTTTCTGATTGGTCTCCTCACTCATGTGTCTGCTGGACTGGCCCAGCTATCCCTTGATTAGGTTTAATGGCTTTCCAATTAAGACAATACACAAACACCATGCTGGAGGTCTGTGAGCTTCCATTTTGAATCTTTCAAAACTGTCTTTTCATATATTCTACACTTTCAACATTTATACATACACAGAATCAATTTCATTACTGAACACTTTTATTCTTACAGTACTGGCAGCGGAACGCCTCCTGCACATTGTGCGTGGCAGGATGGCATGCAGGAGAAGGCGGCACCGTCTCCAACAGCTCCAGTAGCAGTGGACAAGGGCCTACTACTGCTCCTATTTCTTATGTTCTTATGGGACGCAGCACACATGGCTGCCCAACATGCAGACGGCCATGGAGATAGCAACAGATCCCAACCCAGAGAGGTGGGCCAGGAAGGACCTGGCATCAGGAGGAAGATCAGGTACGCTGACTCCCCACATCAGATAGTGGGCAAAATCGAGAGAAAGTAGGATACACAGGAGGCAGATGCTTGCCAGCAGCAGGCTGCAGAGGGTGCAGAGCAGCAAGAGCATGAGGGAGAAGCCAATGAGGAAGCTGCCATATGAAGATGTGAGCATAGACATGGGGGGAGAAGGCCCTATCGTCAAAGGGTTTACAGGCAACATTTTCTTAAATGGACCTGACGGATGACCAATGTCTCCATAGACTTAGATTCCGGAAGGACATCATGACGGAGCTGAGGATGTAACTAGTAGAGTGGATAAGGGAGAACCAGTGGATGTGGTGTATTTGGACTTTTTAAAGACTTTTGACAAGGTCCCACACAAGAGATTAGTGTGCAAAGAGTGGGAATAAACGGGTCCTTTTCAGAATGGCAGGCAGTGAATAGTGGGGTGCCGCTGGGACCCCAGCTATTTACAATATACATTAATGAGTTAGACGAAGGAATCAAATGTAATATCTCCAAATTTGTAGATGACACTAAGCTGGGTGGCAGTAGAAGCTGTGAGGAGGATGTTAAGAGGCTGCAGGGGGACTTGGACAGGTTAGGTAAATGGGCAAATGCATGGCAGATGCAGTATAATGTGGATAAATGTGAGATTATCCACTTTGGGGGCAAAAACAGGAAGGCAGATTATTATCTGAATGGTGACAGATTAGTAAAAGAGGAGGTGCAATGAGATCTGGATGTCATGGTACATCAGTCATTGAAGGTAGGCATGCAGGTACAGCAGGCAGTAAAGAAAGCAAATGGCATGCTGGCCTTCATAGCGAGGGGATTTGAGTATAGGAGCAGGGAGGTCTTACTGCAGTTGTACAGGGCCTTGGTGAGACCATACCTTGAGTATTGTATACAGTTTTGGTCTCCTAATCTGAGGAAGGATGTGCTTGCTATTGAGGGAGTGCAGCAAAGGTTCACTAGACTGATTCCCGGGATGGCAGGACTGATATATGAGGAAAGACTGGATCGGCTAGACTTATACTCACTGGAATTCAGAAGAATGAGAGGGTATCTCATAAAAACTTATAAAATTCTGACGGGATTGGACAGGTTAAATGCAGGAAGAATGTTCCCTATGTTGGGGAAGTCCAGAACCAGGGATCACAGTCTAAAGATAAGGAGTAAGCCATATAGGACCGAGATGAGGAGAAACTTTTTCACCGAGAGAGTTGTGAACCTGTGGAATTCTCTGCCACAGAAACTTGTTGAGTCCAGTTCATTGGACATATTCAAAAGGGAGTTAGATGTGGCCCTTATGGCTAAAGGGATCAAGGGGTATGGAGAAAAGGCTGGGGTTGGGTACTGAAGTTGCATAATCAGCCATGATCATATTGAATGGCAGTGCAGGCTTGAAGGACCGAATGGCCTGCTCCTGTACCTATTTTCTATGTTTTCTAATCTCCTGCAGCCTCAGACAAGGCTGAGGACAGCTTTGACCATCACAACCAAAGTGACTATAGCACTCAATTTCTATGCCACTGGTTCTTTTCAAGCTGCTACTGCAAACATCTCGAACATTTTGCAGTTCGCCACGCATCGTTCCATCTGTGAAATAACAGATGTTCTCTATAAGAGATGGGGGGACTGCATTTCCTTCCCGAGGAGCAGGGAGAAGCAGTTGGAGCGGCAGACCGGATTCGTGCGAATTGCAGCCTTCCCCAAGGTTCAGGGCATCACAGACTGCACCCACGTCGATTGAAGATGCCACAGAACAATCCTGAGATGTTCAGAAACCGCAAGGGATTCCGCTCCCTCAACGTGCAGCTGGTGTACGACCACCACCGCAAAATCATGGCAGTTGATGCCTGGTATCGGGCCAGCAGCCACAATGCTTTTATTTTGTGCCAGACAGGTGTGCCCGGCGTGTTTGCTGGCCCAAACCAAGATTGTGGCTGGCTCCTTGGAGTCAAGGACTACCCACTGTGCACTTGGCTGCTGATTCCCCTTCGCAACCCCAGGACTGCTGCGCAGCAAGCCTACAATGACTCATTCAGCCACCAGGTGCTTACTTGAGCAATGCATCGGGACCCTTAAGCAAAGAATCCGTTGCCTGGATCGCTCTGGTGGAGTGTTGCAGTACTCGCCTGAGCGGGTCTCCCTATTCGTGGTCATCTGCTGCATGCTTCACAACCTGGCAATCATGAGGGCACAACCATTGGAGGACGAGCCACCAGTACCATCTGAGGAGGAGGACCAGGAGGAGGAGGCGCAGAAGGAGGAGGAGGTGCTGGAGGAGGACCAGGATGTGGGTCGCCGGCCATGCAGGAGGCGGCGTCGCCATCTAGACCCTGCAAGGGAAGTGCAGAACCATCTCATTACTGCTCATTTCCAATGAGTTCATACCCACATCACCCTTCATCTTTGCATCTCCATGGCCATCCCAATGAGCCCTTTCACACAGCATTTCCCACATTGAAATGAGAGACCTGCACAGATATGTGAACAGAAATTAAAGATTCATTACACAAGAAATAAATGTGCAAAATATATATACATAATCATTTCTCACCCTTGTGCATTTCCTTATAACCCCTCTTACGCAAGCCTATTCTCGAACTACACCACAGTATCTCCCCTGTGGCTGCATCATGGGTCTGGGAAGGCTGCTGTGTTTCAGATGTCGAAACTACAGATGTCCTTCTAGGATGCCCTCAACCAGCTCTGGCCCTGGAAAGGCTGGCTGCAGACTGGTCGGCACCCTCCTCAGTGCATTCAGTCGGTCTTGGCTCGGGCGATTCCATGCTTGTTGGCAATGGTAGAGTGACAGGTCTTTGCTCAGGACTGCTGTGATCCTGAGGGAGCACATCATCATCCTGGTCCGAGGAGCCTGCGCCACTCCCCGGGGACAGCACCTCACCATCGCCACCAATCTGCTGGAGCACAGGTTGTTGGTGTGGCGTGACACCAGAAGGTCCCCCATGGACCGTGGTGGACCCAGCCACGATGGCAAGACTCAGATCTCGCGTGGTATCCAGCTGAGGCTGCATGAGAGCAGACACAATCTCGATGCCACCAGTGACAACAGCAGTAAGACACTCCGTAGCTTGTTGCCCAGAGTGCATAAAAGCATTTTGAGTATCCCGGGCTATGGCCATCCTCTCCAAAGCAGCACTCAGATGCTCATTCACTTGTGCCTGTGCTGTAATGGCAGCTGACACATCGCCAACGAGACGTGGCATCACAGCTGAATCTGCACGGTCACTCTGAGAGTCCACCATCGTCTGCACACTGGCAATGATGGGCTCCATGGTGTGCGCAGAGCTGTCCACAATGTGAGAGACAGATTCCTCCACACTCCTGACCACTTGCGACAAGTTCTCGGGCTCCCTTTCCATTGCTGCCAAGAGCTGCGAATGCATGGCCTCCACCCTTCTTTCATGAGCTCATCTGAGTCCTTTTCAGCAGAACTCGCATGCGCACTCGCCCCCCCCCCCCCCCCCCCAGAGAAATGCACCTGAGGTTGCCTTTGTCCTTCACCATGCTGCAGCCCGCTAAGCCCCGATGCATCACCCAGTGCAGACCCCTCTGCTAAATCTAACATTCCCAACCGTGTACTCCCAGTATCTGAGCTGGCGCGTGCGAGCGTAGGAAGCGGTGACGCGGTGCTGGCAGCAATGACCCCTCTTCCTCGGCCTCATCGGACATGGCCTCTCGGGTTTCGTCATGGCTTTGGCTCCCAATGGCCTCATGGCTGTCGTCCTGGCTTTGGCTCGCACTCGTGGTCTCATCTGCAATCACAAATGGCAAAAGGGCTCCCATGAGGTTGAGGTAGGGCACAGCACCATGCAGCCTGCAACTTGCACACTATCATAAGCAAATGCACGGTAAGCGCTGGCACTTTCAGGGAGAGATGGCATTAAAGGAAGGCCTTCACTTACCGATGCTGCCCCCAGTAGGAGCCACATGATCGGCGCCCACAGGGAAGGCAACATATGGGCCCACTACCCACTGCACCCTTTCTTCCAGATGTGTAAGCTGCTGGATCTCTGGCTCGCTACCACCAGTCCTCTGTTGCTCTATACGTTTGTGAGAAACCTTCGCCTGCAAAGCAAATAAGGCTTGCTGAGTAGCAGTTTCATGAGGCCTCGACAATGAGTGCAAGTTCTGGTCCATTTCATGCAAATGTAACTTTGACATGAAAGGGAGCCTCCATTGCTAGAACACACACACATATATATATATATATACAGGTCTCAACAATCACATGGTGCTTCAGTGACTATATAGTGAAGGTTGGAAATAAGAGAAGGTGAAGGAGAGGCTCGCACATGGAAGGTGTGGAGAGCTGGGGGAGCATGTACTCACTTTCATCAGTCGAATTATGTCGTTGAATATTTTGTGGCATTGGGTCGTGGGACGGTCATGAATGGAGGTCCCCGACACCTCCACAGCAATCTCTCTCCAGGCATTAACAAACACAGCATTAGTCGGTGTTTGCCTGTGTCGGGGTAGAGAACACGCCTCCTTCCCTCCACAGCCTCGATGAGGGTCTCCAGTTCCGCATCAGAAAATCTGCTGGCCCTCCTTGCTCCTCCTGGATTTGCGATGCCTTTTCATCAAAGTGCTTCCCTGCTCAGGGAAGAAGGCCAGGGAGCTGCTGACTCGTTAGCAGCAAACCAGCACCAGCTGAATTTCGTGACCCAATTGGCTACTCCACACCCAGACCGCTGCAAACAGCCCATTCCCGCCAACAATACCGCTCCGCTCCTTTCTTCAAAAATGCTGAATTTTGCTCTAATGGCCGCCGCATCCATTACGGCGGTAATGAACGGCAAAAAGCAGTAGGTGCGTCTCGTTTCGGGCGGAGATGAATTTCTACCCCATAGACTGTTGGCATGCTTGTCACTGTAAAACCTCTTCATTGTGCATGTATACCCTATACAGTGTGCAAGTATATAACACTCACTGAGCAAGTGATCAGTGTGGAAAATATTGCTTTCAACGGAAAAGGGGAGAAAAATATGTCAAGGGAACAGAAAAAAACATTATTTAGCTGCCATTAATTCACTGCTGAAAAAAACCTGGTAAGTTATTACGACACAGTATCTGAAGATTGTGACGTCACGTGATTCTTATATTTTCAGGTCCTACATTATTGTTATCTATATTATCTTTTCGTCTATGTCATATTTCCTTTATCAGGATCATTTTGCCTACCGCGTAGACTTAAAAACACTAGATTATTTAATATAAAGAATAATGGAAACTGGCAGTAAGTTTAAGACATTAAATCAATCTTAGGCTTCTATTGATATTCTGAAACTGGCCCTAGCTTCACTTGTACAATTTATGACATCATCAGAAAGACTCAATTAAAATACTGCTTAGGAACATACTGCCAATTATCTATTATTCATTGGATTTAGTTCAAAGTTACAGTCCTGTATTAAATGCATTTATATCATAAATCTAATGTATGTATGACAAAATGCACTCTATATGTCAATCACTTCAAGAAATGGTGACAGAGTGTGCACCTGGCAGATAGCAAGAGAAAAAAATCTACCACACATCTTAACAACTTCACACTCTTGAGACTGATTTTCAGTCCATTAAATTTAATGGACTGAAAATCCTGCAGGGCTCCTGACCTCTGTGGCCAAATTCCTGATAGTCCCAGAAAATTAGATATAACAATTATGTATCATATTGTGTTCTCTCTCACTGTTACCATCATTCTTTTAAGAAGATTGTTTGAGGTGACACTTTTACTTGGATAATTTAGCTGATCAATTTTTCTAATGTAATACTTGCAACCAATTTCCCTTCAATTTCTTCTCAATGTGTTTCAAAGTTAGTCAGATTACAAGTAGAGAGAAAGAAGGGTTATTCATTGGCTGAGAAAGTTTTTGGGGAGGTTGGGGGAAATCAGTTTACTTTTATCTTGGATCCTGTCACTGTTCTACATCAGAACAACTTTTATGCAATCAGGAGAATCTCAAAGAACAACTGAAAAATACACTATGGTATGTTAAATCTGTGCTTTACACTCCCTTTTCTTGTTGCATGATTTCACATTAGAGCCAATGCCTACAAAGGTTAGAAGCATAGCCACAAAACAAACTATTAGTCTGTTGCACATCTATCCATATGACTGAAAGCCCCCAGCACATGTTCACAAGGGTCATTTAAAAGGGTGAAGCTGCCAGTGAGCCGTGCTAGCAGCGATACAGGTCAAAAAAATGGAGCTACATTGTTCGAACCACCCCAGAATAAAAAAATGATTGGCTTAGATAACCATTATCTATTAAATCACACATGTTGAATGGTTCAAGTGTGCTATTGACTAAATGGGAGTCAATCAAAAACCAGTTCCATTCAATTGATAGGTAGGAAAAGTTAAAAAAATTACCAGCAACTACTTGAAAAGCCAACCAATCAAATCGCTCATTTTATTTTTAAAACAACCATTTACAAATGTGCAACTGTTATAAATTAACACAGCAAATCTCTCAATGTTTTTTAATCTTTTTTGACAGCTATGGTCAGATGGGCAAATATAATTTATGATTTATATCATAACAATATTAAACTTTTAAAAATTACAAAAAAAAACCTAAACAGATGTTATTGCAGCCTTGGTCCAAACATGGACAAAAAGAGCTGAATTTCAGAGGTCGGGTGAGAATGACTGCCCTTGACATTAAGGCAGCATTTGACAGAGTGTGGCATCAAGGAGCACTAGTAGAATTTAAGTCAATAGGAATCAAGAGAAAAACTCTCCACGGCTGGAGTCATATCTAGCACAAAGGAAAATGGTTGTGGTGGTTGGAGGTCAATCATCACAGCCCCAGGACATTGCTGCAGGAGTTCATCAGGGCAGTGTCCTCAGGCCAACCATCTTCAGCTGCTTCATCAATGACCTTCCCTCCATCATAAGGTCAGAAGTGGGGATGTTCGCTGATGATTACAGTGTTCAGTTCTATTTACAACTCTTCAGATAATGAAGCAGTCCATTCCCGCATTCAGCAAGACCTGGACGACAGTCAGGCTTGGGCTAATAAGTGGCAAGGTAACATTCGTGTCACACAAATGCCAGGCAATGACTATCACCAACAAGAGAGAATCTAACCACGTCGACTTGACATTCATTGGCATTACCGTCGTCGAATCCCCCACCATCAGCATTCTGGGGGCCATTGACCAGAACCTTAACTGGACAAGCCACATAAATATTGTGGTTACAAGAGCAGATCAGAGGCTAGGTATTCATCGAATCATAGAATCATAGAAAAATTACGACACAGAAGTAGGCCATTCGGCCCATCGTGTCCGTGCTGGTGAAAAAAGAGCTACCCAGCCTAATCGCACCTTCCAGCACTAAGTCTGTAGCCCAGTAGGTCAGACTATGGGGTCAAGTATCGGGCCGCACCTAGAACGGCACAGCCCCACGAGCCACACCTGATTTCTGTGCTCAAAACCGCGCCAAAAACTTACCTCGGTATTCTCCAATTCCTCAGGTCGATCCAGGCCCTCGGCGCAGCGAAGCACAAGCTGTAGGGGGGGCGGAGCGAGGTCCCGGTGCTGAAACCAGTGCTGCAGTTTACGCACATGTGCAGTAGCTCCAGGTGCCCGAAACTGTGTGGGAGGGGCCCGAAGCACGCCACCCCTAGCCCTGGCCAAATGGGCTCAATGGGGCGGCGAAGATCGGACTGCACCTCCCTCCTCCAGCTCCTGCTCTTGCTCCGGCTCCCTCCCACCCCCCACCCCCCGCCCTCAGTTCAGCTCCCGCTCCCTCTGGCTCTCTCCCGCCCCCCCCACCCCGCCCCCAGCTCCCGCTCCCTCTGGCTCTCTCCCTCATCTTCCCACCCGCAGCTCCCGCTCCTGCTCCCGGTTCTGCTCTCTCCCGCCACCCCCAGCTCCTGCTCCCAGTCCTGCTCTCTCCCGCCACCCCCAGCTCCCGCTCCCGGTCCTGCTCTCTCCCGCACCCCACCCACCCCACCTAGCTCCCGCTCCCACGCGCACCCCTGCCTCCCCCCCCCCCAGTTCAGCTCCCGCTCTGCTGCCTGCTGCTCCCCCGCCCCCCAGCACCCGCTCCGCTCCGGCTCCCCCCGCCACCCACCTCTTCAAGTCCAGTCTGCTCCCTCTCCACGTCTTCGGTGGGGCTCGCCCGCCCAGCATCTTGCTGGGGGTGGGCTCCGCCTGAAGTCTTCGGCCTGGCTTCTTCTCGTCGGCTGGGCCTGTTCAGCCTCACCCCTCTCCTCCCTCTCCCTCTCCTCTCCCTCCTCCCTCTCCTCCCCCTCCCTCTCCTCTCCCTCCCTCTCCTCTCCCCCCTCCCTCTCTTCCCCCGTCTCTCCCTCTCCTCTCCCCGCCGTCTCTCCTCTACCCCCTCCTCTCCCCCCTCCCCTCTACCCCCTCTCCTCTCCCCCTCCCCTCGCTGTCAGATAAAAACAGAGACGCTGACAGACAGAGAGAGACACTAACACAGACAGAGAGAGAGAGGGCTAGACACTGACAGACAGACAGACAGACATACAGAGAGAGAGACACACTGGGGGAGCCCCGTCCCAGCACGCTGTTGGAGGGCTCCCGGTGCTGCAGTCGGTGAGTAGAAACGTAATTTTTTATTTCTTGATTTTTTAATTGTTTTTATTTTTTATTATTTTTTTTTTGATTGATTTATTGGCTGATTTATTGATTTATTTATCATTTATTATTGATGGCTCTTTATTTTTAAAAGTGATGTGTTTCATGTTTGTAAACTTCCCCCCACCCCTCCCCTATCTCTCTTCCTTACGCCTGATTTTCTAAGTGTAGGCAAGGTTTTGCTGAGCGTACAAAAATCTACACTTACTCCATTCTAAGTTAGTTTGGAGTAAGTTTTCGCTGCCTAAACTTGCAAAACAGGTGTAAGTGGCTGGACACGCCCTTTTTTGAAAAAAAATATCTGTTCTAAAATGAAACTGTTCTAACTGACTAGAACTGGAGCAAACTAAATGCCGAGAATTGCAATTTCTAAGATACTCCATTCTAAACTAGTTGCTCCAAGAAACTTGACCCCTTTAAGTGCACATCCAAATATCTTTTTAATGTGATGAGGGTTTCTGCCTCTACCACCCTTTCACACAATGAGTTCCGGACCCTCACCACCTTCTGGGTGAAAAACAATGTCCTCATCTCCTCTCTAATCCTTTTATCAACTACTTTAAATCTATGTCCCCTGGTTATTGACCCCTCTACTAAGGGAAATAGATCCTTTCTATCTACTCTATCTAGGCCCCTCATAATTTTATACACCTTAATTAAATCTCCCCTCGACCTCCACTGTTCCAAGAAAACAACCCCAGCATATCCAATCATTCCTCATAGCTAAAATTTTCTAGTCCTGGCAACATCCTCGTAAATCTCCTCTGTACCCTCTCTACTGCAATTAGATCTTTCCTGTAATGTGGTGAGCAGAACTCAAGCTGTGGCCTAACTAGTGTTGTATACAGTTCTAACATAACTTCTCTGCTCTCATATTCTATGCCTCAGCTAGTAAAGGAAAGCATTCTATATGCCTTTTTAATGACCGAATCGACCTGCCCAGCTACTTTTAAGGCTCTGAGGACATACACTCCAAGGTCCCTCTGTTCCTCCACACCTCTCAGTATCCTCCCATTTAATGTGTATTCCCTTGCTTTATTGCCCCTCCCCAAATGCATTACCTCACACTTCTCCGAATTGAATTCCATTTTCCATCTTTCTGCCCAACTGATCGATATCTTCCTGCAGTCCTCCTTACTGTCAATCACACAGCCAATTTTTATATCAACTGCAAACTTCTTTATCATACCCCCTACATTTAAGTCTAAATCATTGATATATACTATAAAGAGCAAGTGACCGAGTACTGAGCCTGTGGAACCCCACTGGAAGCAGCCTTCCAGTCGCAAAACATCCATCAACTATTACACTTTGCTTCCTGCCATTGAGCCAGTTTTGGATCCAATTTGCCACTCTCCCTTGGATCCCATGGGTTTTTACTTTTTTGATCAGCCTGCCATGCGGGACCTTGTCAAAAGCCTTGCTAAAATCCACGTAGACTAGTTCAAACGTATTGCCCTCATTGACCCCCCTTGTTACCTCCTCAAAAAATTCAATCAAGTTAGTCAGACATGAGCTTCCCTTAAAAAATCTGTGTTGACTGTTCTTGATTAATCTGTGTCTTTCTAAATGAAGGTTTATACTGTCCCTCAGAATTGATTCCAATAATTTGCCCACCAACGAGGTTAAACTAACTGGCCTTTAATTACTCGGTTTATCCCCGCCTCCCTTTTTAAACAATGGTACAACGTTAACAGTATTCTGCGGCGTGACATGCCTCCTGACACCCTAAAGCCTTTCCACCATCTACAAGGCACAAGTTAGGAGTTTGATGGAATAATCTCCATTTGCCTGGATGAGTGCAGCTCCAACAACACTCAAGGAACAAAATACCATCCAAGCTGACCACCACCTTCTCAAGGGCAATTAGGGATGGCCAATCAATGCTGGCCTTGACAGCGTGTCCACATCCCAAGAATACATTTTTTTAAATTGTCCAATTCCTGTTGGAAATCTATGAAGAGTGCAGCTGTGGAAGTTTGCTGACGATACAAAGATGGGAGGAAAAGCAATGTATGACTCGGACACAAACAATCTTCAAAAGGACATAGACAGGCTAAGTGAGTGGACAAAAATTTGGTAGATGGAATATAATGTTGGCAAGTGGGACTTTGGCAGAAAAAAAATCAAAGAGCAAGTTATTATTTAAATGGAGAAAGATTGCAAAGTGCTGCAGTACAGCGGGACCTAGGGGTACTTGTGCATGAGACACAAAAGGATATTATACAGGTACAGCAAGTGATCAGGAAGGCCAATAGTATCTTGGCCTTTATTGCAAAGGGGATGGAGTATAAAAGCAGGGAAGTCTTGCTACAGTTATACCGGCTATTAGTGAGGCCACATCTGGAATACTGCGTGCAGTTTTGGTTTCCATATTTATGAAAGGATATACTTGCTTTGGAGGCAGTTCAGAGAAGGTTCACTAGGTTGATTCCGGAGATGAGGAGGTTGACTTATGAGGAAAGGTTGAGTAGGTTGGGCCTCTACTCATTGGAATTCAGAAGGATGAGAGGTGATCTTATCGAAACGTATAAGATTATGAGGGGGTTTGACAAGGTGGAAGCAGAGAGGAAGTTTCCACTGATAGGGGAGATTCGAACTAGAGGGCATAATATTAGAATAAGGGGCTGCCCATTTA
This sequence comes from Pristiophorus japonicus, assembly GCF_044704955.1. Taxonomy (NCBI): domain Eukaryota; kingdom Metazoa; phylum Chordata; class Chondrichthyes; family Pristiophoridae; genus Pristiophorus; species Pristiophorus japonicus. The sequence continues at coordinate 127,967,644 of NC_091977.1, forward strand.
AAACTGAGATGAGGAGAAATTTCTTCTCTCAGAGGGTTGTGAATCTGTGGAATTCTCTGCCTCAGAGAGCTGTGGAAGCTGGGACATTGAATAAATTTGACAGAAATAGACAGTTTCTTAAACGATAAGAGAATGAGGGGTTATGGGGAACGGTCAGGGAAGTGGACCTGACTCCATGATTGGATCAACCATGATTGTATTAGATGGCGGAGCAGACTTGAGTGGCCATATGGCCTATTCCTGCTCCTATTTCTTATGTTCTTATGTTCTTATCTGACCTCAATTGAGGAATGAGCAGGGCCAGGGCTTAGAAGAAGAAGCAGGAGATATGGGTTTTTCAATACTGATCTTTGCTTCACACTGTATCATTATCATCATAGGCAGTCCCTCGAACTCAAGGAAGACTTGCTTCGACTTTAAAAGTGAGTTGTCAGGTGACTGTACAATCCAACACGGGAATTACAGTCTCTGTCACAGGTGGGGCAGACAGTGGTTGAAGGAAAGGATGGGTGGGGAGCCTGGTTTGCCGCACGCTCCTTCTGCTGTCAGTGCTTGATTTCTGCATGCTCTTGGCGATGATACTCGAGGTGCTCAGTGCCCTCCCAGATGCTCTTCCTCCACTTTGGGTGGTTTTGGGCTAGAGATTCCCAGGTTCCAGTGGGAATGTTGCACTTTATCAAGGAGGCTTTGAGGGCGTCCCTGAAACATTTCCTCTGCTCACCTGGGGCTTGCTTGCCGTGTTGGAGCTCCAACTAGAGCGTTTGCTTAGGGAGTCTTGTGTCGGGCATGTGGACAATGTGGCCCACCCAACGGAGCTGGTCGGTGCTTCAATGCCGGGGGTGTTGGTCTGAGCGAGAACACTGATGTTGGTGCGTCTATCCTCCCAGTGGATTTGCAGGATCTTGCGGAGACAGCGCTGGTGGTACTTCTCCAGCGCTTTGAGATTTCTGCTGTATAATAGTCCATGGGGCTAGAACCTCCATTTTTGGGCTTATCGCCCAAAAATGGGGGTTATTTCCAGCGTGGGCTTTAAAAAAGGGTTTTCAGATTGCCGGCTTCTCGCCCATTCTGAAAACATCTAGTTTCCAATTTTGAAAATGGGCGTTAACGCGAGTGATATCAAATGGACGGTTGCGTTAAATTTTTTTGACCTTCTGCCATAAAGTATGGCCGTCCTTAGCAATGGTATGGCAACACTCGATTCCCACAATTCAGGAGGTCAAGGGTCATCATGACATGGGCAGAAGAGGAGACCGAGAGAGAGGGAGCTCAGAGGCACTGAAAGCATGTGTGGCTGTGGTGTGTGCTTGTCTGGTTGTTGTGGGAGGAATGATGGAGATTCAACAGTAGCAAAAAGCCTACTAAGCACCAAGAACATAGTTGGCACCAAGTTTTTGTCCAACAAATAAGATATAACATGGAAGGGATGGAGGAAGCCCTGGAGCTGGTAGCCAGGAACACTGGTGGCAGAGGGCTCCCACTGGTCTCGGAGCACCGCACTGCACCCCAAGATGCCACACCTCCATTGCCAACCACACATGAGAGCTAACAGCAACATCTTGCTTCTGGCTTGGAGCACGTTCCCACCTCGGGACCATCCTCTCCTGTATCCATCCAAGCAGCGCATCGGCCATCACCCACCCCCTTCCCCCCCGCCCTCCCAATGAAGCATCACCTGAGGAGCTCCTCAGCCAGACAGCTTGAAGTCAGGAGAGGAAGGGGAAGGAGTAGAGGTGGGGAGGAAAAGCGGTGGGGGTGAGGGCGGGGGGGCGGGGGGTAGGGGCAGGGAAGGGTCGGTTTGGTTTGTACAGAAATACTGATGATTTCAAACTAATGTTCAGTTTAAATGTTTTTTATTTAACAAAATCTTGTAACACATTGGCTCAGATAGCTGCACCATTACATGCTGATGATTCATTTACATCAAAGGGTATAATCACACTTAATTTCAATCTGCGTAAACTTTAACTGTCACCAAAGTGATGCCCACCATTGATGTATGACCTGCACACCCAGCAGTGTGTCAGGCTTGTAAATAACACCTAAGTTCTTTCAGGCAAAGTGATCATTGATGAGCTCCTGACATAAGGCTCTTGCAGCTATCATGCCACCATGGGCCATTTCATGCAGTCTACAGGGGGGGCGGGGGCATGGCTTCAGCATCAGCCTGATTGTCTGGGCCGATGTCAGGTCCGCCTCCTCATCTTCCTCGTCCTCTCTCTGATGAGGTGGACTGTCAGACTCATCAAGCAATTCTTGTCCCCTCCTGATAGCCAAGTTGTGCAGCATGGAGCACACCACCACAAATTGAGCTACTTGCTCAGGGTGGTATTGGAGCTCACCTCCTGAGTAGGCCAGGCATCTAAAGCGCTGCTTAAGCACTCCAATGGTTTTCTCCATGATATTGCTAGTGGCTCTGTGGCTCTCATTGTATCGCCTCTTGGCTTCGGTGTGGGTGTCATGCAGGGGGTCATCAGCCAGGTGGCGAGGCCATATCCTTTGTCACCAAGCATCCAGCGTTGACCTTGTGGCTCATTGTTAAACAAGTCAGATACAGTGTTCTCACGCAGGATGTGAGCATCATGAATGCTGCCCAGAAATTGAGCATTCACTGCCAGTATAATTTGCTGGTGGTCAACAACCAGTTGGACATTCAGGGAGTGGAATCCCTGCAGTTCAGTTATTTCTGAAAACCTCAGCATCCTGAAAAGGTGCCTGCATCGCGAATAGCGTACCGTCTATTGCTCCCTGCACTATGGGGAAGTTTGCAATTCTGGAGAATCCTCGAGCCCTCTCACTCTGTGCCTCCCTGACCATAGGGAAGCTAATCAAGTCTCTCCTGCGTGCGTACAGGGTTTCAGTGACCTGTCTAATGCAGTGATGTGTGGCATACTGAGAAAGTCCGCAAATGTCGTCAGCTGTGGCCTGAAAAGAACCCGAGGCATAGAACGACAGTGCTGCGGTGACTTTGACCTTAATGGACAGTGCAGTACTGATGGTGCTGGCAGACTGCAGATCTGCTCTTATCAGATGGCATACCTCAATGATAACCTCTTTGTGGAAGCGCAGTCTCTGAAGGTAGGTGGTGTCGGGCAAGTTGAGGTAAGAATGCTTCTCCTTGTATTTTCGGAGGGTGTAACATCTGGTCCTCCTCATCTGTCTGTCACGTCTTACTTTGGGCACATAATGCAGTGGAGCGTTCCTTTGGCGATGTCGAGTCTGCTGCACGTAATTGGTCAGCAACAGAGGGTGAGAGGCCCCATTGCAGTAGCTCTCTGTTTTCCACCGATTGGCCACAAACAAGGAATACCCCGATGAAGACACCTCTTCAATTCCAATCAGTCACAGTATGGTCAAAATGTTTTTACAGATGTTGACATCAACTCCAACGACCTGCAGAGTACATCCGAACTCCACCGAGGTTGAAGCAGAACAACCTTTTAAAGGACGCAACATGCGATCTAGAACATGGCGTCCATAATGCTGTGATTCGTTCCGGTTAGTTGCACTTTTTCTGGGCGTTTTTTGGGCGAGCGATATTGTGAGCGATATGTGTGCAAGGTGGTGAAATTGATGCAGGGCGATCACACAGCTGCTAGTTTCGGTAAATATGATCTTTACGACCAAAAAAAGTGGGCGGGCGTTAAAATATTGAATCTCGGCGTTAAATACGCGCGGAAAGTAACACTGGGCAATATTATGGGTGTTGATTTCGCCCATTCTGCTGATTCCGCCCCCAAAAAGTGGGCGGGCAGGAATATTTTTTCCCGGCGTTAAGCACATGGAGAAAGTAACGCTCAGCGATAAGTTTCCGAAAAATGCCCGCCAGTTTCCATTTTGTGCCAAAATGGGCGATTTATGGACGTTATACGTCATTTCAGCGGTAAAATGGGCGTTAAGTGGGCGGTAAGCATGCAAAAAAGGTGGAGGTTCTAGCCCCATGTCTCTGAGCCATATAGGAGGGCAGGTATCACTACTGGCCTGTAGACCATAAGCTTGGTGCCAGATGTGAGGTCCTGGTCTTCAAACACTCTCTTCCTCAGATGACCGAAGGCTGCACTGACACACTGGAGGTGGTGTTGGACCTCGTCATCGATGTCTGGCCTTGTTGATTGTAGGCTCCCAAGGTATGGAAAATGGTCTAGTTGTCCAAGGCCGCGCTGTGGATTTTGATGTCCGCAGGCAGTGTTGTGTGGCAGGATCAGGTTGGTGGAGATCTTTGTCTTACGGATGTTTAGTCTATGGCCCATGGTTTCATATGCCTCAGTGAAGGTGTTGACGATGGCTTGGAGTTCGGCCTCTGAGTGTGTGCAGACGCAAGCGTCGTCCCCGTACTGAAGTCCGATGACAGAGGATGGGATGACCTTGGATCTAGCCTGGAGGCGGCAAAGATTGAACAGATTCCCATTGGCTCTGTAGTTTAGTTCCACTCCAGCAGGGAGCTTATTGAGAGTGAGGTGAAGCATTACAGCAAGGAAGATTGAGAAGAGCGTTGTTGTGATGACGCAGCCCTGCTTGACGCTGGTCCGGACGTGGATTGGGTCTGCGGTGGATCCGTTGGTCAGGATCACGGCTTGCATGTCATCATGGAGCAGGCGGAGGATGGTCACAAACTTTAGGGGCAGCCGAAACGGAGGAGAACGCTCCATAGTCCCTCGTGGTTGACAGTGTCAAAGGCCTTTTTGAGGTCAAAGAAGGCCTTGCACAAGGGTTAATGCTGTTCCCTGCATTTCTCTTGTTGTGCGGTGAAGATCATGTCCGTTGTACCCCTTAGTGGACGGAATCAGCATTGTGACTCTGGGAGAAACTCTTCAGCCACAGAGAGAAGTCGATTGAGGAGGATTCTTGCAATGACTTTCCCAGTGGCTGACAGCAGGGAGATTCCTCTGTAGTTACCGCAGTCGGACTTGTCCCCTTTTTTGAAGGCATCTCTGAGGTCTCCTGGCATGCTCTTCTCCTTCCAGATAAGAGAGATGAGGTCATACATTTGTGCCAATAGTGCTTCACCGCCATACTCTGTATCATATTACAACTGACATGCAAACTGCTATACAGGATAGCACTGTAACAGTTGTTTGGCAAAGGCTGGTGTTTAATCATTTGTTCTGGGGATGTCCTCTACTGAGTGTCTCTGCAGCTACAACAAACAAGCTGAGAATGGGCTTCATATTTGGACTCTTCCAGCACCTGACCTGGCACTCCATCACTACCTCTCACTATGGCAACACTTTACGAGCAACATACCACTTCTGTATGTTTTTTTTAATAGCTGTTGATTACAATTTAAAAGCCCAATTTAAAACATAATACACTTTTTCATTTTCGTATCTCTTAAATCCTCCTGCAAAAAATCTATATAAAAATGAAAATTTTACAGTAAATGTTGTTTAATAAAATAGCAATTTATTTTTCTTCGTGAATGTGTAAGACCTATATAGGCTGCACTCAGCTTCTGAGTTATGTAGTCTTTCTGACTAGTGAAGGAAAAATCTATATCTCATTAAATAGAATGCAGCGCTCCCAATGACCTCAGCAGAGAGAAAAAAATCTTCCACTGAAGTGAATGTCTTTTTGGTGCAAAAAAATGGAGTCAAAGCATTGAAAGGTTAACTCATAGGCCAGGGAACTGATGCATTGACTAGGTGGGTGAATCCCACTCTTGTGGCATTTTCAGTGTCTGTAACTGTAACCTGGATAATCTGACACATCAAGCAAACTCTATTACAACATGAAAGAGGCTAGAATATGTGCAAATGAAATATGAAATAGCTTGGTGTTTAAAATGGGATGATAATAAATGGATTTTAAGTGGAGCGGTATGAGAATAAATGGGCTCCACTCTGTATCTCAGGAAAGATAAGAGCAGGCTTTTAGCTCTGTCATGTCAAATAACGATATCGATAGTAATGTATCTCTCCACTAACAAACAGCAACATCTCCCAATCTTAACAACCATTTCATCCATCCAGGAAAAAAACGTGATTATACTGTCTGAATTTTACAATTTTCATTAATACACTATAAATGTTGAGCAATATTATTTGGTACGCTACTTAATAAAATATAATTTCCAAAAAGCAATTCACCTAGCTTGTATTATAAATAGTATAATTTTCTGAGCATCATTGTTTTCTATCCTATATAATAGGACATTTATTTTCCTTTAAAATATTTTTAGTATAACCAATGTTGACTGATATTGTCTAATAAGAATAGAACTATAAAAACCTTTTATTTGTCATTTACCTTTAATTTTCTTTGCCAAATAATGATCTCCACAAGATCATCAATGACTACTGTAATAATTATCTAAAAATCGTGCTATTGAATTATTACATTTTGAAACTATTCAGCTGTCAAGCAATTAAGTGGACCTGAATAATCCCATATAATCGAGCTGCCCACACCATTGTTTCTACTACAAATATATATTTTAATCAGACATCTGCTCACTGTTGTAGATTTGACAAGAGTTATGCATTCAAACAATTAAATGGCCCTTTCAAGTGCCTAGCACATGTTACAGCTTGATACCTTGACAACAAATGCTGTAATTTGTTCAACATTTGCACACGAGTGGCAGGTGTCACAACGATAGTGGGTTTTACCCTACATTCACTTGTTTCCTTATTTGCTGCAGCTGGCTTCCTACTGCGAGGGCTGCTATGATTCTGTTTGACAACCGAACTATGGTCTATTACATCAAGTGGATAGGTGGTATGAGGTATACCTCTGCCCCTTGTGATCAACAGCTCCATATGGTTCAGCTGCATTTAAAAAAAAAATGTTCAGATTAAGCTCTGCTGTAAGGATAGTAGCCATAATTGAATTTGAGTTAGCCCCATGTAAAGTTACTAGAAACTTCATTTAACGTGGTGACAATCAGTTACTGATACTTGCCCCTTGATTTGACTTGAAATTTTTTAACAGGTTGCAAATTAATTACTGCTTAAGGTTGAAGAAATATCTGATCCTACAGTAGTAGTGAGAGCACTATAAATGAGCTTCCTGTTCCTGGATTCGGGGAGAGAAAAATCAGCCAGGGCTCCAGTTCCTGATTGTTATCCATTAATTCTTGTTGAAAACTGCATATGACTAAACTTTGAGCATTCTTATTGTGAATTTGGGCATTCATTTCAACCCTATTCTGTTTTATCCATTTCAGAGTAGCATTTCCAGAAGGCTAAAAGGCTCCAGAGACTATCGCTGCATTCAATACTTTTTAGAGTTACTGGAGTTGGGAAAATAAAGGAAGTATGGAGTGTGCTTTATTTTTTCTCATACCTCAAACAGAGGAATCAATACGTTATCGTCCTTTGGGGTTGAAGTTGGTCTTGGGCGGTAGCGCAAATTGAGTGCTTGCGAATTGGTAGACACTGTACACTCCAACCAAATTTTTATTCCATTGATTAATGAAAATCGGGCAGGGTGTAAAACAAGCTGCTGATTCGCCAGTGCCCATTTAGAGCTGTCACTCAAGACCAATTTTATTCCCTTTGGGTTCCCACTCAAGTGAATAAGAACACCAGGGACCAACCTTGGTATTTTTTAGAAACATTTTGGTTAGGCCACATGTAAACCAGTAGTCCGATGCTCTTTATTTGCATATTCAAAGGGCCTAATGCCTGTTTCAGTCACGGACCTTGGATGCCTCTTTTGATGCCTATATAATATTGCGGATGGCACACCGGCTCAGAATGCATGCACGCACACTGCTTGGGCACCTGTTTTATGCCTGTAATTTGGTCTGCAATGTAATACGTCTGCAAATTAGGACGCCACTTCCTCTAGCCCTTTATCCAAATTTTTGATGTACACAGTGAACAAAAGTGATCGCAGAACAGAACCCTCAGTGTCACCTATACACACTTTACTCAAAAAAAGAATCCTTAACTCCTACTATGTTTCCTCTCTTCTAACCAGTTTTTGAATTACATTTTCTACCCTTCTCCTAATTCCACATCCCTTAAATCTTCTCCAATACTTTCCTGTGTGGTTACCAGGTAAAATGCTTTCTGAAAGTCCATGTACACCACATCTACTGCATTGTTCCCTTCCATCATACTGTCACCTCCTCAAAACACTATAGGGGTAATTGCAACCACCAAAAATTTTAAATCTCAAACCAGAACCCAACCCGCCTCGAACCTGCCCACTTCTGGTTTTAATGGAGGTGGGACAGGGTCAGGCAAGCAAGCCGCTTCCAGGAGGCGGGTCACTCATTTAAATATTTTAATGAGGCTGCGTGCTTCAGATATTAACATTCTTCCAGCTTTAACGCTAGCTGGCCGGGTTTCCCAGGCCTCAGGAAACCTGGCAGCCAAACGGAGTCGAGGATTGCTGCATTGAACAGGTAAGTGCTTTTCCAGCACTGCTTGTGGGCCAGAAGAAGCAGGGGTGCTTCACCTCGGCCCCACCTAAGCTAACCTGCTTACCCACACCGCGATCGGAACCCCGTCTTCACTGATTCCTTCCCGCAATCATTGACCCCCAGTGATCACCAACCCCTCCCCGCCCCCGGCAATAACCGACCCCCCCGCAATCACCATCTCTGTCCCTATGGCCCCAATATTGGTGGCCTTACCACCTGTTGCCACCGCCTGCCGCCGAGTTTTGTGCCGTTTTCCTCTCTCTCCCAGTTTCCACTTAGGTTGGAGCGGGTGGGAGGGGAGCACCGCTGGGAACCGCCCGCTAATGTCCTCTGGCGACCAAATCGCGTAAGTGGTCTCCCACCCACCGAGATGCCAGATTGGTGCCGGTGGGAGTCGGCGCCAGCAGGGGGAAGGACCGCTGCATGGAGTCTGTTCTTACCCCGATGGTAGACATGAAAGAACAGGTTAGTGAACATCTTTAAAAAATGTTCTTTACAGCGACTTATCTGGATGGGGTCCCCTGAAGGTGTTCCGGTGGGTTTTTCTGGTAATGTTTTTTACTTGTAAGAGTACCTCCCACCCTGGGCCCGATTCCATTGTCGGCAGCACTTGGCAGCAAGCTCATTTGTCACCGAGATTGAGAGTTCCCTCCCGCTGCCACCCAGGTTGATGGCGTAAGCCATTATTTGGCTGCCGGGCAGTACTGCCACCTCTTTTAGAGGAATCTTTCAGGCAAAGTACCGCCCAGTCCCTCGGTGGCCATCGGCGGTCCTGTGGGCGGCAAATGGGCGGATCTTGCAGTTCATGAAAACCGGAGCCTATCTCTATCCGACCTCCCGCCCCGTGAGCACACTCCGATCGTCAAAACCACGCTGTACCCATCCCCTCCTCGCGATCCCTACTCCAGCAGCAGGAAACCTCTCTGCTCCTGGGCTACTGCCTCTTGTGGAGCAATCCCCGCCCAACAGGGAGGCAAGCCTGTCAATCAAGCTGGCTTCCAGGCGTGCAACCTGTAAAAAAAACACGCACACTATAAAGTTAAAGCCCGGACCTGAACCAGAACTCCTCCCCCCCCCCCCCCCCCCACCCTGCCCCAGTTGGAAAACCTGCCCCAGTAAATATCAGGCCTATAAGTGAGGTGACTTCCCTGATCTTGACGGGGCCCGCACTGGAGCTCACTAATGTGAGGAACATAGCATTTACGCTGGGGTGGATGGCACATGGATTTTCAGGCCCATTGTGTTCATGTGCAGGCCAGCTAGCATTCAATCATACATATACATGTGTGCAAATCTGAATACAAACTAATATAAAACAGAACAATATTTTTGGAGTGCTGGGTCGCAGAATCAATCCTTTTTGTCCCACAGCAACAGACATTTGACTCTAGAGGAAATCACATCAGCTTAACAACTACACAGTTTCTAAGCTGAATGTTCTATTTCTTAATCTATTTTAACTTCTAAAATACTGTTAATATTCCATAATATTCCATTTTGTCACAAATATGCCAGATTCAAACCTGCATTTTTTGACACAAAAATTGCAATGTCCACAACTGGGAATAATCAAAAAACCTGGCAACAAAAAAAATTGCATTTATAGAATTTTTTACACCCTCAGGATGTCGCAAAGCAATTTAAAACCAATTAATTATCTTTGTTTTTTGGACAAGTACAGCAAAGTCCCACAAACAGCTCGTGGTGGTGTTGGCTCAAAGACAAAAGTTAGCTTGGACATTGGAAGAAATCAATTGCGCTTTGTTAAATAGTGCCTCTTTTGCATCTGATCTGAGAGAGGAATGCACACACAGAGCCTCAGTTTAGCATTTCATCCCAAAGATGGCTCCTCTGACAATATATAATTCCCTCAGTACTGCACTGAAGTGTCAACCTAGATTGCATGCTTTATTTCTCAAGTAGGAGTTTGAACCGACAAATGCCTGACTGCAAGGCGTTACCACTGAGCCAAGGCTGACACTCACTGCTGCTTGTGTGGGGGAGGGGCATGGGCTGGCAGTGGGGGGCCTGGGGGGAGTTTCTAAAGTGCTGAGAAATGCTGAGGACTTCAGGAAAGCGATCAGTGACTTACAACAAGTGTCTAAATGTAAATCAGCACACAAACATCAGCAAGACAGCCACATAGCTGCCCCTCCCACCAAAAGATACTCATTTTCCCAAAAGGAATGACAACATAACACTTTGATCTTTTGGATAGGCACCCACTCAGAAACGTCAGCTTCTAGTAAATGTTATGTTCAATATTTTAAAAGTTACTTAGCAAAAAGAGATAATATTACATCAATGTTTACAAAGTTTTCAGTAATTGGCTTACTGATTCTATTTATGTATAATAAATCACAGGTATAATACCCTGTGCTCAAAGCTCTGCTATGTTTGACATATGTCCAAAAGATCGAAGTGCTTGGTTGTCATTCTTTTTGGTCAAATTAATTACTTGTTCTCTTGAACGGGTTATTTGTGCAAATATGAGTACAGAATTCACATTTCTGGCACCGAGCTATAAATCCAGAGCATGAATTTGTAAAATTAAACACATGCAGTTCATGCATAGTTCAAAGCCAATTAATAAAAATATTTTCACATTCCTTGTCTTGAGGATATCCACTGTTTTCACTTTCCATGAAGCAAGAAATAGGGAAGTTATTTTTAATAGCTATGAACACTATTCAGATAAACGGATAGGGGAGTACTTTAAAAAGCCTGTATTCGCTCAAGATTATTCCTCCCCTTTAATTGCAAACACTGTAAAGATATCAACTCAACAATTGCATGAACCTGGGAGCACAATTCGAGGTTCAATTCCAGCTTGGTAGTGCTTGTCATTTGAGGCAGGGCCCAGATTCTTTAAATTTCTGCCCCATTCTGAAATCACTATGAAATCGCAATCTTGGAGGGATGGTAAGCATCTCTTCTACCTGTCCCATTGTAAGAGCACCGGCACTTTTGGGGCTTGTCTGAGGGTATTCCCAAGAATTTTATGTACCAATCAGAACAGTGGGAATTCCACCAGAAGTACTCCTGATAGGTCCATTGCGACCTCCAGCTATAAGAGCAACTGCGGTTCTCTTTCCGGGCTTTTGTGGCTCAATGGGTAGCACTCTCACCTCTGAGTCAGAAGGTTGTGAGTTCAAGTCCCACTCCAGAGACCTGAGCACAAAATCTAGGCTGACACTCCAGTGCAGTACCGAGGGAGTGCTACACTGTTGGAGGTGCCGTCTTTCAGATGAGACATTAAACCGAGGCCCTGTCTGCCTGCTCAGGTGGACGTAAAAGATGCCATGGCATTATTTCAAAGAAAAACAGGGGAGTTCACCCTGTTTTCCTGGACAATGAGTTCACTAAAAACAGATTATTTGGTCTTTATCACATTGCTGTTTGTGGAACCTTGCTGTGTAAAAACTGGTTGCCACTTTTCTACATGACAACAGTGACTACACTTCAAAAGTATTTCATTGGTTAGAAAGCATTTTGGAACGTCCTGAGATTGTGAAGGATATTATATAAATGCAAGTCATTCTTTCTTTCTTCTGGCCTAGTGAAGGCTTGAACACAAAAGAATCAAACTCAATGGCCATTCTGTTCCCTCAGGAAAGAAGAAAGAACATTGTTTGGCTTTTTGTTCGACTTCAGGTCTTTGACTCCTCTTCTCAAAGTGACAGGATACTTTGCTGAGAACCCAGTGACAATGTGGGGCAAGGGCCCCTGATGCACCATTCTAGGCCTCTATTAGTTAAATTTCCATAGCCCTGCGATTTGCGATGGTGAAAGCAATGGATAAAAGTTTAGTCCTACCACACAACTGGCCTGAATTTTGCCAGCGCTCAAAGGGCAGGTTTGGAAGCGGGTCCACTGTCAAAATAGAAAAGATCCGCTTCCACGTCAGTTTCCCAAGTGCCGGATCTGTCTGCGCTTTACAGACCTGGCGAGGGAGCCAATTGACATCATTAAGAGCTTGTTAAAAGCTACTTAAATAGCATTTTACCATGTGCCTAACATTTTTTCAGCTTTTTGATGAGGTTCACGGTGCTCGGGGATCACATCAGATAAGTAGGTCGGGTTTTCAATTACTCTCCTTTCTTCTGAATAGGTGACAGCTGCAAAAGTAGTATGGAAGCTACCATTTTACAGCTGTTCACTTTCCAATCTTAGAAGCTGGAGCCTTCAGGATTTTGAAGACACTTTTGAGCTTTATGCAATTTGTAAGTGTTTGGAGTAAACTCTCTATCCAGTGTCATCTTCTTGGAACAACCTCTCTCACCACTGACAGATCGCTTCTGTCATCTCAGCTTCAGCTACCATCTTGTAAAAATCTCACCTTGGTCCTCAGAATCCCACCACAATCAGCCCCAACACCAGTATCACCAGGCACACCAGCAGCACCAACACCAACCTTCTCTGCGGTCACCTGATGCTGCACAGGACACAGGGAATCAGCACCTGACCACACTGCTACCCGGGAGGCCAGGAATGACATCACCATTGCCATTTACTGCACTTGACGCTATACACCCTGGCTGCCACATGATGCGCCAAATTGGCACCATCCCACACCAACACCAAAAGTATCCCTGCAATGCCCAAGCCATTCCTTTCACAGCCATCACCATTGCGAGGGGTACCGTTATGTCTCACCATTCACTGCAACTCACTAAGCCACTTCCAAAGGAGCACGCAGATCTGTCCAAGAATGCAAAGTGTTGAAAATAAAAATGTCAATGTTTAACAACACATTAGCAGAAACTTTACATGAGCATTGGCTAAAAGACCCAAGTGCCTACCCTTGTGTGTTGTTAGTTGGTACGATTGGACAGGATGAGGGTGAGTGTGAGGGTTGGCTAGTGAGATAGGGATGTGATAATGTAGATAGAGGGAGAGGGATGAGTGGAGGTGCAAAGCAATTTGGTGTGAGTAAGGATGTGAAGGAGTAGGGTAGGGAAGGCAGAGTGATGGGGATGTGATGAGAGCACAGCAGGATGAGGTTGAGTGTAGCTTTGCAGAAATATTTCGTGATTAACTGAGATCATTGAAAGGTTTGCGTCACTGAAGCCAGCTCCTCCTGATGACATCCCTGCTTGTACCCTCCTGCGCAATGTGCAACCAGGCTGCTTACGTGTCCTGGGGAGGTCTCTTCCGCCCATTGGAAGGGAAGAGGACCTCTCTGCGTGCTGTGACTCCCTCCAGAAGCATATGGAGGGAGTATGGGAGAGTCTGGGTGCAGCCATGCACCTTTGTGCAGTGTTTGTCAGTGTTTGCAGCATGTCAATGCTGCAGAACGTTGACAGCACAACTGTCAAAATCAATGTGGCCATGATCCCTTTAAGGCTGATGACATCATCAAACCCATTTCCTTTTAATTGGCCGGGAACCTCACAAGTCCAATCAACAAAAAATAATTTTCACAGAGCAGGATGGAGCCAGGAGTGGGGTCGCAACCCGTCACCTACCGCGGCCACACCAGACTCAACGCAGTTGGCAAAATCGCGGCCTTGGTGTTGACATTTTTATTTATTCTATTTAAAAATAATGGTAAATTTATATAGAAGTTTGGTTAGACCACACTGGAGAATTATGTGCAGTTCTGGTCTCCATAGTACAAAAAAGATATTGAAACACTAGAGAATGCAGAAAAGATTTAAAGGATGTTACCTGAAGAATACAGTTATGCAAGTGTCCATGAAAACCCACCCAAGAGATGTGCAAACCCTGAACTTGGTGCCTCTGCTCCCTCTCCCCCACCCCTGCCCCCATGCCTCACCTATGCCAACTACAGTTCCACATATTGTGCTACAAGGTATACCGGTTCCTTCTGGCAGACCCTGAATTTCCTGTGCATCTCCTGTGATCAGATCACCACACATTCAGCCTGATCTCGGGATAGTTACTAGGTGTTTTGAAGCCCCGACCTGCAGAGATCTTCTCACACAAGACGCGGTGGCCCACAATGGTAACGGGCTCGCACGCACACATTCACGCAGTTAAGAACATAAGAAATAGGAGCAGGAAGAGGCCATGCAGCCTCTGGAGCCTGTTCCACCATTGAATAAAGTAGTTAGGCCCAATGAACGGGTCATCTTGTCCTAGCCAAGCGGCCTACAACATAGCCTCCCCTGAGTTGGTACAACACATAAGGCTATTTCATCCTCTTGTCTCTGTCTGTCATTCATTGGGCCCTCAAGCACAGTTGATCAGCTGCATCTCGTCCAGCACCCCTTGTTTTACTATGGAGGACTTCTTGGATTGTGAACCCTTACAATCATTTGGCATGCTACTTGCCACCGCCTGCCCATCTTGGCAGCAGTTGGAGCTGTCCTAGCAAGCCCTTTGACTTAAATCACCATCCCTCCGAGTTTCTTCAGATATGGGGAGCACAAGATGGGGCTACAAGACACTGGCTGGTCTTTCATAATAGTACATGATAACTTAAGTGCAACACAGTCAATGACTTCTGCATCTACCTGTCCTGGGCTAAGAAGGCCAGCCAGGCACTGTGTTGTTTCACTCTCCTCTTCCTTGAGCTACTTGTCTATAATTACCATCTGTATCTACATTATTCCCTATTAAAGCAGTCGGGAGCAGCGTCGAGGAGGTGCGTGGTGAGGCCTATAAAAGGCACAGCAGGGAGTCAGGGCCCAGCGTCGGCGGCAGTCGGGAGCAGTGTCGAGGAGGTGCGTGGTGAGGCCTATAAAAGGCACAGCAGGGAGTCCAGGGCCCAGTGTCGGCGGCAGTCGGGAGCAGCGTCGAGGAGGTGCGTGGAGAGGCCTATAAAAGGCACAGCAGGGAGTCAGGGGCCCAGCGTCGGCGGCAGTCGGGAACAGCGTCGAGGAGGTGCGTGGAGAGGCCTATAAAAGGCACAGCAGGGAGTCCGGGGCCCAGCGTCGGCGGCAGTCGGGAGCAGCGTCGAGGAGGTGCGTGGAGAGGCCTATAAAAGGCGGGACTTGTGCAGCTACAGGGAGAAGGCAAAAAAGAAGTAGAAAGAAATCAAAAGGTGACGTCACAGCCAAGAGGGTAAGTGATTGGCTGGTGATTGGTGAGTAGTTTTTCTTTTTTCTCTTCTATATCAGTGAGTAACTTTTAACATTGTTGTTGCCAATTTAAGTGTATCGAAGGGTTAAGTCATGGCAGGAGAGCTCGGTCGGGTGTTATGCTCCTCCTGTACCATGTGGGAACTCAGGGACGACACCAGTGTCCCTGACGACTATATTTGCAGGAAGTGTGTCCACCTCAAGCTCCTGACGGTCCGTGTTGCGGAGTTGGAGCTGAGGGTGGATTCACTCTGGAGCATCCACGATGCTGAGAATGACGTGAGTATAACGTGTAGCGAGTTGGTCGTACCGCAGGGAAAGGGTCCACAGCCAGATAGGGAATGGAAGACCAACAGGAAGAGCAGTGCAAGGAAGGTAGTGCAGGAGTCCCATGTGGTCATCCCCCTGCAAAACAGATACACTGCTTTGGGTACTGTTGAGGGGGATGACTCATCAGGGGAGGGCAGCAGCAGCCAAGTTCATGGCACCATGGCTGGCTCTGCTGCACAGGAGGGCAGGAAAAAGAGTGGGAGAGCAATAGTGATTGGGGATTCAATGGTGAGGGGAATAGATAGGCGTTTCTGCGGCCGCAACCGAGACTCCATGATGGTATGTTGCCTCCCTGGTGCAAGTGTCAAGGATGTCTCGGAGCGGGTGCAGGACATTCTAAAAAGGGAGGGAGAACAGCCAGTTGTCGTGGTGCACATTGGTACCAACGACATAGGTAAAAAAAGGGATGAGGTCCTACGAAACGAATTTAAGGAGCTAGGAGCTAAATTAAAAAGTAGGACCTCAAAAGTAGTAATCTCGGGATTGCTACCAGTGCCACGTGATAGTCAGAGTAGGAATCGCAGGATTGTGCAGATGAATACGTGGCTTGAGCAGTGGTGCAACAGGGAGGGATTCAAATTCCTGGAGCATTGGAACCGGTTCTGGGGGAGGTGGGACCAGTACAAACTGGACGGTCTGCACCTGGGCAGGACCGGAACCAATGTCCTAGGGGGAGTGTTTGCTAGTGCTGTTGGGGAGGATTTAAACTGATATGGCAGGGGGATGGGAACCAATGCAGGGAGACAGAGGGAAACAAAAAGGAGGCAAAAGCAAAAGACAGAAAGGAGATGAGGAAAAGTGGAGGGCAGAGAAACCCAAGGCAAAGAACAAAAAGGGCCACTGTACAGCAAAATTCTAAAAGGACAAAGGGTGTTAAAAGAACAAGCCTGAAGGCTTTGTGTCTTAATGCAAGGAGTATCCGCAATAAAGTGGATGAATTAACTGTGCAAATAGATGTTAACAAATATGATGTGATTGGGATTACGGAGACGTGGCTCCAGGATGATCAGGGCTGGGAACTCAACATCCAGGGGTATTCAACATTCAGGAAAGATAGAATAAAAGGAAAAAGAGGTGGGGTAGCATTGCTGGTTAAGGAGCAAATTAAGGCAATAGTTCGGAAGGACATTAGCTTGGATGATGTGGAATCTATATGGGTAGAGCTGCAGAACACCAAAGGGCAAAAAACGTTAGTGGGAGTTGTGTACAGACCTCCAAACAGTAGTAGTGATGTTGGGGAGGGCATCAAACATGAAATTAGGGGTGCGTGCAATAAAGGTGCAGCAGTTATAATGGGTGACTTTAATATGCACATAGATTGGGTTAACCAAACTGGAAGCAATACGGTAGAGGAGGATTTCCTGGAGTGCATAAGGGATGGTTTTTTTAGACCAATATGTCGAGGAACCAACTAGGGGGGAGGCCATCTTAGACTGGGTGTTGTGTAATGAGAGAGGATTAATTAGCAATCTCGTTGTGCGAGGCCCCTTGGGGAAGAGTGACCATAATATGGTGGAATTCTGCATTAGGATGGAGAATGAAACAGTTAATTCAGAGACCATGGTCCAGAACTTAAAGAAGGGTAACTTTGAAGGTATGAGGCGTGAATTGGCTAGGATAGATTGGCGAATGATACTGAAGGGGTTGACTGTGGATGGGCAATGGCAGACATTTAGAGACCGCATGGATGAACTACAACAATTGTACATTCCTGTCTGTCGTAAAAATAAAAAAGGGAAGGTGGCTCAACCGTTGCTATCAAGGGAAATCAGGGATAGCATTAAAGCCAAGGAAGTGGCATACAAATTGGCCAGAAATAGCAGCGAACCCGGGGACTGGGAGAAATTTAGAACTCAGCAGAGGAGGACAAAGGGTTTGATTAGGGCAGGGAAAATGGAGTACGAGAAGAAGCTTGCAGGGAACATTAAGACGGATTGCAAAAGTTTCTATAGATATGTAAAGAGAAAAAGGTTAGTAAAGACAAACGTAGGTCCCCTGCAGTCAGAATCAGGGGAAGTCATAACGGGGAACAAAGAAATGGCGGACCAATTGAACAAGTACTTTGGTTCGGTATTCACTGAGGAGGACACAAACAACCTTCCGGATATAAAAGGGGTCGGAGGGTCTAGTAAGGAGGAGGAACTGAGGGAAATCCTTATTAGTCGGGAAATTGTGTTGGGGAAATTGATGGGATTGAAGGCCGATAAATCCCCAGGGCCTGATGGACTGCATCCCAGAGTACTTAAGGAGGTGGCCTTGGAAATAGTGGATGCATTGACAGTCATTTTCCAACATTCCATTGACTCTGGATCAGTTCCTATCGAGTGGAGGGTAGCCAATGTAATCCCACTTTTTAAAAAAGGAGGGAGAGAGAAAACAGGGAATTACAGACCGGTCAGCCTGACATCGGTAGTGGGTAAAATGATGGAATCAATTATTAAGGATGTCATAGCAGTGCATTTGGAAAGAGGTAATATGATAGGTCCAAGTAAGCATGGATTTGTGAAAGGGAAATCATGCTTGACAAATCTTCTGGAATTTTTTGAGGATGTTTCCAGTAGAGTGGACAAGGGAGAACCAGTTGATGTGGTATATTTGGACTTTCAGAAGGCTTTCGACAAGGTCCCACACAAGAGATTAATGTGCAAAGTTAAAGCACATGGGATTGGGGGTAGTGTGCTGACATGGATTGAGAACTGGTTGTCAGACAGGAAGCAAAGAGTAGGAGTAAATGGGGACTTTTCAGAATGGCAGGCAGTGACTAGTGGGGTACCGCAAGGTTCTGTGCTGGGGCCCCAGCTGTTTACACTGTACATTAATGATTTAGACGAGGGGATTAAATGTAGTATCTCCAAATTTGCGGATGACACTAAGTTGGGTGGCAGTGTGAGCTGCAAGGAGGATTCTATGAGGCTGCAGAGCGACTTGGATAGGTTAGGTGAGTGGGCAAATGCATGGCAGATGAAGTATAATGTGGATAAATGTGAGGTTATCCACTTTGGTGGTAAAAACAGAGAGACAGACTGTTATCTGAATGGTGACAGATTAGGAAAAAGGGAGGTGCAAAGAGACCTGGGTGTCATGGTACATCAGTCATTGAAGGTTAGCATGCAGGTACAGCAGGCGGTTAAGAAAGCAAATGGCATGTTGGCCTTCATAGCGAGGGGATTTGAGTACAAGGGCAGGGAAGTGTTGCTACAATTGTACAGGGCCTTGGTGAGGCCACACCTGGAGTATTGTGTACAGTTTTGGTCTCCTAACCTGAGGAAGGACATTCTTGCTATTGAGGGAGTGCAGCGAAGGTTCACCAGACTGATTCCTGGGATGGCGGGACTGACCTATCAAGAAAGACTGGATCAATGGGCTTGTATTCACTGGAGTTCAGAAGAATGAGAGGGGACCTCATAGAAACGTTTAAAATTCTGACGGGGTTAGACAGGTTAGATGCAGGAAGAATGTTCCCAATGTTGGGGAAGTCCAGAACCAGGGGACACAGTCTAAGGATAAGGGGGAAGCCATTTAGGACCGAGATGAGGAGGAATTTCTTCACCCAGAGAGTGGTGAACCTGTGGAATTCTCTACCACAGAAAGTTGTTAAGGCCAATTCACTAAATATATTCAAAAAGGAGTTAGATGAAGTCCTTACTACTAGGGGAATCAAGGGGTATGGTGAGAAAGCAGGAATGGGGTACTGAAGTTGCATGTTCAGCCATGAACTCATTGAATGGCGGTGCAGGCTAGAAGGGCCGAATGGCCTACTCCTGCACCAATTTTTTATGTTTCTATGTCTATGTTTCTATAAATAAACTCCCACATCTGTAACCCCCTATATAACCAAAATATTTTAGCCAAATTCTGGTCACAGATATTTCTATGGTCATCCAAATTCATGAAAGTGCATCAATGTTTTGCAACCCTTTGCATGTGTCCCATTCACCATGACCAGGTGAAGGTAAGGAGCCAACCGATCTATAATGGCAGTCAACACATAGCTAGATCCCTTGACGTCACCCAGTCACCCACCTCAAAGCCGTCACACATTTGTGTCAGCTCGTGCTGGAATATTCAGTGGTTCCAGCTCTTTTTGAAGCCCCGATCTGCGGAGATGTTCTCACAGGTCAGGGTGGCCCACGATGGTGAAGGGTCTGCATGCACACATTCATGCAGTTAAGAACGTAAGAAATAGGAGCATGAGGAGGGCATGTGGCCTCTGGAACCTGTTCCACCATTTATAAGATCACAGCTGATCTTCCACCTCAACTCCACCCGATCCCCATATCCCTCGATTCCCTTAATGATCAAAAATCTACCGGTCATCAGGACCCAGGTCACAGTTTGGAGTGTGGGCAGGAACATCGGCGGGGCCTGGTACAGCAGAGGAATGGGAAGGTCGTGGTGGACTTGCGATAAGTGATCGGGGTAGAGAAGCGATGAGGGATCGTGGCTGAGATTTGGTGGGTGATCGTGGCAGATGTTCTGCAAATGTTTGGTGCGGAGGTGTGGCAGGGGAGATCGTGGCGGAGGTGCGGCGAGTGTTTTTTGTGGCGGAGGAGCGGCGAGAAATCGTGGCGGAAGTGCGATGAATGAGGATATGGGGTCCAGAAGAGCCGAGGGCCCAGAGGCAGCTCAGACTTGCCCACACTGCGATATGTGTGCGCACTAGGTCCGTGCAGCAGAGCAGGTCTCCAGTTGTGCTGGTTAACCTTTACCACTGGATAAAGGCCTAGCTCTGTCAAGCCCGTGTGGTGGCTGATGTGCAACGGTCACCACACGTTAAAAAAATTCCACGCACAGGGATCTTCCACCCCTCAATTGGAGTTCAAGACTGGAACATCGGGTCCTTCATTGAAACATCTGTGAACTCTTGTGGAAGCAAGTCATCCTTGTTTGAGGGACCGCCTATGATGATGATGGATCCTTCTTATCTTGCAAGCTCATGCAACCTCCCAGTTAGTATTTCAGGATTTCTAAGAGTCCAGCAATGGTTTGCCTTGTGATCTTTCTCACTGCATTTAAAACACTTGACCTCAAAGCCTTGAGATCTCTGACTTTTGTTTAGCTGTCCCCTTCCAGCCTACCCTGGGGAAGACTGAATAATTGGGTTACTGAGCAGTTTGTCTGTGGGAACAGCAGAGGCCTCTGGTCTCAACCTGTCCGGTGCCTTACCTGTATTCACAAGGCCATAAAATGAGTGGTACCTGTGCCTAGTTGCTAAACAGTTTTACACCCTTTATGAAATCATCTTGAACTATTTTCAGAACTTTGTCCATTAGCATTAAATAGCAAAGGCCTTCACAGTGTGTTATGCCTTTGTTTTGCAGCCAGATCTACGGTTATTGCTGCTCCAGGATTGTTCTGGATTAAAAATTAATGGCCTGAACTGCAGCAAGCAACCTGGGTGAAAAATCATAGGGGCATTAAGAAATATGTTTTCTTTTCTTTTTTTTTGTACATTTTATTCATTAATGATGAAAATATTGGAGACGGGGGGGAAAAGGCTGATTGGCTGGGTGGGGGTGGTTGGAAGTCATGCGAAGAAACCTCTAGCAATACATCCAATCAGAGTTAGCAATCCTAGCCACATCTGCCTCATGTCTTTAAGCTGGATAACCACTTCACTATAAGTACTGTCGACATTCTTTCACAGTTACTTAAATTTCTGCCTGTACTCTTTAAGTTATAAGCCCTGAGAATAACAACTTTACTTTATCATAGTCCTTACTAGTGGCAGGATTGACAAGAGACAATGCCTCAGGCATCACTGCTCAGGTGGTCCATTCATTTTTGTGCCACTTGTGGTGACCGGCCAACGATTCAATTGTATCAATTTCAATCCCTCTTTAAAATTTGAGATAACAGTTGATTTAATAAAACAATGGGCCCTGAGTTCCACAACCCCACTTATCAAGCTCACTGCGGATGCATGTTTTTCAGACATTTTGAGAGTATGACGATGCTCATTTTCCCTCTCGTCAACCTCATGTTGCCACTGTTTCTCTTGCTGAAACTAGGTTGAAAGATAGAAAGATAGAAACATAGAAAATAGGGGCAGGAGCAAGCCATTCGGCCCTTCGAGCCTGCAGCACCATTCAATATCATCATGGCTGATCATGCAACTTCAGTACCCCATTCCTGCTTTCTCTCCATACCCCTTGATCCCTTTAGCCGTAAGGGCCACATCTAACTCCCTTTTGAATTTATCTAACGAACTGGCCTCAACAACTTTCTGTGGTAGAGAAATCCACATGCTCACAAGTCTCTGAGTGAAGAAGCTTCTCCTCATCTCAGTCCTAAATGGCTAACCCCTTATCCTTAGGCTGTGACCCCTGATTCTGGACTTGCCCAACATTGGGAACATTCTTCCTGCATCTAACCTGTCCAATCCCGTCAGAATTTTATATGTTTCTCTGAGATCCCCTCTCATTCGTCTAAATTCCAGTCTTTCTTCATATGTCAGTCCTACCATCCCGGCAATCAGTCTGGTGAACCTTCGCTGCACTCCCTCTACAGCAAGAATGTCCTTCCTCAGATTAGGAGATCAACACTGAACACAATACTCAAGGTGTAGTCTCACCAAGGCCCTGTACAACTACAGTAAGACCTCCCTGTTCCAATACTCAAATTTTCTCGCTATGAAGGCTAACATGCCATTTGCCTTCTTTACTGCCTGCTGTACCTGCATGCCTACCTTCAATGATTGATATACCATGACACCCAAGTCTCGTTGCACCTCCCCTTTTACTAATCTGTCACCATTCAGATAATAATCTGCCTTCCTGTTTTTGCAACCAAAGTGGATAACCTCACGCTTATCCACATTATACTGCATCTGCCCACTCATCTAAACTGTCCAAATCACCCTGCAGCCTCCGAGCATCCTCCTCGCAGCTCGCACTGCCACCCAGCTTAGTGTCATCTGCAAATTTGGAGATATTACTTTCAATTCCTTCGTCAAAATCAATAATGTATATTGTAAATTGCTGGGGTCCCAGCACTGAACCCTGCAGCACCCCACTAGTCACTGCCTGCCATTTTGAAAAGGACCTGTTTATTCCCAGTCTTTGCTTCCTGTCTGCCAACCAGTTCTCTATCCACGTCAGTACATTAGCCCCAATACCATGTGCCTTAATTTTGCACATTAATCTCTTGTGTGGGAACTTGTCAAAAGACTTTTGAAAGTCCAAATACACCACATCCACTGGTTCTCCCTTATCCACTCTGCTAGTTAAATCCTCAAAAAATTTTAGAAGATTTGTCAAGCATGACTTCCCTTTCATAAATCCTTGCTGACTTGGACCGATCCTGTCACTGCTTTCCAAATGCGCTGCTATTACATCTTTAATAATTGATTCCAACATATTCCCCACTACCGATGTCAGGCTAACTGGTCTATAATTACCCGTTTTCTCTCTCCCTCCCTTTTTAAAAAGTGGGGTTACATTAGCTACCCTCCAATCCATAGGAACTAAACCAGAGTCTATAGAATGTTGGAAAATGACTAACAATGCATCCACTATTTCTAGAAACATAGAAACATAGAAAATAGGTGCAGGAGTCGGTCATTCGGCCCTTTGAGCCTGCACCACCATCCAATAAGATCATGGCTGATCATTCCCTCAGTACCCCTTTCTTGCATTCTCTCCATACCCCTTGATCCCTTTAGCCATAAGGGCCATATCTAACTCCCTCTTGAATATGAACTGGCAACAATAGGGTAGGGAATTCCACAGGTTAACAACTCTCGTCATCTCAGTCCTAAATGGCCTACACATTATCCTAAGACTGTGTCCCCTGGTTCTGGACTTCGCCATCATCGGGAACATTCTTCACGCATCTAACCTGTCCAGTCCCGTCAGAAACTTATAACTTTCTATGAGATCGCCCCTCATCCTTCGAAACTCCAGTGTATAAAGGCCCAGTTGATCCAGTCTCTCCTCATATGTCAGTCCCGCCATCCCGGGAATCAGTCTAGTGAACCT
This sequence comes from Pristiophorus japonicus, assembly GCF_044704955.1. Lineage (NCBI taxonomy): Eukaryota > Metazoa > Chordata > Chondrichthyes > Pristiophoridae > Pristiophorus > Pristiophorus japonicus. Next base: position 127,991,370 of record NC_091977.1, read on the forward strand.
TCGCTGCACTCGCTCAATAGCAAGAATGTCCTTCCTCAGATTAGAAGACAAAGACTGAACACAATATTCCAGGTGAGGCCTCACCAAGGCCCCGTATAACTGCAGTAAGACCTCCCTGCTCCTATACTCAAATCCTCTAGCTATGAAGGCCAACATGCCATTTGCCTTCTTCACCACCTGCTGTACCTGCATGCCCACTTTCAATGACTGATGAATCATGACACCCAGGTCTCGTTGCACCTCCCCCTTTCCTAATCTTCCGCCAATCAGATAACATTCTGCCTTCGTGTTTTTGCCCCCAAAGTGGATAACCTCACATTTATCCATATTATACTGCATCTGCCATACATTGGCCCACTCACCGAACCTGTCCAAGTCACCCTGCAGCCTTTTAGCGTCCTCCTCACAGCTCACACCGCCACCCAGTTTAGTGTCACCTGCAAACTTGGAGATATTACACTCAATTCCTTCATCTAAATCATTAATGTATATTGTAACGAGCTGGGGTCCCAGCACTGAGCCCTGCGGCACTCCATTAGTCACTGCCTGCCATTCTGAAAAGGATCCATTTATCCCGACTCTCTGCTTCCTGTCTGCCAACCAGTTCTCTATCCACGTCAGTATATTACCCCCAATACCATGTGCTTTGATTTTGCATACCAATCTCTTGTACGGGACCTTGTTAAAAGCCTTTCGAAAGTCCAAATATATCACATCCACTGGTTCTCCCTTGTCCACTCTACTCGTTACATCCTCAAAAAATTCCAGAAGATTTGTCAAGCATGATTTCCCTTTCTTAAATCCATGCTGACTTGGACCAATCCTGTCACTGCTTTCCAAATGCGCTGCTATTTCATCTTTAATAATTGATTCCAACATTTTCGCCACTACTGATGTCAGGCTAACCGGTCTATAATTACCCGTTTTCTCTCTCCCTCTCTTTTTAAAAAGTGGTGTTACTTTAGCTACCCTCCAGTCCTTAGGAACTGATCCAGAGTCGATAGACTGTTGGGAAATGATCACCAATGCATCCACTATTTCTATGGCCACTTCCTTAAATACTCTGGGATGCGGACTATCAGGCTCCGGGGATTTATCGGCCTTCAATCCCATCAATTTCCCTAACACAATTTCCCGCTTTATAAGGATATTCTTCAATTCCTCCTTCTCACTAGACCCTTGGTCCCCTAGTATTTCCGGAAGGTTATTTGTGTCTTCCTTCGTGAAAACAGAAGCAAAGCATTTGTTTAACTGGTCCGCCATTTCTTTGTTCCCCATTTTCAATTCACCTGAATCTGAATGCAAGGGACCTACGTTTGTTTTCACTCATCTTTTTCTCTTCATCTATCTATAGAAGCATTTGCAGTCAGTTTTTATGTTCCCAGCAAGCTTCCTCTCTTTCTCTATTTCCCCCTCCTAATTAAACCCTTTGTCCTCCTCTGCTGTATTACAACATTCTCCCAGTTCTCAGGTTTGCTGCTTTTTGTGTTCAATTTATCTGCCTCTTCCTTGGATTTAACACTATCCTTAATTTCCCTTGTTAGGCACGGTTGAGCCACCTTCCCCGTTTTATTTTTACTCCAGACAGGGATGTACAATTGTTGAAGTTCATCCATGTGATCTATAAATGTTTGCCATTGCCTATCCATCGTCAACCCTTTAAGTATCACTCGCCAGTCTATTAGAGCCAATTCACGTCTCATACCATCGAAGTTACCTTTCCCCAAGTTCAGGACCCTAGTCTCTGAATTAACTGTGTCACTCTCCATCTTAATAATCAATTCTACGATATTATGATCACTCTTCCCCAACAGGCCTCACCCAACAAGATTGTTAATTAGTCCTTTCTCATTACACATCACCCAGTCTAGGATGGCCAGCCCCCTTGTTGGTTCCTTGACATATTGGTCCAGAAAACCGTCCCTAATACACTCCAGGAAATCATCCTCCACTGCATTGCTGCCAGTTTGGTTAGTCCAGTCAATATGTAGATCAGAGTCACCCATGATAACTGCTGTACCTTTATTGCACACATCCCTAATTTCTTGTTTGATGCTGTCCCCATCCTCATTACTACTGTTTGGTGGTCTGTACACAACTCCCACTAGCGTTTTCTGCCCTTTGGTATTTCGTAGCTCCACCCATACAGATTCCACATCATCCAAGCTAATGTCCTTCCTTACTATTGCATTAATTTCCCCTTTAACCAGCAAAATCACCCCACCTCCTTTTCCTTTCTGTCTATCCTTCCTAAATGTTGCATACTCCTGGATGTTGAGTTCCCAGCCTTGGTCACCCTGGAGCCATGTCTCCATGATGCCAATTGTATCATATCTGTTATCTGCGCAGTTAATTCATCCAACTTATTCCAAATACTCCTCGCATTTAGGCACAGAGCCTTTAGGCTTGTCTTTTTAACACTCTTTGCCCCTTTAGGATTTTGCTGTAATGTGGCCCTTTTTGCTTTTTGCCTTGGGTTTCTCTGCCCTCCACTTTTACTTTTCTTCTTTCTATCTTTTTCTTCTGCCCCCATTCTACTTCCCTCTGTCTCCCTGCATAGGTTCCTATCCCTCTGCCATATTAGCCCCTCCCCAACAGCATTAGCAAACACTCCCCCTTGGACATTGGTTCCGATCCTGCCCAGGTGCAGATCGTCCGGTTTGTACTCGTCCCACCTCCCCCAGAACCGGTTCTAATGTGCCAGGAATTTGAATCCCTCCCTTCTGCACCACTCCTCAAGCCACATATTCATCTGAGCTATCCTACAATTCCTACTCTGACTCGCACGTGGCATTGGTAGCAATCCTGAGATTACTACTTTTGAGGTCCTACTTTTTAATTTTGCTCCTAACTCCCTAAATTCGTCTTGTAGAACCTCATCCCATTTTTTACCTATATCGTTGATACCTATATGCACCACGACAACTGGCTGTTTACGCTCCCCCTTCAAAATGTCCTGCACCCGCTCCGAGACATCCTTGACCCTTGCACCAGGGAGGCAGCTTACCATCCTGGAGTCTAGGGCCACTTCCTTAAGTACCCTGGGATGCAGACTATCAGACCCTAGGGATTTATCGGCCTTCAGTCCCTTCAATTTCCCTAACACCACTTCCTGACTAATAAGGATTTCCCTCCGTTCCCCCTTCTCGCTAGACCCTCGGTCCCCTAGTATTTTCGGGAGGTTATTCGTGTCTTCCTTAATGAAGATATAACCAAAGTATTTGTTCAATTGGTCTGCCATTTCCTTGTTCCCCATTATGAATTCCCCTGATTCTGGCTGCAAGGGACCTACATTAGTCTTCACTAATCTTTTTCTCTTCACATAGCTATAGAAGCTTTTGCAGTCAGTTTTTATGTTCCCTGCAAGCTTACTCTCTTACTCTATTTTCCCCCTCCTAATTAAACCCTTCGTCCTCCTCTGCTGAATTCTAAATTTCTCCCAGTCCTCAGGTTTGCTGCTTTTTCTGGCCAATTTCTATGCTTCTTCCTTGGATTTAACACTATCCCTTATTTCCCTTGGTAACCACGGTTGAGTCACCTTCCCTTTTTTATTCTTACGCCAAACAGGGATATACAATTGTGATATCCATGTGATAGTTAAATGTCTGCCATTGCCGATCCACCATCAACCCTTTAAGTATTATTCTCCAGTCTATCCTATCCAATTCACGTGTCATACCATTAAAGTTTCCTTTCTTTAAGTTCAGGACCCTAGTCTCTGAATTAACTGTGTCACTCTCCATCTTAATGAAGAATTGTACCATATTATGATCACTCTTCCCCAAGGGGCCCCGCATGACCAGATTGCTAATTAATCCTCTCTCATTACATAAGACCTAGTCTGGGATGGCCTGTTCTCTAATTGATTCCTCGACATACTGGTCTAGAAAACCATCCCTTTTATACTCCAGGAAATCCTCCTCCATAGTATTGCTACCAGTTTGGTTAGCCCAATCAATATGCAGATTAAAGTCACCCATGATAACTGCTGTACCCTTATTGCATGCGTCCCTCATAAGGGCGGTAGTGCAACACGGGGGATAACAAATCAGCAATCCATATTAGACCCTGCCTCATGTTCTTCTCCATTGACTTCAATTTCACCCCCACTATTTCTCCTCGTGCTGACCTTAAATTTGTTCTCTTCCTACAGGCTGCCTTCCTCTCATTGTCTTCTGCCCACTTATGTTGCTCCTCTTCCTACTTATGCTGCTCTCCTTCCTTCTCTAGCTGAGGCACTCGCTACTTCAATTGAAAATCTTGCTCCTTGAGCTGAACTTTGTTTTTAGAAACATAGAAACATAGAAATTTACAACGCAGAAGGAGGCCATTTTGGCCCATCGTGTCTGCGCTGGCCGACAAAGAGCCACACAGACCTGGTCAGCAGCCATGAAGGTTACATATAAATCTATGAACAATGACGGAAAGGCAAAGAGCACCCAGCTCGACCAGTCTGCCTCACACAACTGTGACACCCCTTATACTGAAACATTCTACACTCCACCCCAACCAGAACCATGTAATTTCCTGGGAGAGGCAAAAACCAGATAAAAACCCAGATCAATTTAGATAGAAGAAACCTGGGAAAATTCCTCTCCAGGCGATCGAAACTAGTCCAGGAGATCACCCTGGCCGTATTCGATTCCCTGCAGTACTTATATCTGCGCCGGCCAACTAAAGGTCATCCAGTCTAATCCCAATTACCAGCTCTCGGTCTGCTGCTAAGTGTGACATTTCAATTTGTGCCTCTTTGAGCTGGTCGACATTTTTAGATGTTTCTGTCCATTCAAATTTTTTATGTTTTGAATGCTCCTCATCACTAATTGTTGTGAAGTCAGATCTGCCCTAGGTACCTTCTCGGGATCTGTATTATCAATCGTTCCTGTAAGCAGCATTGTCAGAAATCCTGAAATGTGACAGCCAATTTCTGAATGGATATGAGTGATAGTAAATCACTTCCCACAATTAACTGATTATCTGAACTATGTCAACTGAGGACACCAGTACTTGTTCCTCGTTCACCATCAGAGTTCTGCCTCCCTGTAGCACGGTCACTCAAGTTTCCTCTCAAACTTGGAGAGTCACTGCACATGTGAATGTGTAGTAGAGCTCCATGTTTCAGCCTATCCAATGTCTGTTATCCACATCACATGCAGAAATCTACTGACTGGTAGACATCCACTGGCTTTGGGAAGGGGTCAGAGTGGTGCCAATAATAGATAGGCCAGATGAATAAGAAATAGAACATAAGAAATTGGAGCTGGAGCAGGCCATATGGCCCTTGAACCTCGAATTCAATCTTCGACCTCAACTCCACTTCCCCATCCGATCCCTATATCCCTTGATTCCAAAAATCTATCTATCTCAGCCTTGAACATACACAAAGAATGAGCATCCACAGCCCTCTGGGGTAGAGCATTCCAAAGATTCACAAATCTCTGAGTGAAGGAGATTGTAAAATTGCAAATGTAATGCCCCTATTTAAAAAAAGGAGGCAGACAAAAAACAGGAAACTATAGACCAGTTAGCCTAACATCTGTGGTTGGGAAAATGTTGGAGTCCATTATTAAAGAAGCAGGAGCAGAACATTTGGAAAAGCATAATTTTGTCAGGCAGAGTCAGCATGGATTTATGAAGGGAAAGTCATGTTTGACAAATTTGCTGGAATTCTTTGAGGATGTAACGAACAGGGTGGATAAAGGGGAACCAGTGGATGTGGTGTATTTGGACTTCCAAAAGGCATTTGACAAGGTGCCACATAAAAGATTACTGCACAAGATAAAAGCTCATGGGACTGGGGGCAATATATTAGCATGGATAGAGGATTGGCTAACTAACAGAAAACAGAGAGTTGGGATAAATGGTTCATTCTCAGGTTGGCAATCAGTAACTAATGGAGTGCCGCAGGGATCAGTGCTGGGACCCCAACTACTTACAATCTGTATTAACGACTTGGATGAAGGGACCGAGTGTAATGCAGCCAAGTTTGTTGACGATACAAAGATGGGAGGAAAAGCAATGTGTGAGGAGCACACAAAAAACCTGCAAAAGGACATAGACAGGCTAAGTGAGTGGGCAGAAATTTGGCAGATGGTATATAATGTTGGAAAGTGTGAGGTTATGCACTTTGGCAGAAAAAAATCGAAGAGCAAGTTATTATTTAAATGGAGAAAGATTGCAAAGTGCAACAGTACAGCGGGACCTGGGGGTCCTGATGCATGAAACACAAAAGGTTAGTATCCAGGTACAACAAGTGATCACAAAGGCCAATGGAATCTTGGCCTTTATTGCAAAGGGGATGGAGTATAAAAGCAGGGAGGTTTTGCTACAGTTATACAGGGTATTAGTGAGGCCACACCTAGAATACTGCGTACAGTTTTGGTTTTCATATTTAAGAAAGGATATACTTGCTTTGGAAGGAGTTCAGAGAAGGTTCACTAGATTGATTCCAGAGATGAAGGGGTTGACTTATGAAGAAAGGTTGAGTAGGTTGGGCCTCTACTCATTGGAATTCAGATGAATGAGAGGTGATCTTATTGAAACGTATAAGATTATGAGGGGGCTTGACAAGGTGGATGCAGAGAGGATATTTCCACTGATAGGGGAGACTAGAACTAGGGGGCATAAACTTAGAATATAGGGCCACCCATTTAAAACTGAGATGAGGAGGAATTTTTTCTCTCAGCGTGTTGTAAATCTGTGGAATTCACTGCCTCAAAGAGCTGTGGAAGCTAGGACATTGAATAAATTTAAGACCGAGATAGACAGTTTCTTAACCGATAAGGGAATAAAGGGTTATGTGGAACGGGCAAGGAAGTGGACCTGAGTCCATGATCGGATCAGCCTACTCTTGTTCCTATTTCTTATGTTCCTATGTTAAGAAATTCCTCTTCTCAGTCTTAAATGGCTGATCCCTTATCCTGAGATTATGCCGCCTAGTTCTAGACTCTCCAGCCAGGGGGGAAAACGCTCAGCATCTACCCTGTCAATCCCTCTTATAATTTTATATGTTTCAATGAGATCACCTCTCTTCTAAACTCCATAGAGTATAGGCCCAATTTAGTCAATCTTTTATCATAGGACAACCCTTTCCTCCCAAGAATTAATCGAGTGAACCTCCGTTGCACCTCCTCCAAGTATATCCTTCCTTAGATAAGGAGATCAAAACTGTGCACAGTCCTTATGTCATCCTTTATTATCAGTGCCAGCCCCCTCCTTGCCATTCTGCCTGTCTTTTCTAACCATCAAGTATCCTGGGATATTTAGTTCCCAACCTTGGTCATCTTGCAACTACGTCCCTGTAATGGCTATTAGATAAACCTAATTTTCTCTGTTGTGCCACTAGTTCATCTATCTTGTTATGAATGCTTCATGCATTCAAATCAAGAGCCTTTTATTTTAATTTTTTAGCACTACGAACATGGTGCCAAACACCGAGATGAATTTGGCATCAAATGTTGCAATATAACAACAGGAGAAGACTAATGGCTGAAAATTGGAATAAGTAGAGGATAGTACTGATCATCACTTTTAATAACTGTTTGGTATGACAAAGTGTAGGTTAAGATTTTTAAATTAATTTAGTCAGCAAAGAAGCTGCCTGTCTCCATTTTCAAATAAAAGCTCAGGAGTATATGTTCTAGTGAAACAGTCCAGCAGCAGTTTACACATTGTGTGTCGAAAGTTTTCACAGTGCACATGAGAGACATATTAACCCACCTATTTAATGGATTTGGCCTGATCTGTGACAGGTTTTGTTCCATTGATGGCATTTGGTGGATAGAGCTGCAAGTTATCAATAAGATGCAGTAATTTCTGCAAGTGACTAAACCCAATTTTGTGGGTTTTGCACCATTCAGTCTTTTTATTATCAGTCAAGCCAGAAGGTGTCTATCAGTAAAAGGTCATTGATTTGTTTCTTGATTTCTCTCTGCTGTCTTGAAATATTTTAATGTAAGCTTGCTGAAAATACATAAAAAAGAATATAACTATCAAAAACTGCACAGCTAGAATTTTGTAGTAAAATATTACAGTTTAATAGTAAAAAAACAAAGAGGTAAATATTTTACTGCCTATCTAGGCTTATATGAAATAAACAACTCAAAGGGATTGATGTGATACAGGCTATATTGAAGAGACAATAATTTATGAGCATTGATGACGCAAGTGAGTTGTTCAGGTCTTCCATAAGGGTGCAATATAACCTTCATCATCAATCATTACTGAGTGTTGTCTTCATGTAGAAGAATCAATGTTAAATTTCAGCAAAAAGAGAAATGATTTTGAAGTAAAAATGTATAAATTTTGTTCTTAAAAGTAGTTTAATGTTGGGCAAATGGCATGTGTAAAATAATGGTAACATTGATGGCATGATATACAAACAATTGAATATGGGATTCTGTGATTCTTTTAAAACATTATATAAATATTGTATGAAAACCTAGCTTTCTTGCTTTATATTATAGGCTCATATGAAGCATAAACACCGGCATGAACCAGTTGGGCTGAATGGCCTGTTTCTGTGCTGTACATTCTATGTAATACTCATATACTCATATTAGCTAAACTTGTTTGGTGAGCTGTCAAGATATCTTCATGATATTAAGAATAATACCTGTAATTTTACATTTACTCACAATATGTGGACCTTTCATCATAGGGCAGTACAAGAGAAGCTCTTTTGGCAGATTACCGTTTGGCACTTCAATTTTAAACAAACAGCCAACATAAATCGTGTTGCTTTCAATTTATCGTTAAGATTTCCAGAACTATCTTCTGCATGAAAAATGTATTTCCAAAGTGTTGTGAATGGCACTACAAACACTTACAGAATCTGTTGGTGTATTTGCAGTGCGTCGAACTAGCACACTGCTTGATTCTTCATCTGCCATCTTTATTATGTTTATTTTACTCACCTTGTAAATGCTGCAATGTCATCATCATAGGCGGTCCCTCGAAGCGAGGATGACTTGCTTTCACGCCAAAAAGGGATAAGTGTAGCTGCAGTGTAGCTGCCTGACATATAGCTCACCCTAGCCTGCTTTTGATAACTCGGTGTGTTAATGAAACAATCTGCAGAATGGGATTGCCACTTTCTCAATAACACAATAAGCAGTCTGTTAACTGGGAATGGGATTGAGTTAATGGGTGTAAAATGGTATAAGTACATTTGGGATTATCTTGCTGGTTTGAAAAAAATCTTCTGACAGCAGTGTCTCTAAAAACCTAATTTATGGCAGTGTCTCTCTCTCCACAGAGCACAATGTAATCTCCTACAGAAAGCCCAACAGATGGCAAATAGGGTTGGAGTATGAGCCAGAAAAGCAAGCTGAAATTTATAAGGACCTGTTGTTCTGCCTGATATTTTGTTTAAATATTGAAATGACTGAAATATTGGCAGTTGCGTTATGTTTTGGGGGATATGAGGAAGGTAGATTTTGTTGTTGTTTGAAACTATTAGTCCCTTTAGGTATTCATAATAACACATGGGATGGCAGGACTGACATATGAAGAAAGATTGGATCGACTAGGCTTATATTCACTGGAATTTAGAAGAATGAGAGGGGATTTCATAGAAACAGATAAAATTATGACATGTTAGATTGGACAGGTTAGATGCAGGAAGAATGTTCCCGATGTTGGGGAAGTCTAGAACCAGGGGTCACAGTCTAAGGATTTAGGACCAAGATGAGGAGAAACTTCTTCACTCAGAGAATTGTGAACTGTGGAGTTCTCTACCACAGAAAGTTGTTGAGGCCAGTTCGTTAGATATATTCAAAAGGGAGTTAAATGTGGCCCTTACGGCTAAAGGGATCAAGGGGTATGGAGAGAAAGCAGGAAAGGGATAATGAAGTTGCATGATCAGCCATGATCATATTGAATGGTGGTGCAGGCTTGAAGGGCCAAATGGCCTACTCCTGCACCTATTTTCTATGTTTCTATATTTCTATAACACAAAAATAAATAACAATTACATCAAACTTTCTAAAATCATGCTGTTTCTCAGCAGTGCTCGGACTATTCATTCAGTGAATTCTATTTTGTATTCTAACACAGCTGAGCCTTTCTCCCTGGCTGTACAGTTTTCTATAGCTGCAGGCAAATTTACTGTTATTATAAAGGTGGAAAAAACGTTATTTAAACCAGGATGTTCTAGATGAAAATAACTTGCCCTGAAGTTAATTGTGGACCATTTTGTGTTAGATATAGCACTGGTAGAAAGAATTGTCTTGTTCCTCATTATTTAATTGTCGCTCTATAACAAACCATGTTCCCCTCACACTCACAGAAGTCAGTTACTAAGATCACAAATAACTGATGCTTTGCTCCACTGCTAACCCGTCATGCTGGTTATTATTTTTGACCCATTTCTTTCAAAACAGCTATTTCTTCTGATTACATTTAAAAACTGGCTTATAGGCCAACTTAGAGAAATGCGCCAACGTCAATTTGTTTTGAGAAGAAGAGAATAGTTAACTGGGCTATATTTAAGAAAACAGTGGCTTGTTTCTTATTGAAATTTATGACCCACAAACAAAATCACAGGAAAGTACACTTTAGGTCTGCATGGTGTCACGGAATCCAATTTTATTAGTGGAACCAGTCATGACACACTTACTGCCCAAAATTAGCATAAAGTCGGCGGTGTAGTCACGCCATTCACTCAAAACCAGTGTCCAGAAGCCTAAATGATTTTCAGGTTTGGACTTCATTCACATGCTATTGGTGAGCTGCGGGCCTCCAATGGCTGCCCTGTCATAGCACATCAGTTGTAGGAGGGCAGGAAATTATCTGGCTCCCACACTGAGCTGGCTGGCAAGTTGGCCTTGAGAAGGCAGGGCCAATCCCAGAGGTTGAGGGTCCAAGCACAAGCTGGCATCAAGCCTCAGTATTTTTGAGGAACCAGGAGGAGAACTCCTGCTCTTCCCGGCCTGATGCAAATGGGCTGTGCGTGCCTGGCAGACACTTCACTCATTTGTACCTGAAAATTAGAGATGTGATCCTACTACCAGTATAGAATGCTGATTTGCATATTTAAGCAGCCTTATGCCCAAAACATGGGCATGGTGCTTACCCATTTACATGCTATCTTGAAAATTGCATCATTTAGACCTTGGGCATCAATAGGGTAGTTGAGGTGTCATTTCTTCTCCTACCCTGCTCCTTTCTCTATAAAAGATGTCAGAAGCTATTTGCATGCTGAAATCCCACCCCCACAAACTTGCAATACTCCCAGTGTGTCATGAACTATCTGCTGGGAAAGACATTTTAATATTTATGATGAGCTGACTGATATATTTTTAGGTATTTTCTGTTCTTCTTATGCTAGGTATTAGTTGCTATAACTTAGATTACTTTCATAGAAACATAGAAACATAGAAAATAGGTGCAGGAGTAGGCCATTCGGCCCTTCGAGCCTGCACCGCCATTCAATAAAATCATGGCTGATCATTCCCTCAGTATGTTTTCTCTCCATACCCCTTGATCCCCTTAGCCATAAGGGCCATATCTAACTCCCTCTTGAATATATCCAATGAACTGGCATCAACAACTCTCTGCGGCAGGGAATTCCACAGGTTAACAACTCTCTGAGTGAAGAAGTTTACCCTCATCTCAGTCCTAAATGGCCTACCCCTTATCCTAAGACTACGTCCCCTGGTTCTGGACTTCCCCAACATCGGGAACATTCTTTCCGCATCTAACCTGTCCAGTCCCATCAGAATCTTATACGTTTCTATGAGATCCCCTCTCATCCTTCTAAACTCCAGTGAATAAAGGCCCAGTTGATCTAGTCTCTCCTCATATGACAGTCAACCATCCCTGGAATCAGTCTGGTGAACCTTCGCTGCACTCGCTCAATAGCAAGAATGTCCTTCCTCAGATTAGGAGGCCAAAACTGAACACAATATTCCAGGTGAGGCCTCACTAAGGCCCTGCACAACTGCAGTAAGACCTCCCTGCTCCGATACTCAAATCCTCTAGCTATGAAGGCCAACATACTATTTGCCTTCTTCACCACCTGCTGTACCTGCATGCCCACTTTCAGTGACTGATGAACCATGACACCCAGGTCTCGTTGCACCTCCCCTTTTCCTAATCTTCCGCCATTCAGATAATATTCTGCCTTCGTGTTTTTGCCCCCAAAATGGATAACCTCACATTTATCCACATTATACTGCATTTGCCATGCATTTGCCCACTCACCTAACCTGTCCAAGTCACCCTGCAGCCTCTTAGCATCCTCCTCACAGCTCACACCGTCACCCAGTTTAGTGTCATTGGAAAACTTGGAGATATTACACTTAATTCCTTCATCTAATGTATATTGTAAAGAGCTGGGGTCCCAGTGGCACTCCATTAGTCACTGCCTGCCATTCTGAATGAGTGAGGTTTATAGCTATTCATAACCTTCAGAGTATTTTCACTGGCCCTGATATCCAAGTATGATTTGGTAACATGCTGAATATAACAAACAGAAATCCTTTCTGTAAATTTTTGGTTTTGGCTACCGGATTTAACCTGTGTCTCTATAGGATTGTTGTCATCACTTCGAAAAACAACAGAACATCGCAACATCAAATCTCATTTCAGACTTTAACTATCAAGCAAATGTTTTACAGTTTTAATTGAATGTACAAAAATGAACAAATTTCCACATCAGTTTATACCATGTCACTCTTTCAATATAATTTTCCCTGTGAGGAAAATATAAGATTACATGTTACCACAACTAAATATCTGCCCGTATTTCACTGTAGTGAATTGCATTCTTTGTACACCAATAGAAAAAGAGTTGCATGCTCCGATAATATGGAAATTAGGGTATGGCTGAAGATTGCAACACCAGGCTGGGGGCTAGGGAGCAGCAGGTAAGTTAAGAAACAGTGGGGCAGAAATTCCGAGGAGGACATCCCACGGGCAAATCAATAAAGAATAGAAATAAAATGTGCACTTACCTGAAGCTGCTGTGCCTGCTTGAACTCCCGATCCACATGCCTCCTCTCCCTGCGACGCGCAGCGCGTGCACATCCGGACGTCTGCAGGAATCACGTGTGCCTGGACACCCAATCACAGGTAAGTATTTTCTCATTCATTGTAATCGGAGCTTCGTAAGTTCTGAACTTCGATTACAATGAATGAGAAAAACCCCAAAACTCACAAAAATACATAAAACATTTAAAAAACACCTCACAATAAACTAATAAAATTTAATGACATTATACATGTTTTTTAAAGAAAAAAAATTACTGATTTTTAATAAAAGTTAGGGTTAGGGTTTAAAATAACATTATCTAAGTGGGCAAGGTTTTAACATAAATACGCTTTTTTAATTTTTATTTTAATCATGTTTTTCTAGGTTTTTAAACTCTTACGCCTGTAAAATTAGGCTATGCGCCTGCTTTTTCAGGCGCAAGTTTTGAGGACATTTGCCGTGCAAGATATGGGTAAGTAGCCCAATCTTGCACGTACAACTGTCCTCGCACCTGATCTGGCTATGATCTGTCAAGCTCCAGCTTGACAGATCGGGAAAGCCGGTTTTCAATGCATGCGCATTGCGCGCTGAAAAATGGCTTTTCCCATGCCTTCCCGGGTCCGTAGAAACTTCGTACGGGTCCGGGACGTCGGAATTATTACTCCAATGTGTGGCCTACTCATGTGTCTGTCAGCTGGCTTGATTGCATGCTTCATGCATGTCTACTACAGTAGCAACTGGTATAGGGAGCCAAACAAGGGACCAGGGCATGGCACAAAGGCAGAGAGAAGATCCCACAATTTCACTGAGTCTGACCTGCAAGTCTTCCTTGGTGAAACTTGCCTACCAACAAAGTCAAAGTCTAGTGCTAAGAATTTCCTCAGAACTGGTCGCGCACTACTGATGGAACTTCCTTGGAAGGGCGTCGGAAGATTACCAGCCTGGATCTCTTTGTTTGGTGAAATTGAGCAGGGCACAGCAGGGCACATGAGCTGGAGCATTTTCTCAATGACCAGTTTTATAGGAATGTGTCTCTTTGTAACACTTCTCGGCTGCTTTTCAGGCCACTCTTAATGGGCTCAGTACCTATGGGAGAAGTGCCTTGTCTTTGTCACCCACAAGCCAACCATTGAGATTTTCTTATGTCCGAATGAAGTCAAGGAGGGCTGAATTTCCAAGAATTAGTGCATTGTGACAACTTCCAGTTGATGTGTAGAATCCCTTTCTGGTCACACACAATCTGCACACTCAAGGAATGGGAAGCTCTTTTTGTTGAAGTAGTTGAGGGGGTTTTCTGTAGGAACTCTCAAAACAACATGCATGCCAACTATTGCACCCTGAACCTTGGGAAAGCCAGCAACCCCATAAAACTGGATGATCTATCTCGCTGCTACATTGCTGTGATGCCGAAGGTGATGAATTCTCCAATTCTCCTGTAAAGTGCATCAGTCACCTAATGAATGCATGGCTGCCTGAAATGAGCCTGTGCCTCTTGGGTAACTTTAGCCTCACTCGCCTGTTAAGAAACCCATGGGATTGGGTATAACACCAGTTTTACACCTGCCCGATTTTACTGTCCACTGACTTCAACGTAGAATTAAATCAGGTGGGATACAAAGCCAGCGTTGTACGCAATCACATCAGTTTCCTGACAAGCGGGTTAGGTTAAAATTGCCCCAATCATTAAGTTTGATTGCAGTGGAGAGAGCAATGTGGGGAGATGACTGTGGCTGTAGATCGCCATGCATTAGATGGCAGTTCTCCTCCATTGCCTTTTTGGGGAAGCATGCTCTTCTTATTCACATTTATGCGCTGAGACCCTCATGACGCATGGAGTAAATTTTTGTTTTCACCATATGGGTAGTAATTTGGCAGAATGGATCACCGGCCATTTATAGAACCCGACTGACTTCCATTCAATTGACTATGCTGGGGGCTGGGTGGGAGTAATATCTGGTAGGGATAATCCTTCTTTAATGGTGCCTGACTCTTATTTGCTGCATCCTCTGCTCCATCTTTTCCTCCATGATAATGGCATACAAGTATATGCTCATAGGGAATGGCGTGCTTTTTCCTGAGAAGTCCTCACTCTAGGTGACGGATAACAATCTCTCATGCGGTCAGGAGTAGTGAAAAGCAAGTCCAGATGTGTGTAGGCAAAATGCCAAAAAGATCACACCAAAAAGTCACACCCAGCTGCAGATATTGCTACTGAAACTCTGCATACTCCTCAGACTCCAAAACTCCTCACTTCCACCTGACTCAGCTGCACCTTATCGTTCTCAATCTAACTTTGTCTGAATGCTTTGTGTAAAAGCAGGAAACTCAATGCTGCAGTGCCACAGGTCCTCATTATAATTTATATTTATGATATCACATGGGATTTGGCGGACAGATTAGGGGAAGGGCCAAAAAGTGTGAGGGAATTCAGGGGAGTCAATTGGGGAGAATAAAATCAGCAGGAATGGCTTCTACCGTATTTTGCTGCCAAAACAAATTATTTGCGCAGAAATTACACCGAAAATAGCTTGGAACTTCTCCCCCATCATGTTTATTCTTACTCTGTAAATGTAGAGGGTACTTTAATGGGTGGATTTTAGTATTAAGATAATTGTTGTATTTGCTGTGTTTCATTATCCTTCTGTGTATCGGAGAAACATTGCTCCTTCGGCAAGCACCCTGCTGGTATTTCATTAGAACATACCAGTTTTACACTTGTTATCTAGATGTTTGACATTGCAAGCACAAAATTGCTATAAGCTCAAGCTTTGTCAATTTTGAGATATATTAATTTCATTTTGGTAAACATATCATGTGCTGATTATTTGAAAATTATTTTATTCTAGACAGAAAACCAACATTTAGCAGCTAATTAGCTTCATATTTTGATAGGGTAATTTGTATTAAAATGGCATAAGCCCCAAATATTGTAAAACTGAATTGACAACAAAGAAATGATTCTCATTTGAAGCCTTATTCTATTTTAATCTTTCATTAGATGTCCTCATTCGCAATAGATGCTGCCAAGACTCTGCTGGGGCCTGAAAAAAACACCTGCTCCTAAGGAAGATGGATACTGAGCTCTGACTATAGGGAACGTTAGCTTGCTCCCAGCTCAGTAGCATAGGAAGGAGAAAAAAACTGCTGTAATCAATTTAATAAACCAGCTTCAGAACCAGTGTGGCACTGACCTTCTGCCACAGTATAATCAATGAAATGAGCATCTTCAGCCAAGATACCACAGCTTGAAGGATTCTCACACATTCATGATTTTAAAACTACTTGAGATGCACTGATGGTACATTTGTAACTCACTAATTATTACCGCTTCAGGCTGTTCTCTGTGTGCTCTGGGCTTCGTAAGCGGTTTTTTTCTCTCTGCTCATTATACATTCTATATTTTAACCCAGTATTCCAATAATAAGACAAATAAAAGTTTACTATAGAGGGATAGAACAGTCTGGCCATGCCTAATCCCTGGTAGATTGGAGCATAGATTGATTTTCTTTGCAGATCAATTGGCATGACAATAAATCTTCTTCTTCAATCTCAGTATATTTTTTTTTCCATTCTGTGTCAATGAAGTGTTCTTTGAATGCAATAGGCATAATACATTGAACTAAATAGTGTCAGGTTTTATTATGTTGTGATTATTTCAAAAGCCAGGCAGAATTTAAGGGGAGTAATGTTGACTTTAGCCGATAGTGTAAAACCAGCGATATCAGCTCAGCCACCCATTAAACATCTCTCCCAATTTTTGTTTCTACTGACTTCACTGGAAATGCAAATCAGGAGAGGTGTTTATCGGATGGCCGAGCCAATATCGCTCATTTTTCACTGCTGTCTAAAGTCAAAATTATTTCCAGGATGTCTATTTTTTCACCTCCTGCTCCCGAGGGCAGCTGATCCAAGAGATTCTTCAGCCAGAATTTTCACATTGCGGGTCGACAGTTAATAGCGTTGAAGTTGACAGCACGTCGGGAATCTGCCGTCACACCTCCAACTTACGCATTTAACTGGGGTGCATTTCGAATCGCACCACGGATCCGCATGACCTCATTGAGATACTTAACTGCTCGTTTAGAGACTCTTAACAGCCTTTTTAACGTGAAGTTTCAACTTTAACTGGTTGCGCACAGGATTCTTGGACCTCGGGAAGCTCACTTCTGAAGGGGAAGCAGGAGCTCAGTGGCAATTGTGCTACTTCATTCACTGACAGCTAGAAAAAGCACATAAATACACACCTTACACCTGCTTCCTTGCCTAAGGCAAAGGCTCTTGCTGACACCAGTTTGTGCAGAGATTTAGCTTTCAGGCGTTTGGAAGTTATTTCTGCATCCTTCGAAGCCACTCTCACCATATTGCAAGTCACTCTCACTACATTGGAGGATTGTGCCTCTGATCTCCAATTTATCTACCATCTATCAGATCAGCATGGCGTCGCTTATGCTGTCTCATCTTGGACCTCAGATTCGGACCAAGAGGAGCCACTGCAACAGCAACAGCAACAGCAGGCACACCAGCAGCAACAACAATACCAGCAGCTTTCTTCTCACTGACCTGATGCTCCACGGAGAGAGGGGATCAGCACAGGGGTGCTCCGCGCTGGAGGCAATACCCCCCAACACAGGATATACAGGCAGAGGATGAGCTTCCTGGTCATGACTGAGCAGCAGTGCTTTAGGAGGCTCAGGCTATCGCGCCAGCTCACGGCAGACATTTGCAGCTTGCTGGTAAAAGACCTGCTGCCCAGAGGACCTGGTAGTCACGCCTTACCATTATCTGTCAAAGTCACCACCACCCTCAACTTCAGCACCTCAGGCTCCTTCCAAGGATCTACAGCAGATATTTCTGGGTTCTCACAGTTGGCCGCCCGCAAATGCATCACACAGGTGACTGGTGCCATGTTTCACAAGTCAGCCACTTATGTAAACTTTGCCACTGATGAAGCCAGTGTTGCTGAGTGGGTGCTCATCCTTGCTGTTCTGGCTGGCTTCCCATAGGTGCAGGGCATCATTGACTGCACACATGTGACCATCAAGGCATCCCCACATCATCCATGAGTGTTTGTGAACTGGAAGGTCTTCCACTCCTTCAAAGTGCAACCTGTCTGCAACTATAAAAAGATCATCATGCATGTGTGTGCCCGATTCCCTGGGAGCTATCATGACTCTTTCATCCTGCACAAGTTTACCCTCCCTCAGCTCTTCGCCTCTTCAAACAGACTTGCCAACTGGCTGCTTGTAGGCAAGGGCTATCCACTGAAAATATAGCTGATGACAACTTTAAGGAGGCCAAACAATGTGGGCGTAGAACGCTATAATGAAAGCCACATTTTCACGAGATGTGTCAAAGACCAAGCAATTGGCATGCTGCAAATGCACTTCAGATGCCTTGACATATCTGGAGGAGCCCCTCAGTACGCACCAGCCAGGGTCTCCAGAATCATCGGCATATGCTGTGTGCTACACAACATAGCGCAGCAGCGAGGATTGGATTTGCAGGAGGACCAAGGCGCAGAGCGCACGGCCTCTGCGTAGGAGGAGGAGGAACAGGTGGAACATGAGGAGGAGGAGGAACCTGAGGTGCAGAGGGCAACAACAGTGGCCCACATTGCTGCCTGGGAAGCCTGGGATGCTTCATAATGGCCCAATTTACTTAGGTTGCACCAGTGCACCCCTATGGCTCCCAGATGCTGAACCATCTTCCCGCACCGACTGCTCCACTGCCACCAACACCACAATGCAGTCTAAAATGACCAAACCATTCCTATCAAACAAACATCTATTGTTCAAGGTTAAGTAACGTCTCACTATTCACTCCAAGTGACAAAGCCACTTCTCAGGTCGCAGGAAAAAATGGACAAGACAGGAGAGTAGTGCAAAGAAATAAACTTAATGCGTCATAAATAGAACTGAAATTTAACACTATCATTTTGGCAAACACACAAGTGCATATCCGTGTGCATCTACGATTGTATCTTTTTTTTCTTTTCCGAGTGTTTCTACAAGCTGCAACCCCTGTGGTTTCAGCAGAGGTAGAGGCAGGCTGCTCACTTCCCTGCTGTGACTGGTTAGACAGTATTGGTGGATGTCCTCTGGGTTTTAAGGGCCCACCTGCCAAAGACTGCTCCTTCTGCAACTGCACAGGGGCAGGCTCGGCCATTGGGATCTGCGGCAGCATGTGGGCCTCTGACTGAGGAGGCGGGGTGGGGGGGGGGGGTGATGTGGGGGGGCAATGGGGGAGTAGTGGGAGTGCTTTGAGCAGAGCCCCCATGTCTCTTCTCACCATCATTCCTCTCATGGGCCATCTGCACTTCCCTGCTAGCAAGGAGCTTGTACAGCACCTTGCTGTACATCAGTAGGGCGATGAATGCCCAAGTCTATGTTAGCACCCCTCGTAGAGATGAGGTCAATGAAAGTCTGCAATCTGTTGTTCACAGCAAACATGTTCTCGTTCGACTGGCGCATTAGCTGCTCCATGCAGGTGGCCATCCTTTCAATGAAACAGCACATCATTGCCATCGCCTGTGACATGGTGGTGCTCATGTTGGAGATGGATTCCTCCATTCTCTGTGCAATCTCATACATCGTGGCTGGAAAAGCTGGCAGAACCTCATGCATTTGTTGCTGCTCCTCCAAGATCAACCTCTTTGTCAACGGCCTCCAAGGTTCCGCATCTGCATCCAGCTGAGCAGAGCTTGGACTGTCCTGCACCCTCTGGTGAGGAATCTTCACTGCTGGCCCTATCTCCACTATCTGCTCTTGCTCACTCGTGATGTGTGAGACACCAGGTGACAACACTACTCTGAGTCTCACTGGACCCACTGACCTGCGTGTATCTGTGCTGGTGCTGGCTGTGCATGGGTCTGTGGACGGTGCACCCTTAGAGACTTGCTCTGAGGAGTCATCTTCCTCCTCCAGCTGGAGAGTGGGGAAGGGGGCACTTGATGGACTTGTGGCAGAATAAAGACATGAATTAGACCTCTTATGGTAAGAATGTGTAACATTAACATTATGCATATTGTGATATTTCACTGGTGGGGAGACTGTTGTATGGCATGTGGGATATTTAATTCAGTTACCAGGTTGCTGGGACATACCCTCTCTCCATCTACCATTGCCATGAGCTCACTCACTCACTTATTTCGAGAGCCTCCTCTGCAGGCGTTAAATTTGTATATATTGGAGGGCCACCTCTGGTTCTCTTTCTTTCTTGTTTTGCGCTCGCTTCTCCTGCAAGGAGGAAAATAAGAGAACTTTGAGTGAGAATGATGGAATGAGTGTAAGGGTTATATAGTCTACATGTGTAGAGAGTGACTATGAGGGAGTGGAGTGACATTGCCAAATGGCCTCCTTTTGTGGCGTTACTTTGTAGGATTGCATTAGAATGAGGAAGAGTGTCAGTGGTGGATAGTCAGATGGGGATGTGAATAGGGGTTCGATAGATAGGTGTCAAAAAAAAATTTCCATTTGTGAGGAAGTTCAAAACTAGGGGCCATAAATATAAAATAGTCACTTAAATCTAGTAACAAATTCAGGATAAACATCTTTACACTGACAGTGGTTTGTATGTGGAATTTGCTACCACATGGAGTAGTTGAGGCAAATAGCATAGATACATTTCAGGGGAAGCTAGATAAGTACATGAGGGTAAAAGGAATAGAAGGATATGTTCACAGGGTGAGATGAAGAATGGTGGAAGGAGGCGCATATGGAGCATAAATACTACCAAAGATCTGTTGGCTGAATGGTCTGTTTCTGAGCAGTAAATACTATGTAATACCATATAAATGTCTGCACTGTCCCCTGTCTCACAGAACAAAGTTTTAGTTGTTTCACCATACTTTATTTGACCCTTTTCATCCTGCACTTGTGACATTGTACTGATAGCAACTGCTTAATAAGCTCAGCATTTAGATTAGTGTCAAACTCCTCCACAGGCATGTCACTGCCAGAGGTTGTCAATGTCACTACTACATTTAATATTTATGCCTCAGGCTCATTCTCAGGTGACTAAATGGGACATCATTAACATCTGTCAAGCTGCAATGCATAGATGTATCAAGCAGGTAACAGATGCTTTCTTTACTTGATCAAGCAATCATATTGCTTTCCCCATGCAATAGCATGAGAAAGTCCTACACTTTTCCAAACGATAGGCTTCAGGCCGAGGAAGCAGAGATATATGGGGTGCACACATTTACCACAAAGTGTCCCCCGATAATGCTGAAGGTTGAATTAAATGGACTCCCGGTGTCAATGGAGCTGGACACGGGTGCGAGCCAGTCCATTATGAGCAAAAAGACTTTCGATAAATTGTGGTGCAGCAAGGCCTCAAGGTCAGTGTTGACTCCCATTCGCACGAAACTGAGAACTTACACAAAGGAACTAATTCCCGTAATCAGCAGTGCTACTGTAAAGGTATCCTACGATGGAGCTGTGCACAAGCTACCACTCTGGGTGGTACCGCGCGATGGTCCCACGCTGCTTGGCAGGAACTGGCTGGGAAAAATACGCTGGAACCGGGACGATGTCCGAGCGCTATCATCCGCTGACGACACTTCGTGTGCCCAGGTCTTAAACAAGTTCCCTTCGCTGTTCGAACCAAGCACCAGAAAGTTCCAAGGAGCAAAAGTGCAGATCCACCTAATTCCGGGGGCACAACCCATCCATCACAAAGTGAGAGCAGTACCGTACATAATGAGAGAAAGGGTAGAGATCGAACTAGACCAACTGCAACAAGAGGGCATCATTTCGCCGATCGAATTCAACGAGTGGGCAGTCTGATTGTTCCAGTCCTCAAGGGAGATGGCACCGTCAGAATCTGTGGTGAATACAAAGTAACTATCAATCATTACTCCCTGCAGGATCAGTACCCAGTACCAAAGGCTGATGACCTTTTTGCTACGCTGGCAGGAGGAAAGACGTTCACGAAGCTGGACTTGATCTCGGCCTACATGACACAGGAGCTGCAGCAATCATCGAAGGGCCTCACCTGCATCAACACGCACAAAGGACTCTTCATCTACAACAGATGCCCATTTGGAATTCGATCAGCCACGGCGATATTCCAGAGAAACATGGAAAGCTTACTGAAGTTGGTCCCGTGCACGGTGGTCTTCTAGGACGACATCTTGGTTACAGGTCGGGACACAGTCGAGCATCTGCAGAACCTGGAGGAGGTTCTTCGTCGACTCAACCGCGTGGGGCTCAGGTTAAAAAGCACGAAGTGTGTTTTCCTGGCTGAAGTGGAGTTCTTGGGGAGAAGAATCGTGGCGGACGGCATCAGACCCACCGATTCGAAGAAGGAGACAATCGAGAACGCACCTAGGCCACAGAACGTGATGGAGCTGCAGTCGTTTCTAGGACTCCTGAACCATTTTGGTAACTGCTTACCGGGTCTCAGCACACTGTTAGAACCACTGCACGCCTTACTGCGTAAAGGAGATGAATAGGTATGGGGCAAAAGCCAAGAAACTGCCTTTGTAAAAACTAGAAACAAATTGCTTGTGTTGTATGATCCATGTAAGTGTTTGGTACTCACATGTGATGCGTCGTCGTATGGATCGGGTGTGTATTGCAATAAGCTAATGAATCTGGAAAATTGCAACCAGTTGCTTATGCATCCAGAAGTCTGTCTAAGGCTGAGAGAGCCTACAGCATGATTGAAAAAGAAGCGTTTATGGGGTAAAGAAAATGCAATAATATCTGTTTGGGTTCAAATTTGAATTGGAAACTGACCATAAGCCACTGATATCCCTTTTTCCCGAAGTAAGGGGATAAATACGAATGCATCGGTCTGCATCCAGAGAGGGGCACTCACATTGTCCGCATATAACTATGCCACCTGCCACAGACCAGGCACAGAAAACTGTGCCGATGCTCTCAGTAGGCTGCCACTGCCTACCACGAGGGGTGGAAATGGCACAGTCCGCAGATTTAGTCATGGTTATGGAAGCATTCGTGAGTGAGCAATCATCCGTCACAGCCCGACAGATTAGAACCTGGACGAGCCAGGACCCCTTACTGTCCCTCGTAAAAATTGTATGCTTCACGGGAGCTGGAAATGCAGGAAGAGATAAAGCCGTACCAGCGGCGCAAAGATGAAATGTCTATACAGGCAGACTGCCTTCTGTGGGGCAATCGGGTAGTGGTCCCCTAGAACGGCAGGGACACTTTCATCAGTGATCTCCACAGACATTGTAATGATGAAAGCGATAGCCAAATCCCACGTGTGGTGGCCCAGTATCGATGCGGACTGAGAGTCCTGCGTGCACAAATATAATACATGCTCGCAGTTAAGCAATGCACCCAGGGAGGCGCCACTAAGTTATGGTTTTGGCCCAGTGGGGATTCCAGCCACTGAACTGCTCATGAAAAGGGCACTTAAGACAAGCTCTCGTTAGTCCACCCTGATCGACATGAACAGGTAGAGAGCAGGCGGCTTCAACAAAGTACATATCATGATTGCGCAAATGTGTCACGCGAAATTGAAATCAATGATCCTGTATTTGTGTTCAACTATGGACAAGGTCCCAAGTGGCTTCCCGGCACTGTAGTGGCTAAAGAGGGGAATAGGGTCAAACTTTCAAATGGACTCACCCACCATAAACACTTGGACCAAATCAAACTCAGACTATCCAGAGCAACCCACATTGGACCCTACCTTCTTTGACTCCCCAACATACACACCAGTGGCAACCGACACAGCGGTTGACCACGAAGCAGAACCCATCACCCGCAGCAGCCCAGCAGGACTCACCAGGCAGCTCAGCAAGGCCAGCTGCACAACAGCTCAGCGAGGGCCCAAGAAATGATTCACCAAAACCAGCATTTGCTCCGAGACGATCAACCAGGGAAAGAAAGGCCCCAGATCGACTTACCTCGTAAATAGTTACACTATTGACTTGGGGGGGGGGGGGGAGTGTTGTTATATATGTGTAAACCTGTATATACCTTGTGTAGCCACCAGAGGACTCATCCCCTGGAGTCCCAAGGATCCCACAATCCCTTGGGAGCACTGGTACTTAAGGAGGCCTCACAGGCTGGAGAGGCACTCTGGAGACCTGCAATAAAAGACTAAGGTCACACTTTACTTTGAGCTCACAGTATCTAGTCAGACTCTTTATTCATATATAACAGTCCCCTCCTATTTTTCATCGATATGCTGGCCCTTGGAGACATCATCTGAAAACACAGCGTCAGTTTCCACATGTACGCTGATGACACTCACCTCTACCTCACTGCCACCTCCCTTGACCCTTCCACTGTCTCTAAATTGTCAGACTGCTTGTCTGACATCCAGTACTGGTTGAGCAGTAATTTACAACAACTAAATATTGGGAAGAACGAAGCAATTGGCTTCAGTCCCCACCACACACTCTGTTCCCTAACCACTGACTCCATCCCTCTCCTTGGCAACTGTCTGAAGCTGAACCAGACTTTTCGCAACATTGGTGTCATATTTGACCCCGAGATGAGCTCCCAACCACATACCCCCGCCATCAGTACGACCGCCTATTTCCATCTCCGCACATAGCTTGACTCCACCCCCGCCTCAACTTATCTGCTGCTGAAACTCTTATCTATGCCTTTGTTACCTCCAGACTTGACTATTCCAAGGTACTCTTGGCCGGCCTCCCATGTTCTACCCTCCGTAAACCTGAGGTAATCCAAAATTTTGCTAGCCCCTATCCTAACTTGCACCAAGTCCTGTTCACTCATCACTCCTGTGCTCGCTGACCTACATTAGCTCCAGGTTAAGCAAAGCCTCGATTTTTAAATTCTCAAATCCCTCCATGGCCTCAGCCTTGCCCCTCCCTATCTCTGTAATCTCCTCCAGCCCTACAACCCTCAGAGATATCTGCACTCCTCTAATTGAGAATCCCTGATTTTAATCGCTCCAGCATTAGTGGCCGTGCCTTCAGCTGCCAAGGCCCTAAGCTCTGGAATTCGCTTCATAAACTACTCTGCCTCTCTACCTCTCTTTCCTCATTTAAGACACTCCTGAAAACCTACCTCTTTATCTGCCCTAATATCACCTTACGTGGCTTGGTGTCAAATTTGTCAAACCTGACCCCCCTGCTTTCTGTGCTCCTGCAAAGTGCCTTGGCATGTTTTACTACATTTTACTACATTAAAGGCACTATATAAATACAAATTGTTGTTATTGTCTGTCAAATTCTGCAACAACATACTTGTGTCAGTAAGTGCCTAAGGTCTTAGAATGTCAGTCATGGCATTCATGAGAAAATATTGGTCTGTGCTTGTCCCTCTGTGTTTCAGGGCTTTCCTGTAGATGGCCATGAATGTACCACTTGCTTCATGATATTCTGCATTTGACTAATTTTCTCAAGTGTAACTGGCGTGATGTTCACCAGTTACTACTGTTTGTTCATGGCAGGCTGAAAGGATATCAAGAAGAACTTTTGCTCTTGCATTAACTTCCCTCTGAGGCAGTCCTATTTGGATACCAATCTATTGTTCATACAGCAGAGAAACACTGTGGGTTGTCTGTTCTATTCTTTCTTGTTCTCTCCTGCCATATTCATTTGGGAGTGGAAAATCGGCCAGTGCTCTTTCCTCCTACTCACCGCCTACCTTGTTTGGGGTGCTAAGATCTGCGCTGTCTTTGGGATAGCGGCGCGAGGATCTGTCCTGTCCTCAGGATAGGGGCGTGAGAATCTGTCCTGTCCTCAGGATAGGGGCGCAAGGATCTGCGTTGTTCTTGGGATAGAGGTGCTAGGACCTGTCCTGTCTTTGGAATAAGTGCAGTGTTATAATGTCTTCAAAGAGAAATCAGATCATATAACATTGGTGGTGCTGCACCTGCTGAGCTGTTAGCCCCTGCCTTAATGATTTAGAAAGTGGATCAAAGGTCTGGCAATATTTTAAAAGGTGTCCTCCCGCTAATGCCACGTGCTTTAGTAGGGTCAGCAACAGAGATCACCGGTGGCCACATTTCAGCCCTTACAATGAGTATTCAGCCCCATAGATTTCTGGCTCTCTTGCCTTTACTTAAATAAACAGATTGTCTCAGCAGAATATATTTTATATGCCATGAATCAGGACTATGTTCTGATGCATTTGGATCTCAGGTCTGTATCTTTGCTTGCTGCTAATCTGATTATTGTACATGTTACTGAAAATATGATCTATAGCCACAGTCATTCATTGCATAATAGAATTGAAATAATACATCTTTGTAATCCTGTCACCATTAAATATTTTTAAAGTTTGGCTGCAGGTCTAGACCCAAGGTCCAAAGAAACCAGAGGTTATTGTTCAGACCATCTGAGACAGAAGATTATGTCAGTGACATTATCACATACTGAATTAATCTTTTGAGACTGCTGTGTACAGTTGATGGGGGAAGGCTGCAAGTGTGATTGATAACTGCAAAGGAAAGTCAGGGACAGAGACAAGCTGCAATGTGACTTAAAAACTGGGATTTAACATTCAGCATGCCATACAAATTCACATCTAGATTTTGAATTTCGATTTCCTTTCTGGGTTTACATTCTGTTCGCACACGAAGCATATACAGACATAGGACTTTTCTGTACCTTTCACATCCTCATTCAAAAACCTGAAGTAGAATTCTGGAAAAGACAGAATGGGCTGAAAGTTCCTCCACTCTCCCACGGGATAGTGATGGAAAATGGGGCAAAATTGAGTGATGAGCCCACGGCAGTGATTTCCCTCCCCCAACGCCTGCCAGGACAGTCGCAGGCCAGCTCTTTTCTGACCACCATATGTAAATGCTAACGCAGAGGCAGGGCTCTGATTCCAGGGCAATTTCCCTACTTACCACCGCCATTTCTGCCAATCCCAGGTACTGCCAGGAGAGGTGTGGCGGTAGCCCTTGGGGCAGCAGCAGTAACGCCACTAAGGTGCTGTATGGACAGCAATGGTCTAGTAGGAGCCTCCTTTCCCTCCATAATGGCTCAATGCATTAAACCTTTTTAAGCCTCTGTCTGGGTCAAAGCCTTATAACAACATGTTGCTGTTCTCTTTGGGGCTTTTCCATTCATTTAAATGGGCCTTTTCTGGCACTGCAGCATTCAACCTGCTACATAACAGCCAGAATGTTCTTAGAGTATTAGCAGACATACTTCTAACTTGTACTCCGCTGTTTTGACTATATAATACTTTACATGACTGGTGACAGGGATCCCACTAGCATCCCATGCAAATTGAGCCCTGACCCAGGTTACAGCTGGGTCACAGCAGCGGGCAGAGGTCTCATCTGCTAGACCACCAAGAAATGGAGAATCCAGCTCAATGACTCATCTGCCACTCATTGAGCAAATATGGAGAAAAAAAAATGAGATCTGGTTTGACCCCATTTCAGATCAGGATGAAAATTCAGGGATCAATGTTTGCTTGAATAAGATCAGCATGTATTGCATTGAGGCAGCAAGTACTTTAGGATTTAAAGCTTAAACTATATATATAAAAAAGAGTATATATAAAAATGTATATGTTTGTATGATAGTTGCCTAGCCTCCAGATCAAATCTGTTGTCAGAGTTCAGTTATCTCAGCTTCCACTGACTAACACATAATTTTGCTGTGTATGTGTATTCACCAAAATATATTTTATTGTGTAAAATAATCTGTTGAGGAATTAACAGATCTGATTTTTGCTGCTGTTTCAACCGTTAATGTTTGGTGCTTTCTGTTCTGTGAGCTTGACCTGGGGTTACTTTGGCAGCAACAACTGTTTTTTTAACTAGCACATTGTGGAGTTCTACTTGGAGTTTGTGTACTTGGCCACAGGTTTTTGTTCCTTCTCACAGAGAAACATAGAAACATAGAAAATAGCTGCAGGAGTAGGCCATTCGGCCCTTCGAGCCTGCACCACCATTCAATAAGATCATGGCTGATCATTCACCTTAGTAACCCTTTCGTGCTTTCCCTCCATACCCCTTGATCCCCTTTAGCCATAAAGGCCATATCTAACTCCCTCTTGAATATATCCAACAAACTGGCATCAACAACTCTCTGCGGTAGAGAATTCCACAGGTTAACAACTCTCTGAATGAAGAAGTTTCTCCTCATCTCAGTCCTAAATGGCCTACCCTTTATCCTTAGACTGTGTCCCCTGGATCTGAACTTCCCCAACATCGGGAACATTCTTCCTGCATCTAACGTATCCAGACCAGTCAGAATTTTATATGTTTCAATGAGATCCCCTCTCATCCTTCTAAACTCAGTGAATACAGGCCCAGTCGATCCAGTCTCTCCTCATATGTCAGTCCCGCCATCCCGGGAATCAGTCTGGTGAACCTTCGCTGCACTCCCCCAATAGCAAGAATGTCCTTCCTCAGATTAGGAGACCAAAACTAACACAATATTCCAGGTGAGGCTTCACCAAGGTCCTGTACAACTGCAATAAGACCTCTCTGCTTCTATACTCAAATCCACTAGCTATGAGGGCCAACATACCATTTGCCTTCTTCACTGCCTGCTGTACCTGCATGCCAACTTTCAATGACTGATGTACACAGGTCTCGTTGAACCTCCACCTTTTCCTAATCTGCCGCCATTCAGATAATATTCTGCCTTCATGTTTTTGCCACCTAAGTGGATAACCTCACATTTATCCACATTATACTGCATCTGCCATGCATTTGCCCACTCACCTAACATGTCCAAGTCACCCTGCAGCCTCTTAGCATCCTCCTCACACAACTCATACCGCCACCCAGCTTAGTGTCATCTGCAAACTTGGAGATATTACACTCAATTCCTTTGTCTAAGTCATTGATATATATTGTAAATAGCTGGGGTCCCAACACTGAGCCCTGCGACACCCCACTAGTCACTGCCTGCCATTCTGAAAAAGACCCGTTTATCCTGACTCTCTGCTTCCTGTCTGCCAACCAGTTCTCTATCCACATCAATACATTACCCCCAATACCATGTGCCTTAATTTTGCACACCAATCTCTTATTTGGCGACCTTGTCAAAAGCCTTTTGAAAGTCCAAATACACCACATCCACTGGTTCTCCCTTGTCCATTCTATTAGTTACATCCTCAAAAAATTCTAGAAGATTTGTCAAGCATGATTTCCTTTTCATAAATCCATGCTGACTTGGACCGATCCTGTCACTGCTTTCTAAATGGGCTGCTATTTCATCTTTATTAATTGATTCCAAAATTTTCCCCACTACTGATGTCAGGCTAACCAGTCTTTAATTCCCCATTTTCTCTCTCCCTCTTTTCTTAAAAAGTGGTGTTACATTAGCTACCCTCCAGTCCATAGAAACTGATCCAGAGTCGATAGACTGCTGGAAAATGCATCCACTATTTCTGGGGCCATTTCCTTAAGTACTCTGGGATGCAGACTATCAGGCCCTGGGGATTTATTGGCCTTCAATCCCATCAATTTCCCTAACACAATTTCCTGACTAATAAGAATTTCCTTCAGTTCCTCCTTCTCACTAGACCCTCGGTCACCTAATACATCCGGAAGGTCTGCTTCTGCAGCTCCCCAGGCAGCAACAGGCACACAGTGGTCTGGATCTCCCTGGAGCTGATGGCTTAGGGCTTGTTGTAGTGGGCCAGGTGGGAAGCTTTACTTGCTCAAAAATATTGTTCACAAATGAGTTCATGATGCTCACGGCCTTGGAGGAGATATGGGTGTTGGGGTGAAACTGCTGCATAATCTTGCTTCCTCACCCTTTTGCGCTTCTTGTCACCATTCTTGGCAGATTTACAAAGTGCTTTCTTGGAACCCTTCTTTTGTTGATCTGACATCCTGACACACAGCAACTTCTCAATGACCTTAGAATTGTTCGTAATATCACTGATTCATTTAAAGATTTTTTTCATATAACACAATATCAAACCAAATAAAATATAACCAGAGTCTTCCACAAAGCACAGTTGAATTGATAAATATGTCACAAGAAAGATATGTATCTATCACTACTTAGTGATAATAGTCAGTTGATCATCTGAATCCATGGGGGTTCTCCTGAATGCTCAGAGCGTTTATCCAGTGATTGGCTGAGCTATACCAAACCAAGAAGGTCCTATGTTCAATCTTCAGCCTTTGGTGAATTTGCAGATCTCAGCCTGGCTTATAGTAAGGGAGCTAGTTGACCTTCAGCATCCTTGGGTTGGTAGGAGTAGATTGGCCAAGGTTCCCACTCCTGATTGAAATCTATTGACCACTATTGGAACAGTGTGCATATGTAGACATCAAGGGAGACAAGTTTGAGCTTGACTGTGATATCACTGCTAAAACTCGGGGCTGGATTTTCTTCTGCTGTATTAGTTGAAATTGGTCACTATAGAGGAGGACAATCAGAAAAAGAGGCTTCCTGTTGTCTCCAATTTTCCCACTAAGCTGCACGCACAGCGGTCTGGAGGTCCTGTGTAGACTGCTCACTGGCATGTACATGGAAGAAACCGCGCATGCGCTAAAATTTGAATGCGCCATGCAGCATTAAAGGGACTGCGCACAAAAGAAAAATTAAAGGGAAAATTGGTTGTATTTCCTCCCCAACCTAGATTTCCCTTCTCCCACCCCAGCAGGAAAAGCCACTGGCTGCCCCTTCACTGTTCTGCCTCCCCGTTGTTAATTAAAAATCATAGCACATTCAACCTATCTAATATCTCTGCTTTCTGTGCTGGTATTGCCGACCCTAGGGACCATCAGGAGAGGGGTGCAGGTTGTCCCTAGGATAGCGGTGGAATGCCCAATGCTGCTTCTGTTGGAGGGAGAAAGCCCAGCAGTGCTGTCCACCTCTCCTCTGGCCCCAAAGTCCTACCTGGTTTAGGCTTCAACTGAGTCCAAGAGTTGAAAAAATCTTCCGATCGTAAGCATTTACACAATTTTTCTGGGATTTCCACGGCTCTTCTGTCAAGCAGATAGAAGACGAGTGAGAGAACCACTGAGGAAACTCATCCCCGTGTTTAGTTTTGGTCACTGAGATACTAAGGAAGCATTGTAGAGTCACACAAGACTTATTCCTTGGGTCAGATGACTGAGTTGTGAGGAAGAACTCATTGAATGACGAGGGGACCTCATATAAGGTAGTAAGCTGTGTAGAAGTGGTAAATATGGACACTACTCGGAATTTATGCAACCCTAACACATTTCCTCTGGTGTCTGAATAGAATACCAGATACCTTCTGCAATGATTACTCAAGGCATTGGCTATAATTAAACTGTAAACTGATTTATAAAGAAAATATTTATGATTTTGCTTGAAATACCAAACAGAGGAAATTATTCTGAACACATTTAAGGAGGTAGATTTGATATAATTGGGAATTTGCTGGATCACCTGCCAGAATTAAGTTGTTCCACAACTTCTGGAACTTTGAATTAACGAGGTAACTTTGGTGATCACACCATAGTTGATGAACACTAGTGCAAAAATCATTAGAATTAAATAGAGCAAAACTACAATCATATAGAAAATATCAAAGGGTAGATTATAAATTTGTTCTCCAGCAATGCATGTGGGGATTCAGGCCAGTGAGTGATGGATGCAGAAATTTTCATCCATTAATTTTAAAGAATGGGACTGCTAATTCATAAAATCTACCTTCAGAACTCTTGTGGAGCATACCTTTGGAATGTTGAAGCCATGGTGAGAATCTTCTGAATCTGGTGATATTTTATTGGGGTCATCTGCCCTGTAGGACTTATTGTTATACCAGGCATGATGTTAAACATTAAGACATGGGTGAAGCCTGACAGGAATTTTATACAATATTACATACAGTTACTGTGAGGTAAATATGAACACAATGTCCTATATTTAAGACAAATACTTTAACATGATTCATTCACTATAAATCTTGAAAGTTTGAGGTGTGAGAGAACTTACAAATTATGTAAATAGATAGAGGAAATAAATTGCCAAATCTTACTATCATATTGATCAAATAATGTTTGTGCATATTGGCTTTCCCTTGGAATCCCAGAACTTCCCTCAAAATATCTCAAGTGGAGGGAGTGTATTCTTGTCCAGTACCCTATAAAGTAACACTTGATGTAGGAGTTGCATCACAGATAGATGTACAATTTATGAGGTGTGGATAATTGATACAGCAGCAGTACTGGCTGATATCTGTGCGTTTAAGCAAAGAAAATGTAGAATGATCTGAACAGAGTCACCTACCTAAAATGTTTTCTGTGGACTTAAGCCTCAACTGAGCTTCTATTAAAGACAATAAACTACGAGTGTTATCATCCTGCCTTTAATGACCCAAGATTTGGTCCTCTATGCATTTTGTATTTACCATTGAGCTATTGAGGCAGCTAAAACAAGTCTGCATGGCAGCTTTAAGTTCTGAAAACATTTCCTGATAGCTGACATTCAATTCAAAGAGGTATCCTCAGCATCTTCCAGTCTTTGAAGCGTGGTCTTTTAGAAGGGCTCAACTTGCTGCTGAATATTGTGTAGAATGGCAAAGGCCAGCAAGGACATCACTCTACAGATGACCAGGAGAAAAGGCAGTCCCCCACAAAGGGCAAAAAAATGCAACAGCAACATGACTTACCTTTGACTACATTCATTCACATGACCTCCCCCAAATAAAGATTAAAGTACACCAAAGGAGAGCGTGCATTGTATTGAGTATATTTGTGATACCACTGCTCTATATTGTCAGTATTCAAAGATAAAAGAATACGAATAAATGCAGACACCAAAAAACAAATTGTTCTGTACACATGGAGCATCTCTTATGTCTTTCCATATATATTGTGTTTTTGTTCTTTCTCTATCTCTCTCAAACTTGCAAACTTTATATTAAAGCTATTAACAACTTTTACAACTAAAAGTACCAAAGTT
This sequence comes from Pristiophorus japonicus, assembly GCF_044704955.1. NCBI lineage: Eukaryota > Metazoa > Chordata > Chondrichthyes > Pristiophoridae > Pristiophorus > Pristiophorus japonicus. Next base: position 128,024,165 of record NC_091977.1, read on the forward strand.
ATCTCGGGAAAAGAGTGCACCGGCAGGGCGGGCGGGATGCAACCATCATGGCACGGCCATGAGATCTGGACCATTTTAACTTCAGGCCTCATTTAAATGTTCAACCTGCCCAAATCTGTGGCAAGGATGAGCAGGGGTGTAGGAGCAGGATTTTGGGTGGCCAGAGGCCACCAGGGACCCAACAAAATGGTCCTGGCATAGTAAGTGTTCAGCCAGGAATTTGAGGTACTCGTGGTCAGGGGAAAGGGATGAAAGCCCAGGGCAGGGGAGGTCTGAAGTTTCCAAGTAGGGCCCAGAGAAGCACACATGCTCTTTTTGGCTCCCAAGGAAACCTGCAAAAAAATCAAAAAATGCATACATCCTTGGCCTTCTAACCACGCTCATGGCTGCCGCCAAGTTTAGAATCATAGAATCATAGAATCATAAAATCATAGAATCATAGAAAATTATGACACAGAAGGAGGCCATTCAGCCCATCGTGTCCATGCCGGTTGAAAAAGAGCTACCCAGCCTAATCTCACCTTCCAGCACGAGATCCGTAGCCCTGCAGGTCATGGCTCTCTAAGTGCACAAACAAATATTTTTAAATGTAATTAGGGTTTCTGCCTCTACCTTCCTTTCAATCAGTGAGTTCCAGACACATACCATCCTCTGGGTGAAAAATTTATTTCTCATCTCCCTTCTAATTTTGCTCTTTTTTCTAAACTTGGGCATCAGTTTAAATTAAGAGCCGTGGTACAGATTTAAAACTATACATAGATAATTGAAATTTCAAAACTTGAAAACCTAATTAGCTGAATAAAAATAGAGATGGCAGGGCAGGCGATGTGTTGCAGCTGTAGCATGTGGGAACCAGTGTGATCCATGCGACCACATCTGCAGTAAGTGTTGGGGAGTAAAAAGAAATGTGGTAGTGTTAGGGGACAGTATAGTTAGGGGGATAGATACTGTTCTCTGCAGCCGAGAGCGTGAGTCCTGAAGGCTGTGTTACCTGCCCAGTGCCAAGGTTAAGGACATCTCCTTTGGGCTGGAAAGGAAGTTGCAGTGAGAGGGGAAAGATCCAGTTATCGTGGTCCACGTGGGTACCAATGACATAGGCAGGACAAAGAAAGAGGTTCTGCTGAGGAAGTATGAGCAGCTAGGGGCTAAATTAAAAAGCAGAACCACAAAGGTAATCATCTCTGGATTGCTAGCTGAGCCACGAGCAAAGTTGCATAGGGTAAATAAGATCAGAGAGATGAACGAGTGGCTCAAAGATTGGTGTGGGCGAAATGGGTTTCGATTCATGGGGCACTGGCACCAGTTTTTGGGTAAGAAGGAGCTGTAAGGGGATAAAAAACAGTCACTACAGTGGAGACAGACCGATGGTCACGAATGGGGTACTGAAGGTAGTGAATTAATCTGACACGTAAAATGGTCCAGATTAAAAGGGCTTATCAGTATTAGGAGGTTCTGAGGAATCAGGAGTTCTTCTGTCTTACATTGTTACATTAGATTGTAACATTGACCGATAATGTAAAACTCGCTTATGTATGTAAAGCACGCTCATACACTCGCTTACATTGGGTTAAGAAGAGGGGAACAGCGAAGCTTGATGGGTAATGAACCATCCGTTGTGTTAACCTTAATACAGATTTACATTTTGAATAACACATCCACCAAGGGCAGTGGAGAGTCAACAGTCTGGAACATAGATTGTAAGAGCATCTGAATCTCATGAGAAACTAGGGCATTATGACTGAAGTTCTCTTGGGAACAGAATAAGAAAGCAGGTGTTTGGGAACAAGATAGCAAACCCTGGGAAGCAAGATTACTTCACACGTCATGAGAAACTGAGGCAAAGTTGAACACATTCCAGAAGGGTGACATGTGATGAGAGATGGACAGGTGGGGAAGAAGCACTCAGAGCTAGTCTGATAAGAGTCAACAAATCAATGTAACTTCGCTGATAGCAGTAGACCAATCGATGGTTTTGTAGGAGGGTCGCACACCTCAGAAAATGTATAACAAACTGTTGTTCTGGGAAGTGTTCATCGGAACCCTTCCCCTGCATATGCTTGACTAAAACCAGTTGAACTGAAGTTCTCGTCTGAGTGATTCCGTGGTCGTTATACAGAGGGCGGGTGTCGATTCTTTATATCAGGGAGTCCACCTCGAGGAAGTGAAGTCTTCCTTCTACCCAAACAGAGCTGTTCCATTGGGACAGGCTTCACTTGAACCTTGCTGGGACCTGGTGTCCTGGGGAATAGAATAACTAGGGCTGTAGATGGGGCTTTAAACTAAATAGTGGGGTGGAGGGTTCAGCTGAGCTGAAATTTAAAAAGTCAAAGAGAAAGGTGAAGGCAATAGTGCAGGGTAGTGATAAGGGTCATAAGGACATAAGAACATAAGAAATAGGAGCAGGAGTAGGCCATTTGGCCCCTCGAGCCTGCTCCGCCATTCACTAAGATTATGGCTGATCTGATCTTGGCCAAAATTTAACTTCCCTGGCTACTCCCCATAACTCTTGACTCCCTTATCATTTAAAAATCTGCCTATGTCCACCTTAAATATGTTCAATGACCCAGCCTCCACAGTTCTCTGGGGTAGAGAATTCCAAAGATTTATGACCCTCTGAGAGAAGAAATACTTCCTCATTTCTGTTTTAAATGGGCGGCCCCTTATTCTGAAACTATGCCTCTAGTCCTAGATTCCCCCACGAGGGGAAACATCCTCTCTGCATCTACCGTGTCAAGTGTCCTCAAAATCTTATATGTTTCAACAAGATCACCTCTCATTCTTCTAAACTCCAAGGAGTATAGGCCCAACCTGTTCAACCTTTCTTCATAAGACAACCCCTTCATCTCAGGAATCAACCCCATGAGCCTTCTCTGAACTGTCTCCAATGCAAGTATATCCCTCCTTAAATAAGGAGACTAAAACTGTATGCAGTACTCCAGGTGTGGTCTCATCGCCCTGTAACGTTGTAGCAGGAATTCAATACTTTTATACTCCATCCCCTTGCAATAAAGGCCAACATTCCATTTGCCTTCCTAATTATTGCTATACCTGCATGCTAACTTTTTGTATTTCATGTACAAGAACTCCCAGATCCCTCTGTACCGCACCCTTGTTAAAATCCATGTAGGCTACATCAAATACACTACCCTCATCGACCCTCCTTGTTACCTGCTCAAACAATTCAATCAAGTTAGTTTGATACGATCTTCCCTGAACAAATCCATGCTGACTGTCCTTGATTAATCTGTGTCTTTCTAAATGAAGGTTTATACTGTCCCTCAGAATTGATTCCAATAATTTGCCCAACACCAAGGTTAAACTATATATCCACTATAAGCCCACTGACTCCCACAGCTACCTGGACTACACTTCCTCCCACCCCGTATCCTGTAAGGACTCCATTCCATTCTCCCAGTTTCTCTGTCTCCGTCACATCTGCTCTCACGATGCCATCTTTCACACTAGTGCCTCTGACATGTCTTCCTTTTTCCTCAACAGAGGATTCCCCTCCGCCATGATTAACATGGCCCTTGACCATGTCCGTTCTATTTCCCGCAACTCTGCTCTCAACCCTTCCCCTTCCTCTCAGAACCATGACCAGGTTTCCCTTGTCCTCACCTTTCACCCCACCAGCCTCCACGTTCCATGGATCATCCTCCGCCATTTCTGCCACCTCCAGTGTGAACCCACCACCAATCACATCTTCCCCTCCCCTCCCCTCTCAGCATTCCGAAGGAATCATTCCCTCCACGACACCCTGGTACATTCCGCAGTCATCCTCAGCACTCTCTCCCTTCCCACGGCACCTGTCCGTGCAAGCGCAGGAGATGCAACACCTGTCTTTTTACCTCCTCCCTTCCCACTGTCCAGGGCCCCAACTACTCCTTCCAGGTGAAACAGCGATTTACTTGTACTTCTTTCAATTTAGTATACTGTATTCGCTGCTCATGATGTGGCCTCCTCTACATTGGGGAGACCAAGCGTAGATTGGGTGACTGCTTTGCGGACCACCTCCGTTCGGTCCGCAAGTGTGACCCTGAGCTTCCGGTTGCCTGTCACTTTAATTCTCCACTCCATTCCCACTCTGAACTTTCTATCCTCGATCTCTTACACTGTTCCAACGAAGCTCAATGCAAGCTCGAGGAACAGCACCTCATCTTTCGTTTAGGCACTTTACAGCCTTCTGGACTCAACATTGAGTTCAACAATTTCAGAGCTGCTAATCTTTAGCTCCCTTTCCCCCACCCCCGCCCCCTCACCCCACCCTCCCCAGAGTCTGTTTCTTTCTTTTTTTTCTCCTTGTCTCTAATGACAGTTGGTCATTATACCACCATTCACACCCTATCTTGACTAATGTTTTTCTAACTCCTGGCATTACCATTTGAATTTGGGCCATCATTCCATTTGTCTCTCTAATCTCTCCTGTATTCCAACCTATCACAGACCTTCCCTTTTGTTCTTTCTTCCCCTCCCCCTTTCAGTGCTTGTTAAGAATCCGTTCTTTCCGAATACTCTCCAATTCTGATGAAGGATCATCGACCCGAAACATTAACTCTGCTTCCTCTCTCCACAGATGCTGCCTGATCCGCTGAGATTTCTAGCATTTTCTGTTTTTATACCAAGGTTAAACTAACTGTAATTACTCGGTTTAGGCCTTTCTCCCTTTTTAAACAATGGTACAACATTAGCAGTTATCCAATCCTCTGGCACCACTCCTGTGGCCAGGGAGGATTGGAAAATGACGGTCAGTGCCTCTGCAATTTCCTCCCTTGCCTCTTTTAATAGCCTAGGATATATTTCATCCGGTGCTGGCGATTTATCTACTTTCAAGGATGCTAAACCCCTTAATGCTTCCTCTCTTACTATGTTTATCCTATCCAATATTTAACTCTCTTCCTCTTTAACTTCAACGTCGGCATGGTCCCCCTCTTTTGTGAAGACAGCCGCAAAGTTTTCATTAAGTACCTTACCCACATATCTGCCTCCACACATAGATTAACATTTTGGTCCCTAATAGGCCCTACTATTTCCTTAGTTATCCTCTTGCTCTTTATGTAATTATAAAATAGGTTTGGATTTTCCTTGATTCTACTTTCCAGTATATTTTTATGCCCTCTCTTTGCTTTTCACTGGCAAGCCAGGCACTCAGTGTCACAACTGCTATCAGCAGTAAAAATCATGTTGGGGTCTGAATTATATAATTGGACCGCAACATTGAAAAATTCTTGCCTGCAGCGGGAGGCTTCATTGTTTTCGAAAACCCAGGAATTAAAATGGTGGCGGTGGTGGGAAGCAAATGCATCAAAGACCCACCCAGCAAGCAGAGCCCGGTATCCAGTTTAACCCGCCCCCCCCACCCCCAATCCACCTTTTTCCCGCCAGGTTAAAATCAGGCCTAAAAATTTTCTTTTAGAATTAAAAACAAACCTTGACTACTTGAGATTGCTTTTGCCCCAAAAATGTCATGTTATATTAGTGCTTTTGTCACAAGATAAATTTTGTTCTTAAACTTATTTTAATTTTTATTCTGGTGAATACATGCGAACACTTGGCTTCAGTTGTCTGGTGTGAGCAGCCTCTCTTACACAATTCCCCAATCCGTCATAGCTAGGGTTCCACTAATAGTTTACTGACTTTATCCAGCAAAGAAAGAAAGTCCTGGGTTGAATCCCCAATGTATGCTCAGTTAGCTCATTTTCCTCTCTAGTGAATATCCTGCCAACATTCACTGTCTAGACTCACAGATGAGGAATCACCAATTGGGAAAGTTACTGAAGGGCTGCTGACATCTGTGAAATAGGACCTTTGCAAGCATCAGAACTTTAGGCTTAATTTTCCCCAAAGCTAATTTTTGGTGTTCTTGAAGAGTTACGCCCGATTTTTTGTGGCCCAAGTGTGCCCAAAATTTTTTTTCTAAGTTTCCCCATTGGATTTCTTCATTTTGGCGTGGCCTAACCTCTCCTTTAATTTTGGGGGTGGAGCCTTGATCTGCGCCAAAAAGATCGGGCTGCCATGGTAACCAGGGACACAGTGCGAACTGAGGCTGCAAAGTGAAGCATACAGCCAGCTCCCGACACATTAAAAGCATTGAAAAACACATAACAGCAACTTACCTCCAACACCGCCCGAAGGGCTTGCCGGTCCGGTCCCATTCTCGGTCCCCAGTCTCCCGATCTGGTCGAATTCTCGGTCCCCGGTCCCATTCTGCAGTTGGGTCTCTCTCTCTCTCTCTCTCTCTCTCTCGCTCTCTCTCTCTCTCTCTCTCGCTTTGTTGTGAACCAGGGACCAAGAATGGGATCGGACATAACTGGAATAACTCTCAGCTGGCCAAACTTCCATAAATAACCAGATTAGCGCGGGTGGCTGGTTACGCCCACTTTGGCTGAAAAAAAAACTGACCTAAAAAAATCGTAACTAACTGAGTTACACCAGTGCAAATTGATTGGGGAAACTTTGTTTTTTCAACTTAGGCCAAAAAGAGCAGCCTGCTCCAAAAAAACAGCACAAATCATTGGGGAAAATTGAGCCTATGAAGAGGAAAAAAAGATTGCCATGTTACCAATATCAGCACACTGTCTTCAAAGTGTGACAGCCTAGGTCAGGCTGGCAGATGTCTCTTAGAATTCTCTTCCTAGGCAGCCCCTATTGTCCCTATTGTTAAGCCAATTTTCTTTTTTTGTTCCCTGACCATTTTTCTCTCCTCGTTTCCTTAAGGTGGGTGCTTGCTAGGATACGACCTGATGGGTATCTAACCCAAATGTCTATTAATTATCTACAAGCCTTGACACGCCTAATCCTGTTCTTGTCCACATATGTACATGTAATATGTACATGTTACTGTACATGAGATTGCGGAGCGACGTGATCAGAGCCCAGGAGAGGTGTGAGCCCTGGGGCAGCACGGGCCAGCCCACACTGTGATATGTGTGCGCACTAGGTCCATGCAGCCGAGCTGGTCTCCAATCATCTTGGTTAATCCTTGCCACTGGACCAAGATCTAGCTCTGTCAAGGAACAGGAGTAGATCAATTAGCTCCTCAAGCCTGTTCCATCACACATTTAAAAAATCCACGCACTGGCATTTTCCACCTTTCAACATGTAGTTCGGGATCTGGAATATTAGGTCCTTCATTGAAACACCTGTGAACCCATCCCTTTTTGGTGTGATTCCTCGATACGAGGGTCTGCCTAAGAAGAAGACATGTTCATGCAAGAGCCACTGTGAGCCCTGGTTGATCTTTTCCCCCCTAATCAAGCGACCAATGTGGTACTCTTAACACTGCCCCGACTAAATTCAGCTAATACAGCAATAACGAGATTAAACCTGGACCTTCTAATCTATATGGCTCAGTTAATTTCTGGTTAAACTCAGTGAACCATCAAGGAAATTGATGCCATCCAGTTAGCACTAAAAACCTCCAAAATTTAAATAATAGGATAGTGAAAATCACATCTCAAGTAGAGCCTAATACCTCTGCTCCTGTTACACTAATGATTAGTCATAGATCTGTTGTCTGCTTAGTGTGAATCTGATTTGATTTATATAACTATAGTGAGCGATAGCTATTCACTGTGGTGCAAATATAGAGCATTGTTTTTGATCTGAACACATATATGGTGACAAAATGCCTTGGAACTGCTCCCACTCCGCTGTCGTAACTTTACCGGAAGTGCATCAGAAAGAAACATTTACATTTATATAGCGCCTTTCATGACCACCGGATGTCTCATAGCGCTTTACAGCCAATGAGGTACTTTTGGAGTGTAGTCACTGTTGTAATGTCGGAAACACACAGCGAATTGGCACACAGCAAACTCCCACAAATAGCAATGTGATGATGACTAGATAATCTGTTTTTGTTATGTTAATTGAGAGATAAATATTGGCCAGGACACCGGGGATAACTCTCCTGCTCTTCTTCGAAATAGTGCCATGGGATCTTTTGCGCCACCTGAGAAAGCAGACAGGGCCTCGGTTTAACATCTCATCCAGGGCAGGGCAGTACCCCCTCAAGCATTGCACTGGTGTCAGCCTAGATTTTTGTGTTCAAGTCCCTGGAGTGGGACTTGAACACACAATCTTCTGACTTAGAGGTGAGAGTGCTACCGACTGAGCCACTGCTGACACTACATTTCTGGTGAAGTGACGGAGCGAGAGCAGCACCAAGCAAATTTCCGGCATCTGATATTTTAATCTATCTACAATGATTACATGATGTTATAAAGTTGTTTGAAAGAAAAAAAACTTACATTTATATAGTGTCTTTCAGCCATGGCACAGTAGTAGCCCTCTTGCCTCTGCATCAGCAGGTTGTGTGTTCAAGTCCCATCCAAGGACTTGAGTAGAAAATCTGGGCTGACAGTCCAATGCAGTACTGAAAGAATGCTGCACTGTCTGAGGTGCTGTATTAGGAACATAGGAACAGGAGTAGATCAATTAGCCCCTCGAGCCTGTTCCAACATTCAATGAGGCCATGGCTGATTTGTGATCTAACTGCATATACCCACCATTGCCCCACATCTCTTAATCTATCAATACAGATTTAAAGTTAACAATTGACCCAGCATCAACTGCTGTTTGCAGAAAGAGTTCCAAACTTCTACCACCCTTTGCGTGTAGGAATGTTTTCTAACTTCACTCCCGAAAGGCCTGGCTCTAATTTTAAGGCTATGTGCCCTAGTCCTAGATTCCCCAGTTAAGTTCTCTCTATCTACCCTCTCAGTCCCCCTTAATATCTTGAAAACTTTGATCAAATCACCTCCTAATCTTTCAAAAACCAGGGCATACAACCCTATTTTGTGTAATCTCTCCTCATAATTTAACCCTTAGAGTTCAGATATAATTCTGGTAAATCTACGCTGCACTCCCTCCAAGGCCAATATATCCTTCCTAAGTTATGATGTGCAGAATTGAACACAGTACTCCAGGTGTGGTCTAACCAGGGCTTTGTATAGCTGCAGCATGATTTCTAATCCCTTGAATTCTAGTCCTCTAGATATAAAGGCCAGCATCCATTAGTCTTTTTGATTATTTTCTTTACCTGTCCATGACATTTTAATGATTTGTGTACATGGACTTCTAAGTCTCTTTGGACCGCCACTACTTCTAGCTTTTCACCATTTAGAAAATATTCTGATCTCTCCTTTTTAGGTCCAAAGTGGATGATCTCGTATTTGCATATATTGAAATTAATTTGCCACAATTTTGCCCATTCAATTAATCTATTAATATTTCTTTGTAATTTTAAGCTTCCATCCGTACTGCTTACAATGTCACCTATTTTTGTGTCATCTTGGACATATGGTTCTCTATTCAATCATGTAAGTCATTAATAAATACAGTGAATAGTTGAGAACCCAACACAGATCCCTGTGGGACACCACTAGTCACATCCTGCTAAATTTGAGTATCTGTCCATTATCCCTACTCTCTGTCTCCTGCTGTTCAGTCAAACTCCTAACCAGGTCAATAATTTGCGGTCAATTCCATGAGCTTCAATTTTAGATAATAGTCTCTTATGAGGGACTTTATCAAATGGTCTTCTAGAAGTCCATATAAATAACATCCATAGATATTTCCTTGTCCACTACTTCTTTCACAGCTTCAAAAAATTCAATTAGGTTCGTCAGGTATGACCTAACCCTTTAAAAATCCATGCTGGCTCTCTCTGATCCGCTGAAAATTTTCAGGCTGTTCAGCCACTCTATCCTTAATTATAGATTCTAGTAATTTCCTGACAATAAATGTTAGGCTAAATGGTCTATAATTCCCTATTTTCCCTCTCTCACCTTTCTTAAATAGCAAAGTGGCATGTGCAATTTTCCAATCAAAAGGAAAAGTTCCTGAATCAAGAGAACTTTGGAAGATTATAGTTAGGGCATTTGCAATGGTCTCACCTACTTCCTTTAAAACTCTGGGATCTTATTGAATGGCGGAGCAGGCTTGAGGGGCTAGATGGCCTACTCCTGTTCCTAATTCTTATGTTCTTATGAAACTATCTGGTCCTAGGGATTTGTCACTCTTTAGTGTCATTATTTTCTTCATTACTGTTAATTTGCTTATATTGCGATTAGGTCAAAACCTGTGATCCATCCTCTTGTGTCAAACTGGTGGATGTGTTCAATGTGTTTCTTGAAGCACCAGAACATCGACGCTGTGTTCCTTGAGTAACCTTTCGAGGTATTTGCTTACATTAATTATGATGAGCCCCGTCCCCGATTCAAAATTAGTTTCCGGCCTACTATCCTCTTCCTCTACTGTAAATACTGACGCAAAGTAATTACTTAACACGTCCGCCATTTCCTTATTTTCACATAATATCATCCTTATCAGTTTTTTGGGGGCCCACATTGCTCTTAACCACCCTTTTTCCTAATATAATTCTAAACGTTTTTTGCATTGATTCTGATATCCTTTGCAAGTTTCCATTCATATTTCCTTTTTGTGGCTCTTACTATCTGTATTGTCATGCTTTGCTATTCTTTGTATCTCTCCCAGTTGCCAGGATCAGTGCTATTTTTTTGATTCTTGTATGCTTTTTCTTTTTATGTTATGTTGTCCCTTACCTTTTTAGCTGTCCATTGCTGTTTAGTTGGCAAGTAGAGCTCTTGCCTCTTAGGGGTATAAACTGGTTCTGTATCACGTTAAATTCTTTTTGAACATCTCCACTGATCTTCGGTCGATTTACTCAATGAAAGATTTGCATAGCTTACTGTGGACAGTCTCTGTCTCATCCCATTGAAGTGGCCTTACCGAAATCTAAAATTTTAGTAGCTGTTTCGCAGTTCTCCCTTTCAAACACAACATTGTACTCAATCATATTATGGTCGCAATTAGATAAATGTTCATGCACAGCTAGGCTGTCAACTAAATCTGGTTCATTACTCATTATTAAATCTAATATAGCCTGCCCCTGAGTTGTTTCTAAGATATATTCCTGCAGAAAACTGTCCTGAACCCACTCACAAAATTCACTACCTTTCTGACGTAAGTTTGTCTGCTCATCCCATTCTATATGGAAGTTAAAATCCCCCCATTAAAACCACTCTGCCTTTACTACATGCTTGTCTAATCTCTGCACTAATACATTCTGCCACTTCAGGTTTTGATCCTGCACCTCTCTACTAGGTGTGACCGAGGTCTGGAGCAAACTGTCCACATACTCCTCCCCCTCCCTTATGTGTTAAGAGTGTCTCCAACTCACACTCCAGCTCAATGACTCTGAGCCTGAGAGATTCGAGGCGGAGACGTGTTTGCTCAGGACAATCTCACTGTCCACAAACTCCCACATACTAGAGTCCAGACACACAACCTGCTCTGTCATATCTTAGTCTGTTTATTTATAGATTCTTTTCAGCTTTAAGACTATTTAGCCACTTAGCTAACACCAAAACACAGACGCTATCCACTAAAAGGAACACTAACCACCAAACCACAAGCCAATAAATTAAATACTTATCTGTAACTTACCAGCACAGCTTCACGCTCTGTGCTGACTATGACGTCACTTTTTGAGTTTTTCCCTGTTTAAATATGCCACTTTGCTTCTCCTGATAGCCACTGCTGCTGCCAACTCTCTTTCTGTTTAAATTTGCATCTCTGCTTCTTGGATAGACTTTGCTGCTGCCAGTTTTTGCGCATTGTTTAAATCTGCAGCTCTGCTCCCAATAGCCTCTCTTTCAGATGATACATAAAACCGAGGCCCTCTCAACCCCCTCCGGTGGACATAAAAGATCCAATGACACTTTTTTGAAGAAGAGCAAGGGAGATCTCTCCAGTCTCCTCGCCAATATTTATCCCTCAACCAATATCATTAAAATAGATTATCTGGTCAAATAATCTGTAAGAGCTTGCTGGGTACAAAATTGGCTGCTGCATTTCCTACATTACAATACTGACTTCACTTCTATAGTACTTCATTGGCTGTAAAGTGCTTTGGGATGTCCTGAGTTGTGAAATGAATTATTTTCACAATGATTACATGACGTTATAAATTTGTCTGAAATAAAGACAGACCTCCGGATGTCCCAAAGCGTTTTACAGCCAATGAAATACTTTAGAAGTGTAGACTCTGTTGTAATGTAGAAAAAGGAATGGAAATAATGTGAACCAAATGTGAATTAACTGCAAAGAGGTTATTTCCAGCATTGTGCTCCTGTTGGGGAGGCTCACATGCTGGGAGCATGTAATGTATTTTGGCATGCATAGCACTATATTTTCCAACCCCAGTGGTGAGGCTCCCTCCTAAGAGTGCAAGGTCAGAAAATTACTTTTTACATGACTCTCTTTATGGCCTAGCTGGCACAATGCAAGACAACTTTAATGTGTGTACAGTAAGAAAATTAATAGCTGGAAGATAAGTATGCCAAAACATTCCAGAAACTAAAGTGTTTTACATTGAATGGAAATATATTCTCAGGTTTTAAAATAAAATGAGCTGGATGCAAACGTAAAAAAAAACAGAGGGCTGAAATTCCACAAGGCTCTGCCAGACTCCTGCTGTAACTTTGGCAGGAGTCTGCCAAAACAGCTGCATATTCCCTGGGATCAAAATACACCCTTCCTCACCGTGCTCCTACAAGGCCATCGATGTAAGAGTGTGGAGTGGTACAGGAAGTCACTAAATCAGGAGTTCCACTACTCAGCCTCCCAGGGATCCAGCATAATTTTGGAGAAGAGGCATACTGGGTGTATATGGGATGTGTAGGCTAGGGAAAACTTTCACCGAGTGACATTTTGTGACTAATGCAGCTTCCTTACAACTTGCAGACCAAGCAGTCAGAGGCCCGAGTTCTCATCAGTTTGAGGTAGTCGGGCACCCAAGCTGTGGCCAATATGGTGCGTTCATCCGCTGGTCCCACTCTAATCAGGTTCCTTCCACCTGACCTCGCATACTCCAGCAGAATCACGCTGGCACCCCATGGAATATCGGTGCCTTACTTCATTTAACAAGTCTTGAATTACATACCTATTACATAATATGTATAATAAATAATACATAATAATAAATGGGGTAGACGAGCAAAGGGATCTGGGAGTACAAATACACAAATCGAAAGTTAATAAGGCCATAATAAAAGTATATCAAGCACTGGGGTTTATTTCTAGAGGGATAGTTTTGAAAAGTAGAGAAGTTATACTAAACCTGCATCGAACTTCGGTTAGACCACACTAATGGAGTACTGTGTACAGTTCTGGTCGCCATATTACGAAAAATATATCAAGGCACTGGAGCGGGTGCATAAAAGATTTACAAGAATGATAACAGAACTGCGGGATTATAACTATTAGGAAAGGATGAAGGGGCTAGGCTGAAGGGTGACCTAATAAAGGTCTTTAAAATAATGAAAGGTTTTGGTAGAATAGATATAGCGGGAGCAAAATTCGATAAGGCCTGAAAATGGGTACAGGGATTGTGATGCGCGATCTGCCTGCACCTGTTAAAAGTAATGCAGGCAGCACGTGAAATTTGTGCTGCCTGCTCACTAATATGATTGAAGCTGTGAATCACCCAGCAGTGTGCTCAGCAGAGGACCCAATTTCGTGGGAAGCGTGATCTCTATTTAAAGCTAGCCTGCAGTGTGAAACTCAGTCTGCATTTCTTAAAGTGGGAGGTGCTTTCTGAAAGAAGAACCTCATTGTTACTGTTGCAAAGAAATGTGGAAGCTGTCTACCCAGAGAGGGACCACGAGGCCCTCCAGACAGAGTGTAAGAAGGCAGTGGTAGCAGATTGCTGAAGAGGTCAATACCACCAGTCATTTCCCAGGACCTAGATCCAGTGCCGAAATAAGTTTTTTCGACCTTGAGTGGTCAAGGTCAATGAATGCATCTTCAAATTGTGGAGCTTGCCGTGCGGCGTCTCACACTCATTTACACCGCAGGTGGCAGAGCTTCACGACCTCATTTTATTTCTTCCTCTGAGCTCCTCAACTTAATCTGGCAGCCTAATGTTGGGGGGTGGTGATTGATTGCCCTGGAAACGAACAGGAAGAGACCTCAGAGGCCGGTGGGCCCAGGGATCAACGTGTTCTGCAATCAATCGCGGTGCTTGAGCGTTGGATCCTGAGTCAGCCTGTCAGGGTTTTAAGATGCGATAGAGACGGGGATAAAGATGGGCAGCAGTCGGGAGGAGCAGGTGGTCGAGGATCGAGGCCTATAAAAGGCCAGGAGTTCAGGCAGTCGGTGCAGCAGTCGGGAGCAGTGGGAGGTCGAGGATTGAGGCCTATAAAAGGCCAGGAGTTCGGGCAGTCGGTAGCAGCGAGCTGGTGCAGGAACAAGAGTAAACAAAGAAGTAATAAGAAATCAAAGTGTGACATCATAGCCAAGTGGGTAAGTGATTGGCTGGTGGATTGTTGAGTATTTAATCTTTTTTGTTTTCTTTTTCTCTTCTTATTCATAGGTAATCTTTGGCATTGTTGCCAAATTGAGTTAATTTAAGAGGTAAGTCATGGCAGGAGAGCCCAGACCTGTGTCATGCTTCTCTTGTGCTTTGTGGGAAGTCAGGGAAGCTTCCAGTGTCCCTGACTACTATGTGTGCAGGAAATGTGTCCAGCTGCAGCTCCTGACAGATTGCATTGCAGCACTGGAGCTGCGCATGGACTCACTCTGGAGCATCCGCGATGCTTAGGATGTCGTGAACAGCACGTTTAGTGAGTTGGGCACACCACAGTTAATGGTTACACAGGCAGATAGGGAATGGGTGACCATCAGACGGAATAGTAAGGAAAGACATTAGCTTGGATGATGTGAAATCTGTATGGGTAGAGCTGCGGAAAACCAAAGGGCAGAAAACGCTAGTGGGAGTTGTGTACAGACCACCAAACAGTAGTAGCGAGGTTGGGGACAGCATCAAACAAGAAATTAGGGATGCGTGCAATAAAGATACAGAAGTTATCATGGGCAACTTTAATCCACATATAGATTGGGCTAACCAAACTGATAGCAATGAGGTGGAGGAGGATTTCCTGGAGTGTATTAGGGATGGTTTTCTAGACCAATATGTCGAGGAACCAACTAGATGGCTGGCCATCCTAGACTGGGTGATATGTAATGAGAAAGGACTAATTAGTAATCTTGTTGTGCGTGGCCCCTTGGGGAAGAGTGACTATAATATGGTAGAATTCTTTATTAAGATGGAGAGTGACACAGTTAATTCAGAGACTAGGGTCCTGAACTTAAGGAAAGGTAACTTTGATGGTATGAGACATGAATTGGCTAGAACAGACTGGCCAATGATACTTAAAGGGTTGATGGTGGATAGGCAATGAAAAATATCATGGATGAATTTCAACAATTGTACATCCCTGTCTGGAGTAAAAACAAAACAAGAAATTTGGCTCAACCGTGGCTATCAAGGGAAATTAGGGATAGTGTTAAATCCAAGGACGAGGCATATAAATTGGCCAAAAAAGCAGCAAATCTGAGGACTGGGAGAAATTTGGAATTCAGCAGAGGACAAAGGGTTTAATTAGGAGGGGGGAAATAGAGTATGAGAGGAAGCTTGCTGGGAAAATAAAAACTGACTACAAAATCTTCTATAGATATGTGAAGAGAAAAAGATTAGTGAAGATAACGTAGGTTATTGCAGTCAGAATCAGATGAATTTATAATGGGGAACAAAGAAAGGGCAGACCAATTGAACAAATACTTTGATTCTGTCTTCAAGAAGGAAGACACATATAACCTTCCGGAAATACTAGGGGACCGAGGGTCTAGCGAGAAGGAGGAACTGAAGTAAATCCTTATTAGTCAGCAAATTGTGTTAGGGAAATTAATGCAGCCTGATAGTCCGCATCCCAGAGTGCTTAAGGAAATAGTGGATGCATTGGTGATCATTTTCCAACAGTCTATCGACTCTGGATCAGTTCCTATGGACTGGAGGGTAGCTAATGTAACACCACTGTTTAAAAAAGGAGGGAGAGAGAAAACGGGGAATTATACACTGGTTTGCCTGACATCAGTAGTGGGGAAAATGTTGGAATCAGTTATTAAAATGAAATAGCACTGCATTTGGAAAGCAGTGACAGGATCGGTCCAAGTCAGCATGGATTTATGTAAGGAAAATCATGCTTGATAAATCTTCTAGAATTTTTTGAGGATGTAACTAGTAGAGTGGACAAGGCAGAACCAGTGAATATGGTGTATTTGGTCTTTAAAAGGCTTTTGACAAGATCCCACACAAGAGATTAGTGTGCAAAATTAAAGCACATAGTATTGGGGGTAATGTATTGACGTGGATAGAGAACTGGTTGGCAGACAGGAAGCCGAGAGTAGGGATAAATGGTCCTTCTCAGAATGGCAGGCAGTGACTAGTGGGGTGCCGCAGGGCTCTTTGCTGGGAGCCCAGCTATTTACAATATACATCAATGATTTAGATGACGGAATTGAGTATAATATCTCCAAGTTTGCAGATGACACGAAGCTGGGTGGCAGTGTGAGCTGTGAGGAGGATGCTAAGAGGCTGCAGGGTGACTTGGACAGATTAGTTGAGTGGGAAAATGTATGGCAGATGCAGTATAATGTGGATAAATGTGAGGTTATCCACTTTGGTGGCAAAAACATGAAGGCAGAATATTATCTGAATGGCGGCAGATTAGGTAAAAAGGAGATGCAATGAGATTTGGGTGTCATGGTACATCAGTCATTGAAATTAGGCATGCAGGTACAGCAGGCGGTGAAGAAGGCAAATGGCATGTTTGCCTTCATAGCTACGAGATTTGAGTTTCAGGGCAGGGAGGTCTTACTGCAGTTGTACAGGGCCTTGGTGAGGCCTCACCTGGAATATTGTGTTCAGTTTTGGTCTCCTGATCTGAGGAATGACATTCTTGCTATTGAGGGAGTGCAGCGAAGGTTCACCAGATTGATTCCCGGGATGGCGGGGCTTACATATGAGGAGAGACTGGATCGACTGGGCCTGTATTCACTGGAGTTTAGAAGAATGAGAGGGGATCTCATAGAAACATATAAAATTCTGACGGGATTGGACAGGTTAGATGGAGGAAGAATGTTCCCAATGTTGGGGAAGTTCAGAACCAGAGATCACAGTCTAAGGATAAGGGGTAAGCCATTTAGGACCGAGATGAGGAGAACTCCGCCGAGGTTGAAGCACAGCAGCCTTTTAAAGGATGCGACATGTGATCTAGAACATGATGTCCATAATGCTGTGATTCATTCCGGTTAGTTCCACTTTTTGTGGGCGTTTTTTTCGGCGAGCGATATTGTTGCCGATATGTGTGCGAGGTGGTGAAATTGACGCTGGCCGATCTCATAGTCGCTAGTTTTGGTGAATATGTTCTTTATGCCAAAAAAAGTGGGTGAGCATTAATATTGAATCTCGGTGTTAAATCCGTGCGGGAAGTAACGCTAAGCGATATTATGGGCGTTGAATTCGCCCATTCTGCTGATTCCGCCCCAAAAAAGTGGGCGGGTAGTAATATTTTTTCTTGGCGTTAAGCACATGGGGAAAGTAACGCTCAGCGATAAGTTTCCGAAAAATGGCCGTCAATTTCCATTTTGTGCCAAAGTGGTTGATATATGAGCATTATCCGTCATTTCAGCGGTAAAATGGGCATTGAGTGGGCGTTAAGCAGACAAAGAAAGTGGAGGTTCTAGCCTCATAGAGTACATCATTAGTCAGTGAACAACATGTTAATCGGTAAGCAAGAAACCACTATCAGTACCAATACAGCCATGGAAATGGCCTCCCAGGATATGGCAACGGTTAAATTTAGATTTTGCTGAGCTAGAAGGACAACAATTGTTCATTGTGATTGATAGTCATTCAAAGTGGATACAGGCGTTTCTGATGCAGAAAGTAAAACACTAGACATTTTGCAAAGATTGTTTTCTTCATATGTCCTCCCAGAAGAAATTGTGTCTGATAATGGGCCGCAATTTTGTTCAGAAGAATTTGCACAATTCACGAGCAGAAATGGTGTGAAACATACCAAGGTTCCACCGTACCACCCTGTTTCAAATGTTGCAGGAGAGCACACAGTACAAATTGCAACATGTGCCCTCAGCAAGCAAATGTTGGATCCAAATCCAAAGAAACAGCAGTTGTCATTGGACCACAAACTAGCAAATTTTCTCATTATTTATCATAATACTCCTCATTCAACTACTGAGTCAGATAGTCTTGTTACAAGTAGAGTACCAGTAGCAAATTCTACATCAGCTGTATTAGAAACAAGTCCAAGAGAAAGTCAGAATTTAAGTCTGAGTCCGAGTCAGGCAGACAAACAGTCTGAAGTTGATGAGAGTCATAATGTAGATCAAGGGTTGCCCTTGGAGAAAAACTCTACTCAGGCTCAGCCTAGGATGAGTCTAAGTTCGACATCAAGTTTGGAAAGTCCTGTTCGAGAGCGAAGGTATCTTCTTTGAAGCAGAAAACCAGTGGTTAAGCTTGATTTGTTAATATGGAAAAATAATTCCATCATATCTTTTGTTGTATATATACCATGCAATTTATGTATGATGATTATTTTGTTATGATTATTTCTTCATTAAGGAGGGAAAAGTGTAATAGAGCTCCACCAAGTGGACTACTCCTCCACCTAGTGGACTACTGTGATAATGCAACTACTATGTATATAATAAAAGGATCATGTGACAAGATCAAATGACATGTACTCTGTAGAGCCAACTTGTGTGTCGTGTGCCTAGAAATATCGTAAAGAATATATCACACCCCTCACATCCCACTTCCTCCTCATCCCACAATCTCTTCTCACTTACAAGCTGCTGATGGTATAAGCTTGCACATCTAGTTTTTTGCCCCTCCCCTCACCACAACCCTATCTTTCAGATACCCAAGAGCTCCAACCAGCCCAGCAATGCAGGAAGAATAAGGAGAAGACAGTGGTGGAAAAGAAGAGACACCATCACTTGATCTGCTACTCAAAAGCACCAGCTCAGGAAATGGCACTGCTGGTACTTTAGAGGTATAGTGACGGGATCTGCATGTGGTGAGTCACCGGGCATGAGCAGCCTGCAGCCTGGACGGGGATAAAGGGTAGCACCCGGAGGGTGAGGTCGCACATGAGTTCTGCTGCAGAGGACTCAGATGAGGACTTCGATGGGTTGGCCTTCAGAAGAAGGGTGATGGCCATGCACACAGAAATATTTGGTGCATTGGAAGGCCTGCCAGAGAGCCTGTTGTCACTGTCAAGGAGCATGGAGGAGTCCAATTCCAACCTTGCACAGGGCTTTACAGAGCTTGGAGCCTATGATTTCCAGGATGGAAGTTATGGGCAATTCCATTCGAGCACTTGTGGACCCAACCATGATGCAAGGTCTGATGGGTGATGTCTCAATTTCCAATGCAACGCAAGCAGAAGTGACCAAATGTCCAAGTGCCGCAGTGAAAGCTCAGACGATTCTCATGCTGCCAGTCAAGCTCACACTGCTGCCACTGTGGCTGTATTTACCAGTGTGGAAAGGGGTTTGCAGGGTCTCACAGTATTTCAGCAATCTTTCCATCACCAGATTGCTGAGACACCCCCTGGGGGGTGTGGCAGTGGCTCCGTAGAGCAAGAACCTGCTGTCCTCTCTCAGCATGATGGCATTCGTACTTCCATTAATGCCACTCTGCCAGTGCCCTTGTTATTACCTGTCAGCTAGCCAGCCTAGACTGCTGCCGCCCATGCCGAGGTAGAGCTGCTCGAGGTGGTCCTGCAAGGTATTCTGTAGTCTCACCAACTGATAGTCAGCAGCCTTCCATCAGCCATCCTGCAGCCACTGGGATCATCATCATAGGCAGACCCTCGGAATCAAGGAAGACTTGCTTCCACTCTTAACATGAGTTCTTAGGTGGCTGTACAGTCCAATAGGAGAACCACAATCTCTGTCACAGGTGGGACAGATAGTTGTTGAGGGAAGGGGTGGGTGGGCCTGGTTTGCCGCAAGCTCTTTCCGCTGTCTGCACTTGATTTCTGCATGCTCTCGACGACTGGAATAGGACTTCATAGGAGCACAAAAATAAGTGCTAAGGGAATGCAAAAGGGTGATTAGTTGACTTTGTGATGTAGTTTTCGGATAAATCATTTATACATGATGGTTGGAATGTTTGTTTTGTGGTGGTTTTAGTCATATATGTAACTACAATGTAACACCATTGTATTACTGTATACACTCAACCTAGATGCACACCTTGACCACAAGGGGTGAACTTGTGGGAGACACTCCTTACCTGATCACACAGGTATAAAAAGGGAGGTCCCATGCAGGGCCATCGTCTTTGGAGCCCTGTGAATAAAGAGTTAAGGTCATAGAGTGACCTTGTCCCCAGAATGTGCCTCGTGTGATTTCATACTGTAGAGTAAGGACTTTACATTGGCGACGAGAAACGGGAATTCACGACCCATGAGAATGGCCACTGGTAGCACAGAGGAACGGTACTGTGTTGGGGAAGACTGGGACAATTTTGTCGAGAGGCTTCAGCAAAGCTTCGTTGTGAAAGAATGGCTGGGGGATGCAGTGGCCGACAAGCGAAGGGCTCATCTCCTGACCAGCTGCAGACCAAAGACCTACGCGCTCATGAAGGACTTACTAGCACCCGAAAAGCCGGCGGTCAAAACCTTTGAAGAACTTAGCAAGTTGATCGGGGAGCACCTCAAACCGGCGAGTAGCATACATATGGCCTGACACATATTCTACACACACCGACGTCATGAAGGACAGAGCATACCGGACTTTGTAGTGGACCTCCGGCGTTTGGCCAGCCTCTGTAAGTTCACAGATGCCTGCAGGGGGGAGATGCTAAGGGACTTCTTTATCGAGGTCATCGGTCTTGCGGGAATTTTCCGCAAATTAATTGAGACCAAGGATTTGACCTTGGAAGCAGCGGCGTTGATGGCTCAGACTTTCATAGCGGGGGAGGAAGAGACGAAAATAATATGCGCGCGCAATTCTGCCTCTAACGCAGCGATGGATCAGGTAGTCAACATCATCAATGCGACTCAGAGCCCCGCAGGCAGGCAGGGGCAGTCCGACACTCCCCAGGCAGCAATAGATCCCAGAGCAGGACTTCAACAGAGACAATGGCAGGCTGAACGGACATTCATGCCATCACAGTGGACAATGCGGCCCGGGATTGGGCCATTGACACCCACTAATAGGGTACTTAAGAGCAGTCAAAGGGACAGTCAGCGCAGAATGCCTGGTCATAGTCCCTTTGTTCCCAACAATGGAAACTTTAACTCATGCTGGAGGTGTGGGGGAAAACACTCAGCTAGATCTTGCAGATTTCAACAGTTTGTCTGCAGGAACTGCAATCTCAGTGGCCATTCAGTTCGAATATGCAGGAAGTCTGCAACCAGTCTAATATTTGAGGCGGATGGACCAGAAGAGGGTTCTTTGAGGCAGGATGACTTTTGGGGCAAATCGATGGACGCCGAGGTTCAGCGAGTCCATGTGGCGAATATTCGCAGTTCATACACCAAAACGCCACCAATGATGATGAGGGTTTTATTAAACGGTATCCCAGTACGCATGGAGCTGGACACTGGGGCCAGCCAGTCACTCATGGGCGTTCAGCAATTTGAGAAGCTATGGCCACTTAAAGCCAGTAGACCCAAATTAGCACGTATTGAGACAAAATTACGGACTTACACTAAAGAAATCATTCCGGTTCTAGGCAGTGCAATGTTGGCTGTCACACACAATGGGTTAGTGAATCGGCTACCACTCTGGATTGTCCCGGGCAATGGTCCCGCACTGTTGGGGAGGAGCTGGTTAGCCGAGACGAACTGGAAATGGGAGGATGTTCACGCAATGTCATCTGTGGGGCGAAGTTCGTGCTCACAAGTCCTACAACAATTCGATTCACTATTCCAACCTGGCGTCGGGACTTTCAAAGGCACTAAAGTAGTGATACAGATCACCCAGCACGCCAGGCCAGTGCACCACAAAGCCAGAGCGGTGCCATATGTGATGCGGGAAAAGATCGAGAGCGAATTGGACCGGCTGTTGAGAGAGGGCATCATCTCGCCTGTTGACTTCAGCAACTGGGCGAGCCCCATCGTTCCCGTTCTAAAAGCGGATGGCTCTGTCAGGATCTGTGGTGACTACAAGGCCACCATCAATCAGATGTCCCTACAAGATCAATACCCGCTCCCGAGAGTGGAGGACCTCTTTGCCACGCTGGCAGGCGGCAAACTGTTCACCAAGTTGGACCTCACTTCAGCCTATATGACCCAGGAACTGGCCGACGAATCTAAACTACTGACCACCATCACCACGCACAAGGGACTGTTCGTTTATAACAGGTGCCCATTTGGCATTCGATCAGCGGCCACGATTTTTCAACGAAACATGGAAAGCCTGCTTAAATCCATTCCTGGAATGACCGTATTCCAGGGCGACATCATCATCACGGGTCGAGACACCAAGGAACACCTCCACAACCTGGAGGAGGTGCTACGCCGACTGGACCGGGTAGGCCTGCGACTCAAGAAGTCAAAATGTGTGTTCTTAGCTCCTGAGGTTGAGTTTCTGGGCAGGAGGGTTGCTGCAGATGGGATTCGACCCACCGAATCCAAAACAGAGGCGATTCAATGAGCACCCAGGCTCTGCAACACATCGGAGTTGTGTTCATTCCTGGGACTGTTGAACTATTTCAGGAACTTTTTGCCGAACTTGAGCACGTTGTTGGAGCCGCTACACATGCTCCTGCGTAAGGGTTGCGATTGGTTTTGGGGGGACTGTCAGGAACGGGCTTTTGATCGGGCGCGAAACCTATTTTGTTCAAACAAGTTGTTGACCCTGTACGACCCCTGTAAAAAATTGGTTCTGACATGTGATGCATCGTCCTATGGGGTTGGGTGCGTGTTGCAGCAGGGCAATGCTGAGGGTCAACTACAACCTGTGGCTTATTTCTCCAGGTCACTCTCTCAAGCAGAACGGGGATATAGGATGGTCGAGAAGGAAGCGCTTGCATGTGTCTATGGTGTAAAAAAAATGCATCAGTACCTCTTTGGTAGGAAGTTTGAATTAGAGACGGGCCACAAGCCATTAACATCCCTGTTGTCAGACAGTAAGTCTATCAATGCCAATGCATCAGCTCGCATACAGCGATGGACTCTCACGCTGGCTGCTTATGACTACTCCATCCGGCACCGGCCCGGCACTGAAAATGGAATTGATTCAGACCTGGAACACTGTGTTCGCAGGTGCATGACGTGTGCCCAGCTGGGTAATGCCCCCAGGGAGGCCCCGCTCAGCCCGTGGTCCTGGCACGCATTCATGTTGACTACGCGGGCCTGTTCATGGGTAAAATGTTCCTTATTGTGGTAGATGTGTACTCGAAATTGATTGAGTGCGTCATTCTGAATTCATGCACGTCATCCACCACCATGGAAGCCTACGTGCAATCTTTGCAACCCATGGCTTGCCGGACATCCTGGTTAGTAATAATGGCCCATGTTTCACAAGCTACGAATTCCGAGAGTTTATGTTGGGCAATGGCATCAACCACCTCAGGACTGCGCCGTTCAAGCCGGCCTCCAATGACCAGGCGGAACGTGCAGTCCAAATCATCAAGCAAGATATGCTCAGGATTCAAGGACCCTCCCTACAATGCCGCCTATCGCGTTTCCTGCTGGCCTATCGATCCCGACTGCACTCGCTCACGGGGGTCCCGCCCGCAGAGCTACTATTGAAATGGACACTCAAAACTCGGTTGTCCCTCATTCACCCAGTCCTGACCGACATAGTTGAGGGCAAGCGCAAGTCACAAAATGAGTACCATGATCGTAATGCGAGGGGGAGATGTATAGAAATAAATGATCCTGTATTCGTCCTCAATTACGCCATGGGGCCCAAATGGCTTGAGGGCACTGTAATTGACAAAGAAGGGAATAGGGTCATTGTGGTAAAACTCAACAATAGTCAGATATGCCGTAAGCATCTGGACCAAGTAAAAAAAAGGTTCAGCATCGAAACGGAGGAACCTGATGAAGAACATGAGATAGAGCTCACAACACCGTCAGTGAACAAGCAACAAGAGCAATCAGAAGAATGCACAGTCCCTGTGGTCAGCGCAGACAGGCCAGAATCACCAGAGGTGACAGACACTCACGTCAGTGTCCAACAACCAGAGCCCCAACTGCAGCGCTCCACGAGGGAGCATAGACCACCTGAAAGACTAAACCTATGATCCCAATAAGACTTTGTGGGGGGAGGTGATGTCTGTATACACTCAACCTAGATGCACACCTTGACCACAAGGGGTGAACTTGTGGGAGACACTCCTTACTTGATCACACAGGTATAAAAAGGGAGGTCCCATGCAGGGTCATCGTCTTTGGAGTCCTGTAAATAAAGAGTTAAGGTCATAGAGTGACCTTGTCCCCAGAATATGCCTCGTGTGGTTTCATACTGTAGAGTAAGGACTTTACAGCTTTCATTTCAACATTGTGGCCAAGAGGACGCTGTGATGTTCCATGAGTGAGGGATGGTAAGGTTGGGAACTGTTGAGCAACGGGGATCTGATGTTTCAGGGGAACTGGAGTCTGATGATTTGCTCAGAGACAGCCCGTCTGGAATGGGAAGTTTCAGGCTGCCTCCTCCCTTCCTCCTGAGGTGGTTGCAGAACCCATGATGGCAAGGGCTGTGCCCTCATGGTGGTCACATTGTGGAACATGCAGCAAACCAGCACAAATTGGGACACCCATTCCGGCGAATAGTGGAGAGCTTCTCACATGCAGCGGAGGCAGCAGAACCTTGCTTGAGCACCCCAAAATCTGCTCGATGATGTTCCTCGTGGCAACATGGTTGTCATTGTATGTTTGCTGGCCATGATTGGTGGGGTTGTGGAGGGGTGTAGAGAGGATAGCCCTTGTCACCTAGCAGCCACCCTCAGGTTCGTCATGGTAGCTGGAAGATTGCTGGCACAGTGGACTAGTGCAGGATGAAGGCATCTTGACTGCTGTCAGGATACAGGGCATTCACCATCATGATGTGCTGGACCTGGTCACACACTGACTGCACATTAAGTGAATGGGACACTTTGCGATTATGGAACATCTCACCATTGATATGCGCTGCCCGCAAAGTCATGTGTGTACAGCTAAAGGCACCCTGCACCATGGGGAAGCCCGATATCCTGGCAAAGCCATGTGCACACTTCTCTCTGTTTAGAGAGAAGACAATGAAGCCCACTCTCGAGAACAAAGCCCCTGTGACCTCCCAGATGCAGTGATGGACAGCAAATTGCGAGATGTTTGCTCTGTTGCCTGTTCCAGACTGACGGAACCGCTGGCAAAAACATTAAGGGCCACGCTCACCTTGACGGCATCTGGCAGTGCTGTTGTCACCCTGCTTTGAAGCTGCAGGTCTGGTTCTAAGAGGGGGCAGAGTTCTGTAACCACTTCCTTGGTGAAGCGGAGCAGATGAACACACTGGTCCTGGCTTAGGTGCAGGTAGGAGTAATGCTCCCTGAAGACCCTAGGTAAATCCTCCCACTGAGAGCCCTCCTCCCCCCTTATCCTCCTTTTGCGAGAAGCTTGTCTTCTTTGCTGCTTCTGCTCCATCTCCCTGGCATGCTGCAGCGTGAGTGGAACTGCAACTATAGTCCCCATGACTGGGAGCAAGTGATATACTGAGAGGCCTTCCAGTCACAGCCAACACCTTCCCAACATCCAGGAGCACTCCTTGCACACTCTAACAACTTTTAAAATGTTTTTCAGCAACCCAGTATTCATACAAACTCAACAAGAGCCAGTACAAGAGAAATAATCTACTTACCTGCAAGTTGGATGTTTCGCTTTAAATAGGTGGTGTGATATATTCTTACGACATCACTAAGAAGCACACGGGATACCTTTTCTCTCGAACAGAGCTTTCCAAACTTGGTGTCAAACTTTCATTCTAGGGGAACTGTTGATCTACATTTCAACTCTCTGCAACTTCAGATTGTTTGTCTGCCTGACTCAGACTCAGACTTAAATTCTGACTTTCTCTTGGACTTGCTTTTAGTACATCTGATATCGGATTTGCTACTGGTACTCTACTTGTAACAAGACTATCTGACTCGTCAGAAATAATAAAATCATTCCAACTTTCAACTCCTTCCACATCTGTAGGTAAAATACGATCAATGGGAAGAAACCTGAAGCTAGATTTTACACTTTTGTGCAGATCACTTAAAAATGGGTGTTATTTCCGGCGTGGGTGGTAAAAATGGGGTTTCAGATCACCGGCTTGTCGCCCATTCTCAAAGCCCCTAGTCTCCATTTTAAAAATTGGGCGTTACCATGAGCGATATGAAATGGGCGTTAGTGTTAAATCTCTCTGACCTTCTGCCGTAAAGTGTCGCCATCCTTAGCAATGGCATAGCAACGCTTGATTCCCACGATTCAGGAGGTCAAGGGTCATCATTACATGCGCATAAGAGGAGACAGAGAGACAGGGAACTGAAAGGGAGTGAAGGCGTGTGTGGGTGTGGTGTGGCTGCTTTGGAAGGAAGGAGGGAGAGTTTTGAGCTTTATAGCAAATTGTGCCAAAATAAAATTAGCTGTGACCAGCCAGACATGTTCCCAAATTTGGTGTCTATAATGCATGGAGAGGTGGAGGTGACACAGCACGCTGTGGAGATTGACGCTGGCGAGAGCAGTGAGCTGGGAGAGGAGCACATTGGAGGACGCAAAAGAGCGAAGAGGTTCTCGGACAAGGCTAATGCCTCGCTCGAGCAGAAGATCCAGGCACGCTGGGGTGATTTGACACAGGGATGGTGTGGGAAGCCCAGAGGTGCGTGAGGGCAACCAATGCCGCAAGCGATGGAACAAACTTGTCGCATCAGCAAGAGTAAGAATTACATTTATTTACATGTACTTATGTATTACTATAATTTGATTTGTAAGAGTCATGAGTGACTATCATCAGATGTGAGGTCTTGCACTTTTACCGGGAATGTTGTACTCAAAGCCTGCGGTCACGGCGCACGTCTTGAGGTAAAGAATGATAATTATCACAATAATCATGATTACATCTGTCAGTTATGTGTTGTATCAGTCTCTGTGACAGTACCTTTGGCAATGATCTCATGCCATGTCGTCCTGTTACCTTTTACAGAAGAAGCTCTCGACGAATAGGTCTGAGCAGAGGCGAACAGATTGGGGGCCACCAGTCATCAGCAACCTCACTGAGATGGAGGAGCAGGTGCTCACACTCGTGGGGAGGCACCCCCGGATGGCCATGCAGGCAACTGCAGACCCTGAATTGAAGCCACGTGAGTAAAGTATACACCATTGCGTGATCTAAAGTCAATAGATGCCACAGCCACTCATATCCGAATAATAATATATGATAGATCATCTCTAAAATTATCCTATAAATAATGCTGGCCTTATGAGAATCATTGCAATGCAGGATGTGTTGATGGCCATGAAATGTGATGTCTGTGATGATTTTGATAATGGTGGTGTTTTTGTCATGCATATGCTGTGTGTAGCGCTGGAGTCACCTTGTAACCATAGCACCCCCCTTCTCCTCTAATAACTTAATTTGTGTTTTGCAACCCAGCCAGCAGCGTGTCCCAAGGCAAGACCACAGAGGCCAGAAGGTGGGGGCGCGGCCGGACTCAGCGGACGATCCTACATCTGCTGCTGAGGAGCTCCGATTCTCGCCCGTCAATCAGCTGGGTCCTTTCTCCACGGATGAGAGCTCGGACTCACCAGGTTCCAGAAGGCATTCCACCCCAAGGCTATCTAGTGCTCCACTCTGGAGGCACCGGGCCCACGCACCTCGCCACAGGGCACCCCATTTGTCCCCAAGACGGCGCCGACCCTGTGGAGGTTTCACGGACGTGGCAGGTCTAGTCTACGAGCGCCAGATGAGAGCAGAGACATGGTAAAGTAGTCCAGGAGAACTGCAGACATAGGTGACCAGATCCCACAGGCACTGGGGGGCATATCCCGACAGCTGGCCAGCATCTCCGGCATCATGACGGAGTACGTTCTGCGGATGGCAGAGGCCCTGGAGGCGATAGCCAGGAACACTCATGGCACAGGCCTCCCAGTGGTCCTCCCGGAGCGTGGCACTCCACCCATAGGTTCCGCACCACCAGTGCCAACGACAGATGAGAGAATGATCCTACCTCGGTAACCCCCTCTCCCATACCTGTGTAACCACCGGCTCTGTCTTCAGCACCCCCCAATGAGGCACCGCCTGAGGAGCTCCTCGGCCAGGCAGCATGGAGCGAGGAGGGGAAGGGGTAGAGGTGGGAAGAAGAATGGGAGGGGGGAAGGAAAGTGAGGTGCATGTCCGCAGGTGATGGCTGTGTTATATCTCCATCTGGGTGTATGCAATTTGTTGTAATGTATCGGGGGAGGGGGCCACCCTATTGGTTTGCATTTGTGTTCTGTGTTGCTGGACATGTTGATCATTTGATTGATGTCAATGTTCGAAAAAGTGGGTTGGGGGTGGGGTGTTTTTGCCCGTGATACTTATGATTTCAGACCAATGGGCGTATTAAATGTTTTTATTCAACATAACCTTGTTGCGCATTGTCTCAGATAGCTGGACCGTTACACACTGGTGATTCCTTAACATGAAAGGGTATAATGACACTTAACTTGAATCAACTTGACATGATAGGTCCAAGTCAGCATGGATTTGTGAAAGGGAAATCATGCTTGACAAATCTTCTGGAATTTTTTGAGGATGTTTCCAGTAGAGTGGACAAGGGAGAACCAGTTGATGTGGTATATTTGGACTTTCAGAAGGCGTTCGACAAGGTCCCACACAAGAGATTGATGTGCAAAGTTAAAGCACATGGGATTGGGGGTAGTGTGCTGACGTGGATTGAGAACTGGTTGTCAGACAGGAAGCAAAGAGTAGGAGTAAATGGGTACTTTTCAGAATGGCAGGCAGTGACTAGTGGGGTACCGCAAGGTTCTGTGCTGGGGCCCCAGCTGTTTACACTGTACATTAATGATTTAGATGAGGGGATTAAATGTAGTATCTCCAAATTTGCGGATGACACTAAGTTGGATGGCAGTGTGAGCTGCGAGGAGGATGCTGTGAGGCTGCAGAGCGACTTGGATAGGTTAGGTGAGTGGGCAAATGCATGGCAGATGAAGTATAATGTGGATAAATGTGAGGTTATCCACTTTGGTGGTAAAAACAGAGAGACAGACTATTATCTGAATGGTGACAGATTAGGAAAAGGGGAGGTGCAAAGAGACCTGGGTGTCATGGTACATTAGTCATTGAAGGTTGGCATGCAGGTGCAGCAGGCGGTTAAGAAAGCAAATGGCATGTTGGCCTTCATAGCAAGGGGATTTGAGTACAGGGGCAGGGAGGTGTTGCTACAGTTGTACAGGGCATTGGTGAGGCCACACCTGGAGTATTGTGTACAGTTTTGGTCTCCTAACCTGAGGAAGGACATTCTTGCTATTGAGGGAGTGCAGCGAAGGTTCACCAGACTGATTCCCGGGATGGCGGGACTGACCTATCAAGAAAGACTGGATCAACTGGGCTTGTATTCACTGGAGTTCAGAAGAATGAGAGGGGACCTCATAGAAACATTTAAAATTCTGATGGGGTTAGACAGGTTAGATGCAGGAAGAATGTTCCCAATGTTGGGGAAGTCCAGAACCAGAGGTCACAGTCTAAGGATAAGGGGTAAGCCATTTAGGACCGAGATGCGGAGGAACTTCTTCACCCAGAGAGTGGTGAACCTGTGGAATTCTCTACCACAGAAAGTAGTTGAGGCCAATTCACTAAATATATTCAAAAAGGAGTTAGATGAGGTCCTTACTACTAGGGGGATCAAGGGGTATGGCGAGAAAGCAGGAATGGGGTACTGAAGTTGAATGTTCAGCCATGAACTCATTGAATGGTGGTGCAGGCTAGAAGGGCCGAATGGCCTACTCCTGCACCTATTTTCTATGTTTCTATGTTTCTAACTTAAACTTTAACTGGCACCAAGGTTATGACTATCTTTGATGTCTGAGCTACACACACAGCAGTATGTCGGCTTTGTCAATAACAGCAATGTTCTTTCAGGCAAATCGCTCATTTATGAGCTGCTGACGTAAGAGTCTTGCAGCTATGTAGCCACCACAGGCCCTTTCCTGTGATCTAGAGGGGGGCGTGGGCATGGTTGCATAGTCAGCCTGATTGTCTGGCCTGAGGTCAGCGTCCAGTCCCTCGTCCTCCTCTTCCTCTCTCTCCTGAGGTGGACCATCAGTCCCTTCTGGCAATTCTTGTCCCCTCCTGATAGCCAAGTTGAGCATGCATGGAGCACATGACCACAAGTTGAGCTACTTGCTCAGGGTTGTATTGTAGCTCCCCTCCTGAGTGTTTCAGGCATCTAAAGCGCTGCTTAAGCACACTAATTGTTTTCTGGACCACATTGCGTGTGTCTCTGTGGCTCTGGTTGTATCACTTCTTGGCCTCAGTATGGGTGTCACGCAGGGGGGGTCATCAGCCAGGTGGCTAGGCCATATCATTTGTCACCAAGCATCCAGCATTGTCCTTGTGGCTGACTGGTAAACATGTCAGATACAGCGCTCTCACGCAGGATGTGAGCCTCATCGAAGCTGCCCGGACATTTGGCATTCACTGCCATAATTATCTGGTTGTGGTCGACAACTAGTTGGACCTTCAGGGAGTGAAATCCTTTTCTGTTGTGAAAAACATCTGGGTCCTGAGAAGGTGCCCATATGGTGATGTGAGTGCACTGTATTGCTCCCTGCACTGTGGCGAACTTAGCAATGTGATAGAATGCTCCAGCCCTGTCAGTCTGAGCCTCCGTGGTCATAGGAAACCTGATAAAATCTATCCTATGCACGTACAGGAGGGGAAATGTTGACCGCGGAGGTACGAAATGAACCGGACACGTAGAACGACATGCCGCATTGACCTTGACCTCAACGGACAGTGGTGTCCTGATGGCAGGTTGCATATCTGGCCCAATGAGCTGGCATATTTCAGTGATCACCACCTTGTGGAAGCGCAGTCTCCGAAGGCAGGTGTTTTCGGATAAGTTGAGGTCAGACCGCTTCTCCCTGTAAGTGTGGGGTCTGGACCTTCTCCTCAGTCTGGCACATCTTAGATTGGGCACATAATGCTGTGCATTAGACGTTGTGCCATTTACACTCTGCAGCATCTGCGTAGTAATCGATGCAGGCTGAGAAATGGCTGGCCCCATTCCAATAAAAGTATAATGCCGATTGTTCACAAGCAATAAATTTCAACACTTAAAGACATCCACAGTAAAACCCAATTGTCCATAGTCTGAAAAGATGTCTGTTCAGATGGTCACTTCACCTGAGAAGAACTCTAGAGTCAATCCAAACTCCCCCGAAGTCGAAGCAGCCTTTTCAATGAAGCGACCTGCGATTTGAAAAATGGCGTCCACACCGCTGTGATTCATTCAGAACAGTTCATCTTTTTCACAGCGGTGTTTTGGGCGAGCAATATTGTGGGCGAGATGTGTGCGAGGTGGTGAAAGTGACACTGGGCGATATACTGGGCGTTAGTTTCGGCAAATGTGATCTTTACGTCAAAAAAAAGTGAGTGATCGGTATTATTGAATCTCGGCATTAATTATATGCAGAAAGTAACGCTGGGCAATATTATGGGCGTTGGTTTCACCCATTCTGATGATTCCGCCCAAAAAAAGTGGGCGGGCGGTATTATTTTTTCCCGGCGTTATGTACATGCCGAAAGTAACGCTCGCCAATAAGTGTCTGAAAAATGGGTGGCAGTCTCCATTTTGTGGCTAAATGGGTGCTATCTGGGCATTACACCTCATTTCAGCGTTAAAATGGACGTTAAGTGGGCGTTATGCATGCCAAAATAATGGAAAATCTGGCCCCTAATCTTTCCACGATCAAACATCTTGACCAAATAGGTGCGAGGGCCACATTTCTTCACTATTCTTCCTGGTTGACCACTTTAACCATTTATGGTGATGGTTCTTCACTCTAACCTTCTGATTTAATTTCACACTTCTCTCTATTACTCTACCTCTGTCATGATTCTCTTTCTGTCTTGATCGTTTCTCTTCTACTGACTGTGCCAAGTTTGGTTTTAACAACGAGAACCTAATTCGTGGCTGTCATTTGAGAAACAACTCTGCTGGTGTTCTACCAGTAGTTGTATGAAGAGTATTATGATAAGTAATTAGAAGATTTGCTAGTTTGTGGTCCAATGACAACTGCCGTTTCTTTAGATTTGAATCCAACAGTTGCTTGATGAGAGCATGTTTTACAATTTGTACTGTGTGCTCTGCTGCACCATTTGAAGCAGGGTGGTACGATGGAACCTTGGTATGTTTCACACCGTTTGTGCTTGTGAACTGTGAAAATTCTTCTGAACAAAATTGTGGCCCATAATCAGACACATTTTTTTCTGGGAGGCCATATGAAGAAAACAATCTTCGCAAATTGTCTAGTGTTTTACTTGTTGTAATTTTTCACATTGGAAACACCTCTACCCACTTTAAATGACTATCAATCACAATGAACAATTGTTGTCCTTCTAGCTCAGCAAAATCCACATGTAACCTTTGCCACATCCTGGGAGGCCATTTTCATGGCTGTAATTGTACTAATGGTGGTTTTTTGCTTACCGATTGACATGTTGTACACTGACTAACGATATCTTATATAGGGCCGGATCTTTGCTGACTTTGCGACCGGGCTTTCGTCTCAATTTGACCCTCAGCGGCGAAAACCCGGTCGGCGAGATCTTTGGGCACCTCTTTGCGGTGGCGCTTCCACGTACCGCCGGGGAGAGGTGCGGCCAACGTGAAACAATGTGCAATGCCACGTTATTGTCGTACATTTGGCACTCTCCCGACCCTTACGTCACGCCTATAATACCGACAGGGTCAAACCTGTCGGTGCAGCCCTGCAGCAGCGGTAAGTATGAAGACCTTCAAAAAGGTAAGTTAAAGTTTTTATTTCTTAATTATTTTTCAACGATTTAGTAGGTAAGGGTTTTTTGAATGTTTGTGAACGTTTTTTGTTTTGTTTCTTTCCCCCTCCCAAGGCCTCTCTTGCAGCGCTACCGTCTCTGGACTAAAGTTGCTGAAATTAGCCATTTGTGCCACGAATCTTTGTGCAAAACTGACTTCACTGCTGCACCCATGGCATAGACATAAAGGTCAAAAGTTAGGCCTAAAAACGGTAGCGCAGCAAAAAAGGTAATTTGGCGTAAAACTACCGTTTTTGCCGAAAACCAAAAATCTAGCCCTATATCTTTATCTAAACCTGCCCACCATAAATAACTTCATGCAGAACTCTTGGTCAAGCACGTTCCTAGGTGCTGGTCATGAAGATCTCCAAACAATTTGGACCTGAACTTATTAGGGATAACTACTCTTGCACCCCACATGATACAATCTTTATCCACTGATAATTCATTCCTACGAACTAAGTATGGATGAATATCTTCCACTGATACTTGGTTTGGTCAGCCATTAGCTATGTAATCATACACCTTTGACATAACTGGGTCACATTTGGTTGCTCTACCAATCTCTTCAGCTGTAACTGGCAGTTCATCAATGTATGAAAAATAGAAAACCTCTTCTACCTTAGAGATAATGTTATCAGTCTCCATTCTTTTGAGTCTTGCTCAGCTTTCTCCTCAAGTGTGTATGGTACAGGATGTAGCTTGCAGTAACTTGGTCTAGCGTCCTTCTGCACTCTGACACTCGCCTTGAAGTCTTGGATCGGACTGCCTGTTTCACGGAACACCTTCGGATGCTGCTTGATGACGTCATCTTTTGTTGCAAATTTTGTTTCCACACGAAAAATGTCATTTCACTCCAGCTTCAGTGATCCCAACCAATTGTTACCTATCAAGGCAGGCGTGTTTCCTACCACTACTATGAGAGGCAAGCTCTGAAACTAGGGGTGTAGATGGGGGTTTAATCTAAATAGTGGAAGGGTAGGGATCAGGTGAGCGGAAATTTAATAAGTCAAAGAGAAAGGAAAAGGCAATAGTGCAGGGTAGCGATCGGAGTATGGGTAACCAGACTGTGACAGGAAGGGACAGAGTGGATAAATATAAGATCAGAAAGTGGGGTCAGACAAGGGAAAAATAGTAAAAATACCAAATTAAAAGCTCTTTATCTGAATGCATGCAAGATAGATGAGTTGACGGCACAAATATTAAAAAATGGGTATGATCTGATAGTCATTACAGAGACAAGGTGACCAAGGCTGGGAACTGAATATTCAGGGGTATTTGTCATTTTGTAAGAATAGTCAAAAAGGAAAAGGAGGTTGGTAGCTCTATTAATAAAGGATGAGATCAGTGCAGTAGTGAGAAATGACATTAGCTCAGAAGATGAAGATGTAGATTCAGTTTGGGTGGAGATAAGAAATAATAAGAGGAAGAAGTCACTGGTGGGAGCAGCCTATAGGCCCCCTAACAGTAGCTACACTGTAGGACAGAGTATAAATCACGCTATAATGGAGGCTTGTAAGAAAGGTATGGCAATCAACATGGGTGATTTTAATATTGATTGGAAAAATCAAATTGGCAAAGGTAGCCTTGAGGTAGAGTTCATAGAGTGTATTCAGGATGGTTACTTAGAACAATACGTTGTGGAACCAACTAGAGAGCAGACAATTTTAGATCTGGTAATGTGTAATGAGACTGGATTAATTAATGATCTCACAGTAAAGGATCCCCTTGGGAAGAGTGATCATAGCATGGTAGAATTTCAAATTCAGGTTGAGGGTGAGAAAGCCAAGTCTCAAACTAACGTCCTGAACTTAAACAAAGGCAATTACAAAGGTGTGAAGGCAGAGTTAGCTAAAGTGGACTGGGAAAATATATTAAAAGGTAAGACAATAGATAAGCAGTGACAAACATTTAAGGAGATATTTCATAACTCTCAGCAAATATATATTCCAGTGAGAAAGAAAGACTTTAAGAGAAGGATGAACCATCCATGGCTAACTAAGGAAGTAAGGGATGGTATCAAATTGAAAACAAAGGCATACAATGTTACGAAGGATAGTGGAAGGCCAGAGGATTGGGAGATTTTTAGAAACCACCAAAGGACGACTAAAAAAAAAGAGAGAGAATAGTTTATGAGAATAAATTAGCAAGAAATATAAAAACAGACGGTAAGCGCTTATACATGTATATAAAAAGGAAGAGAGTAGCTAAAGTAAATGTTGGTCCCTTAGAAGACGAGACTGGGGAATTAATAATGGGGAACAGGGAAATGGATGAGACAGTGAACAAATATTGGGCCCGAAATTGGTAACCTTACCGTCCACTGCCGCCAACTGCTGTCCACTACCACCAACATTCCTCTGCAACATCCGCCCAGTGCCACTTTCAACGTGGCCTGCAGCAGGTGGGAGGCGAGAGCCATCAGGAAGCGCCTGCCGATGTCAGCGGACGGCCGAGTAGCGTAAGTGAACTGCCACCCACCGAGATGCGATATTCACGCGGGCGGGAAACGGCGGCAGAACGGGGGTGGACCGCTGGCTGGAGGGTGGTCTGTCCTCGATGGTAAGTAGGAAGATTGTGGAAAGAGGATTAGTGAACATTTTTTTATTTGTTTTTTCCGCAGCGACTTACCTTCATGGGGTCACCTGAAGGTATTCCAATAGTTTTTTTATTTTTTGCTAATGATTTTTATTTTTAGATCTTCGACCCTCCGTGAGCCCAATGATAAGGTGCCGCATAAAAGGTTACTGCATAAGATAAGAGCTCATGGGTTCGGGGGTAATATATTAGCATGAATAGAGAATTGGCTAACTAACAGAAAACAGAGAGTTGGGATAAATGGGTCATTTGGCAAACAGTAACTAGTGGCGTGCCATAGGGATCAGTGCTGGGGCCTCAACTATTTACAATCTATATTAAAGACTTGGATAAAGGGACCAAGTGTAGCCAAATTTGCTGATGATGCAAAGATAGGTGGGAAAGAAGTTATGAGGAGGATGCAAAAAGTTTCCAAAGGGATATAGACAGGCTAAGTGAGTGGGCAAAAATTTGGCCGATGGAGTATAATGTGGGAAAATGTGAGGTTATCCAATTTGGTAGGAAAAAGAAAAAAGAAAATGATTTAAATGGGGAGAAATTACAAAATGCTGTGGTACATGAAACACAAAAAGCTAGCATGCAGGTACAGCAATAATTAGGAAGGCAAATCGAATGTTGGCTTTTATTACAAGGGAGATGGAGTATAAAAGTAGGGAAATCCTGCTACAACTTTACACGCCATTGGTGAGACAACACCTGGAGTACTGCGTATCGTTTTGGTTCCATTATTTAAGGAGGAATATACTTCCATTGGAGGCAGTTCAGAGAAGGTTCACAAGTTTGATTCCTGAAATGAAGGGGTTGTCTTATGAAGAAAGGATAAGTAGGTTGGGCCTATACTCATTGGAGTTTAGAAAAATGAGAGGTGATCTTATTGAAACGTATAAGATTCTGAAGGGGCTTGACAGGGTAGATGCAGAGAGGATGTTTCCCCTCGTGGGTAATCTAGAACTAGGGGGAACAGTTTCAGAATAAGGGGTCGCACATTTAAAATGGAAATGAGGAGGAATTTCTTCTCTCAGAAGGTTGTGAATCTTTGGAATTCTCTACCCCAGAGAGCTGTGGAGGCTGAGTCATTGAATATATTTAAAGTGGAGTTAGACAGATTTCTAAACAATAAGGGAGTCAACGGTAATGGGGAGAGGATAGGGAAGTGGAGTTGAGGCCAAGATCAGATCAGCCATGATCTTATTGAATGGTGGAACGGGCTCGAGGTGCTAAATGGCCTTCTCCTCCTCCTATTTCTTATGTTTTTGTGTTCTTATTATCCTTGTATTTCACCAGTATGGTGATACATCCTACAATAGGAATTTGTTCTTCTGATTAGCCTCGCAGATCTATCTTCGATTTCTCCAGTGGAAAATCACCCAACTTGTCGAGACATAGCGATTCCGGTACTACGCTCACAGATGCACCAGTGTTGATTTCCATGGGTATCCTGGTTCCTGCAACATCTACTTGGATGACAATACATCATGAATCGTTGTTAGATACCCTCGTGCTCCTGATGATGTGCATCTGCAGAACCTCCCCTTCCTGTTGCTTCTCTTCAATGCTATGTAGTCTCTGGCGATTTCTAATAGCAATGAACATTAGTTTACTCTTCAGTCGGCATGCCTTCGCAAGATGCACAGTTTTCTTGCAGAAGAAACACTCTGCCTTCACATAGGAACAGCTTTGAGCAATGTGTTGTCCCAGGCACCAATAGCACGACTTCAATTTATTGTTACCTTGGGACCAGTTGCTGAGGCCTTGGGGCCTACTGCCTTTTACTTTTAGCTTGAAGCCGATTCACCTGGGTTGTTTGAAGACAGGAAATAGCACGAAATTCATGTGCGTATTGGTTGGCCATATCCATCAACATAGCTATCTGACACACTAATTAAATGTCAAGTTACGGGTTGTGAACAACTTCCTTCTGATTGCTTTATTTTTCATCCCACTAACAAAGCAGTCATGAATGCTCAGTCCTGAAAGTTTCCAAAATGACAGTGAATAGATAGCTTTTTTAAAGCTACAATGTACTCACTGATACCCTGATCAGTTAATTGATTTTGTTTTCCAAAATTCTAACTTTCAGCAATTTCCAGAGGCTCAGGACTGTAGTGCTGGAATCTCTGTCAGTGGCATATCCTTTGGCTTGATGGGAACAAGCACATTTTTCAGGGTTTCATGCACCTCGGGGCCTGCTTCAGTCAAAAAATAGCCCGTTTCCTTTCTAAAACCACCTGGTTAGGGTTTTCATTATCATGGACTTCAATATACTATTTGCAGTGAAAAACATTTCTAACCGCTCCACAAGTGTCTCGGTTGCAATGGAACTCACCCAAGTGCCCTTTTATTCCCATAGGCATGGCCATCTGGACTCTGGCAACGTCAATAGTTCCGTCAAGTGTGCTTGTAATTTACCTTGAATTTTAGCTGTTCTGCAAAGCAAAGAACCTCCCAAAGTCTCTCTGTTGCTTGGCAGGATCATCCACCAACAAAAATTTCAGCTAGGGCATCCAGAAATCTGATTCTATGTTGCCAATGTGATATATTCTTACATCATCACTGAGAAGCACACACACATACACACAAGATGTGTCTTAACTGAAAACTGTCATCATGTGACTTTGCCACATGACCCTTTTATTATTTATTTCATTCATTGCTTTACCACAGTAGTCCACTAGGTGGAGCAGTAGTCCACTAGGAGGAGCTCTATTACAGGTGGGGAAGGGACCCTCATGTGTTGTGCATGTTTAGGAGAAGCCATTGAATAGAATGGCAACATTCAAAATGGCAAGTCGTGCGTCAAATCCGTGTTACAAGCTGACTGACATCATGATCTGCCTACTCTGCATAATGTCGGTGCAAATATGTCCTGCCCGCGCTATCACCCGCATCAAGATGGCAAACAAATCCAATCGGGAAAACTCCACTCAGGGGGAAAATCGACCCCATTATGTCCATGTGTGTTCATTTCTGGGACATAATTGACACTAAAATCAGCTCCACTACCTTTGGATAGCCAGTAACTGTAGCCCAGTAATAGTCACTGGCTCCAGAGAGTAAGAAATTGGGAGGAGAAGAAAAGTAGTTATTGTTTCTGTTACTTTCTAAAGAAATGGAATTTCTGTGTGAGTTTTAAATAGTGCTTAAGACCTGTGCTCCAGAACTAGCTGTGCCTCTGGCCAAGTTCTTCCAGTACAGTTACAACACTTTCATCAACCCAAATGTGGAAAATTGCCCAGGTATGTCCTGTCCACAAAAAAACAGGAATAATCCAACCAAGTATAGCCCTTGTAATCTACTCCCAATCATCAGCAAAGTGATGCAAAGAGTCAAGAACGATGCTATCAAGCAGCACTTATTCATCAGTAACCTGCTCACTGATGTTCAGATTGGGCTCTGACAGGATCATTCGGTTCCAGACCTCATTACAGCCTTGGCCCAAACATGGACACAAGAGCAAATTTCCAGAGGTGAGGGGAGAGTGATTACCTTGACATCAAGGCAGCATTTGACTAAGTGTGGCACAAAACACCCATAATAAGATTGAAATCAATGGGGATTAAGGGTAAAATTCTCCAATAGCTGAAGTCATACTTGGCACAGAGGAACATGGTTGTGGTTGTTGGAGGTCAATCATCTCAGCCCCAGAACATCGCTGCAAAAGTTCCTCAGGTCAATGCCCTAGGCCCAACCATCTTCAGCTACTTCATTAACGATCTTCCCTGCATCATAAGACTAGAAGCGTGGATGTTCTTTGATGATTGTACAGTGTTCAGCTCCATTCGCAATCCTCAGATATCGAAGCAGTCCAGGCTCGCATGCAGAAAGTCCTGGACAATATCCAGGTTTGGGCTGATAAATAGCAAGTAATGACCATTTCCAACAAGAGAGAGCCTAACCACCTCCCCTTGACATTCAATAGCATTACTATCGCTGAAGAGAAGTAGCGGCAGGGTGGATGCATTGGTTGTAATTTACTGAAATTCCCTGGATTCTGGGGAGGTCCCAGCAGATTGGAAAACTACAAATGTAATGCCCCTATTTAAAAAAGAAGGCAAACAAAAAGCAGGAAACTATAGACCAGTTAGCCTAACATCTGTGGTTGGGAAAATGTTGGAGTCCACTATTAAAGAAGCAGTAGCAGGAGATTTGGAAAAGCAATATTCAGTCAGGTAGAGTCAGCATGGATTTATGAAGGGGAAGTCATATTTGACAAATTTACTGGAATTCTTTGAGGCTGTAACGAACAGGGTGGATAGAGGGGAACCAGTGGATGTGATGTATTTGGACTTCCAGAAGGCATTTGACAAGGTGCCACATAAAAGGTTACTGCACAATATAAAACTTCACGGGGTTGGGGGGTAATATATTAGCTTGGATAGAGGATTGGCTAACAGAAAACAGAGAGTCAGGATAAATGGTTCATTCTCTGGTTGACAACCAGTAACTATTGGGGTGCCGCAGGGATCAGTGCTGGGACCCCAACTATTTACAAACTATATTAACGATTTGGAAGAAGGGACTGAGTGTAACGTAGCCAGGTTTGCTGACGATACAAAGATGGGAGGAAAAGCAATCTGTGAGGATGACACAAAAAATCTGCAAAAGGACAGACAGGCTAAGTGAGTGGGCAAAAATTTGGCAGATGGAGTATAATGTTGGATAGTGTGAGGTCATGCACTTTGGCAGAAAAAAAATCAAAGAGCAAGTTATTATTTAAATGGAGAAAGATTGCAATGTGCTGCAGTACAGCGGGACCTGGGGGTACTTGTGCATGAAACACAATAGATTAGTATGCAGGTACAGCAAGTGATCAGGAAGGCCAATGGAATCTTGGCCTTTATTGCAAAGGGGATGGAGTATAAAAGCAGGGAAGTCTTGCTACAGCTATACAGGGTATTGGTGAGACCACACCTGGAATACGGCGTGCAGTTTTGGGTTCTATATTTACGAAAGGATATACTTGCTTTGGAGACAGTTCAGAGAAGGTTCACTAGGTTGATTCCGGAGATGAGGGGGTGGACTTATGAAGAAAGGTTGAGTAGATTGGGCCTCTACTCATATGAGAAGTGATCTTATCGAAACGTATAAGATTATGAGGGGGCTTGACAAGGTGGATGCAGAGAGGATGTTTCCACTGATGGGGGAGACTAGAACTAGAGGACATGATCTTAGAATTTAAAATTGAGATGAGGAGAAATTTCTTCTCTCAGAGGGTTGTAAATCTGTGGAATTCGCTG
Organism: Pristiophorus japonicus; assembly: GCF_044704955.1. Classification (NCBI taxonomy): domain Eukaryota; kingdom Metazoa; phylum Chordata; class Chondrichthyes; family Pristiophoridae; genus Pristiophorus; species Pristiophorus japonicus. The sequence continues at coordinate 128,064,925 of NC_091977.1, forward strand.
CCTCAGAGAGCTGTGAAAGCTGAGACATTGAATAAATTTAAGACAGAAATAGACAGTTTCTTAAACGATAAAGGGATAAGGGGTTATAGGAAGTGGGTGGGGAAGTGGAGCTGAGTCCATGATCAGATCAGCCATGATCTTATTGAATGGCGGAGCAGGCACGAGGGCCATATGGTCTACTCCTGTTCCTATTTCTTATGTTCTTATGTTCTTATGAATACCCACCATCAACATCCTGGGATCCTCAATGACCAGGAACTAAAACTCAGCTAGACTAGCCACATAAATGCCGTGGTAGACTAGAGCTGGTCAGAGGCTGGGTATTCTGTGATGTGTGGCTTACCTTCTGATTCTCCATCACCTACAAGGCACAAGTCAGGAATGTGATATAATACTCTTCACTTGCCTGGATGGAGGCAGCTGCAACACCACTCAAGAAGCTCGTTACCTTCTAGGACAATGCAGTTTGCTTGATCGGCACTTCCTAAAAACATCCACTCCCTTCACCACTGGCATGGCTGGTGTGCAACGACCACCACACGTTAAAAAAAATCCATGCACAGGCATCTTCCACTCTTCAATATGCATTGAAACACCTGTGAACTCATTGAATACATCCCTTTTTGGTGTGGAAGCAAGATATCCTCGATTCGAGGGACCGCCTAAGAAGAAGACCACGGCTACAGTGTGTACTATCTACAGCACCATACACTGCAGCAACTCGCAGACTTCTTCAGCAACACCTCCTAAAATACCTGTGGACCCCACCACCAAGAAGGAGAAGGACAGAAAGTGTATGAGAACAACATAATCTTCAATTTCCCCTCCAAGTCACACAACATCCTGACTTGAACATCACTGTTGTAATGTAGGAAACATTTGTATGGAAGGTACACGACCATCTTCTTAAGGGCCACTAGGGATGGGCAATTATGCCGGCATTGCCGACATCCCGAGAATGAATTTTAAAATGCGCCATCTGAGGATGACACACAATTAAGATGATTTGAAGCTTTCCGTATGATTAATTGTATGTGGGCATGTGTGAGAAGGTGTTGGCTTGCACTATAGATTTTGCTAAGATATAGCTGGTACGAGAAAAAATGAACAAGGAAATACTTCTTTAACCTCCTTCTCCAAATAGCTATACAGACCATACATTTTGGGCCATAATTTGCGGCTCCTACGGGTGCGTACGAGGTGCAAAAACCCGGAACTTGCAATCTGTCAAGAATTTTCTTGTCAGATCCAATGCATCCCCAGGAAAAGGGCATCCATGGGGGGAGAGTTGGACTATTTGCCCCAAAACAGGCGCAAAGCCTGCTTTTACCAGCGCAAGAGTTTAAAGAAACATAAAAATATTTTTTTTTATCAATCATTTATACATTAAAAAAACCTTACAACAAGGTAAGTTTATTTTTAGCCCCATTAAACCTGTAAATTTATTTTTCAAAAAATTAAATTTTTGTTTTAAATATTTAATTAGATGCCATTTTAAATATGTGATGGTTTTTATTTATTTATTTGATATCTAAATGCATTCATGCTTATGGGGCTTCCATACACATGGAATCACTGTAAGTATGAATAGGGATTCCCTTCTTTTATTCTTTGGGCTGACCCATGTGATCCCAGGACCACTGTGCCCCTGGGATATGTGGGCTTCTACCCACGGCTACCCGGAGAGGCCCAGGACCACAAATTTCCATATCTCCTGGACCAGCAGGTACATGGGCATTTTATTTGCGGATCAGAGGCATTTCCCCGCAGGAAGCCTCTGACCACAAATTCAAGGCCAATATACATTTGTACAACAATAAGTCATGCTTTTTTTCCATGTCACTGATATCCCTTCATGCAGAATTTAATTGTTGTTGCTCACCACCGGTTTTATAAATGCATATCACAGATAAAATGGCTGACAAATTTTAAAGTTCTGGGTTGTACAAAAGTAAGCAGAAAATAAATCAAATCAGAATATAGAATTTGGCAGCTTTGAATTAAAAACAAAATATGGTATTAGTTGAAGTGATTAGAAGATTTTTCCATCAAGTACAACCTCATCTATTGTTTAGTCCAATACTCTCCAACTTGCACCATGTATTAGATCATATGTTGAAATATATAATTCACTACATTAAATTTGACCTTGATTATAAAACTGACATTAATATCATAATGCTAAAGAAGAAGCACCAGATTTGATGTTTCACTAAAATACCAGTTATTTCTCTCCGTTCTTTCATTGCATTGCGATAATACCTTGAGGATTCTGAAAGGTAGGAGTGGGTTACAAGACAGTAATTAAATTGAGAAGCTCCGATGACATAAACTTCATGAACAAAATCTCACACAATATCAGATTAATGATACAAATTGTAAAATGATGCTGGCCCTAGCATAATATTGTTTTTTCACATAACATCATAACAAATATTTATTTAGGTTGATGTAGCATTTCTAAAAATGGGTCAATTTATCTGTGTACATATATCACTTCACATTGCTAGACATTTCTTTTTGTGCTAACCCCTTTTCATCAGTTCTAGCCTAAGGCACCACTTTTAATTTGATAAGTAGAACATATATCATATTCTCTGCACATCTCCCCCAAGGGGAGTTAAGATTTTAAATTGCAACTAACTACGCCACTAGCAAAGCAAAGGATCAAATAGTGAATTAATGCCTCTCTTGTTCAACTTGCAGTATTTATTCACAGTATTTACACCATTTCTGAATTCTGAATCTGGTTTTGATCATTAGCTAGTGTTTCCTTTATCCTTTTATGGTTTCTCCGCCGTTCAAATAGTTAGCAAGCTAAATTGTCAAGTACAATTATTAATCAAAAGAAATCCTTATTAACTGATTAAATGACTGCAATTTAGGTGGAATTAATCATTCTAGCAATTTGAGGTTCCAAATACTTGAATTTATGAAAAATCATGTTACTATGTCATAAAATTCCTGATTACACCATCTAATGCAAACAGTGTCAAAATTATTTGAAGCAGTGATCAGTTGAGAATGCAAAAATGTCACAGAACCTGGATTCA